>NW_025316783.1:800726-1114487 GCF_910594005.1 Cervus elaphus | reverse complement strand
ACTTGAATGCAGGCTCGTCTTGCATCTCCCAAGACGAAAGGATGTCTGAATCCCCTGTGGAGACCACAGAGAATGACCTAGTTCCCCACCTCATCGCGACCGGAGGCCTCACATCCTTTGAAAACTCCAGAGGTACGCGGAGATCAGTGCCTCCAAAGGAGACGATGCCTGACTCCTCGTGAAACTTGATAGGAGTCCCAAGATTCCTGTGGCACGTGGAAAGGGACCCTTGGTCTCCCGCCTCAGCTGGAGAGGCGTCCCAATTGCCCTGCCAAGCCTCGAGGAGAATCCCGAGTTGTCCCTCGCAACTTGGCAGGAGTCCTGACGTCGCTGAACAAACACGTGGGTGGAAGGGCCATCCTCTCGTAACTCGACAATATTCCCCAGGTTCCCGCCGCAACTCGAGAAAAACCATGAGACTTCCCCCTCACCGCGAGATGAGGCCCGATTCCCCTACACTGCGTGCAGAGCAATTCCGTGTTGCACATCACACATGAAAGGAGCCTTGATTTCCTTGATGGCACTCCAGAGAAACCCCAAGAACACTGTTTCAAGGTTGAGGGATCCAGAGGTCACTGTAGCAACACGAAAGAGCTCCGTGGACCAAAAATCAACTCGAGATGAGAGGTTAGTCCCTGGCTTCGACTCCAGAGGAATACCACCTTACCACAAGCACCTCAAGAGGAGGCTTCTCTCAGCTCTATGTATGTGAGAGGGACCCTGAGTTTGAGGCCTCAAGTGGAATGGAGACCGCGATGCCCTGACTGGAAATAAGGCCGGATATCCCTGCAGTGACTTGAATGCAGGCTCGTCTTGCATCTCCCAAGACGAAAGGATGTCTGAATCCCCTGTGGAGACCACAGAGAAAGACCTAGTTCCCCACCTCATGGCGACCGGAGGCCTCACATCCTTTGAAAACTCCAGAGGTACGCGGAGATCAGTGCCTCCAAAGGAGACGATGCCTGACTCCTCGTGAAACTTGATAGGAGTCACAGGATACCTGTGGCACGTGGAAAGGGACCCTTGGTCTCCCGCCTCAGCTGGAGAGGGGTGCCAATTGCCCTGCCAAGCCTCAAGGAGAATCCCGAGTTGTCCCTCGCAACTAGGCAGGAGTCCTGACGACGCTAAACAAACACGTGGGTGGAAGGGCCATCCCCGTCGTAACTCGAGAATATACCCCAGGTTCCCGCCGCAACTCGAGAAAAACCATGAGACTTCCCCCTCGCCGCGAGATGAGGCCCGATTCCCCTGCACTGCTTGCAGAGCAATTCCGTCTTGCACATCACACATGAAAGGAGCCTTGATTTCCTTGATGGCACTCCAGAGAAACCCCAAGAACACTGTTTCAAGGCTGGAGGGATCCTGAGGTCCCTGTAGCAGCACAAAAGAGCTCCGTGGACCATGAAACAACTCGAGATGAGAGGTTAGTCCCTGGCTTCGACTCCAGAGGAATACCACCTTACCACAAGCACCTCAAGAGGAGGCTTCTCTCAGCTCTAGCTATGTGACAGGGACCCTGAGTTTGCGGCCTCAAGTGGAATGGACACCGCGATGACCTGACTCGAAATAAGGCCGGATATCCCTGCAGTGACTTGAATGCAGGCTCGTCTTGCATCTCCCAAGACGAAAGGATGTCTGAATCCCCTGTGTAGACCACAGAGAAAAACCTAGTTCCCCACCTCATCGCGACCGGAGGCCTCACATCCTTTGAAAACTCCAGAGGTACGCGGAGATTAGTGCCTCAAAGGAGACGATGCCTGACCCCTCGTGAAATTTGATAGGAGTCCCAGGATTCCAGTGGCACGTGGAAAGGGACACTTGGTCTCCCGCCTCAGCTGGAGAGGCGTCCCAATTGCCCTGCCAAGCCTCGAGGAGAATCCCGAGTTGTCCCTCGCAACTAGGCAGGAGTCCTGACGTCGCTGAACAAACACGTGGATGGAAGGGCCATCCCCGTCGTAACTCGAGAATATACCCCAGGTTCCCGCCGCAACTCGAGAAAAACCATGAGACTTCCCCCTCGCCGCGAGATGAGGCCCGATTCCCCTGCACTGCGTGCAGAGCAATTCCGTGTTGCACATCACACATGAAAGGAGCCTTGATTTCCTTGATGGCACTCCAGAGAAACCCCAAGAATACTGTTTCAAGGCTGGAGGGATCCTGAGGTCCCTGTAGCAGCACTAAAGAGCTCCGTGGACTATGAGTCAACTCGAGATGAGAGGTTAGTCCCTGGCTTCGACTCCAGAGGAATACCACCTTACCACAAGCACCTCAAGAGGAGGCTTCTCTCAGCTCTAGGTATGTGAGAGGGACCCTGATTTGCGGCCTCAAGTGGAATGGACACCGCGATGCCCTGACTCGAAATAAGGCCGGATATCCCTGCAGTGACTTGAATGCAGGCTCGTCTTGCATCTCCCAAGACGAAAGGATGTCTGAATCCCCTGTGGAGACCACAGAGAAAGCCCTAGTTCCCCACCTCATGGCGACCGGAAGCCTCACATTCTTTGAAAACTCCAGAGGTACGCGGAGATCAGTGCCTCCAAAGGAGACGATGCCTGTCTCCTCGTGAAACTTGATAGGAGTCCCAGGATTCCTGTGGCACGTGGAAAGGGACCCTTGGTCTCCCGCCTCAGGTGGAGAGGCGTCCCAATTGCCCTGCGAAGCCTCGAGGAGAATCCCGAGTTGTCCCTCGCAACTAGGCAGGAGTCCTGACGTCGCTGAAGAAACACGTGGGTGGAAGGGCCATCCCCTCGTAACTCGAGAATATTCCCCAGGTTCCCGCCGCAACTCGAGAAAAACCATGAGACTTCCCCCTCGCCGCGAGATGAGGCCCGATTCCCCTGCACTGCGTGCAGAGCAATTCCGTGTTGCACATCACACATGAAAGGAGCCTTGATTTCCTTAATGGCACTCCAGAGAAACCCCAAGAACACTGTTTCAAGGCTAGAGGGATCCTGAGGAAACTCTAGCAACACGAAAGAGCTCCGTGGACCAACAATCAACTCGAGATGAGAGGTTAGTCCCTGGCTTCGACCCCAGAGGAATACCTCCTTACCACAAGCACCTCAAGAGGAGGCTTCTCTCAGCTCAAGCTATGTGAGAGGGACCCTTAGTATGCGGCCTCAAGTGGAATGGAGACCGCGATGCCCTGACGCGAAATAAGGCCGGATATCCCTGCAGTGACTTGAATGCAGGCTCGTCTTGCATCTCCCAAGACGAAAGGATGTCTGAATCCCCTGTGGAGACCACAGAGAATGACCTAGTTCCCCACCTCATCGCGACCGGAGGCCTCACATCCTTTGAAAACTCCAGAGGTACGCGGAGATCAGTGCCTCCAAAGGAGACGATGCCTGACTCCTTGTGAAACTTGATAGGAGTCACAGGATTCCTGTGGCACGTGGAAAGGGACACTTGGTCTCCCGCCTCAGCTGGAGAGGCGTCGCAATTGCCCTGCCAAGCCTCGAGGAGAATCCCGAGTTGTCCCTCGCAACTAGGCAGGAGTCCTGACGTCGCTGAACAAACACGTGGGTGGAAGGGCCATCCCCGTCGTAACTCGAGAATATACCCCAGGTTCCCGCCGCAACTCGAGAAAAACCATGAGACTTCCCCCTCGCCGCGAGATGAGGCCCGATTCCCCTGCACTGCGTGCAGAGCAATTCCGTGTTGCACATCACACATGAAAGGAGCCTTGAGTTCCTTGATGGCACTCCAGAGAAACCCCAAGAACACTGTTTCAAGGTTGAGGGATCCTGAGGTCACTGTAGCAACACGAAAGAGCTCCGTGGACCAAAAATCAACTCGAAATGAGAGGTTAGTCCCTGGCTTCGACTCCAGAGGAATACCACCTTACCACAAGCACATCAAGAGGAGGCTTCTCTCAGCTGTATGTATGTGAGAGGGACCCTGAGTTTGCGGCCTCAAGTGGAATGGACACCGCGATTCCCTGATGCGAAATAAGGCCGGATATGCCTGCAGTGACTTGAATGCAGGCTCGTCTTGCATCTCCCAAGACGAAAGGATGTCGGAATCCCCTGTGGAGACCACAGAGAAAGACCTAGTTCCCCACCTCATGGCGACCGGAGGCCTCACATCCTTTGAAAACTCCAGAGGTATGCGGAGATCAGTTCCTCCAAAGGAGACGATGCCTGACTCCTCGTGAAACTTGATAGGAGTCCCAGGATTCCTGTGGCACGTGGAAAGGGACCCTTGGTCTCCCGCCTCAGCTGGAGAGGAGTCCCAATTGCCCTGCCAAGCCTCGAGGAGAATCCCGAGTTGTCCCTCGCAACTAGGCAGGAGTCCTGACGTCGCTGAACAAACACGTGGGTGGAAGGGCCATCCCCGTCGTAACTCGAGAATATACCCCAGGTTCCCGCCGCAACTCGAGAAAAACCATGAGACTTCCCCCTCGCCGCGAGATGAGGCCCGATTCCCCTGCACTGCGTGCAGAGCAATTCCGTGTTGCACATCACACATGAAAGGAGCCTTGATTTCCTTGATAGCACTCCAGAGAAACCCCACGAACACTGTTTCAAGGCTAGAGGGATCCTGAGGTCACTCTAGCAACACGAAAGAGCTCCGTGGACCAACAATCAACTCGAGATGAGAGGTTAGTCCCTGGCTTCGACTCCAGAGGAATACCACCTTACCACAAGCACCTCAAGAGGAGGCTTCTCTCGGCTCTAGCTATGTGAGAGGGACCCTGAGTTTGCGGCCTCAAGTGGAATGGACACCGCGATGCGCTGACTCGAAATAAGGCCGGATATACCTGCAGTGACTTGAATGCAGGCTCGTCTTGCATCTCCCAAGACGAAAGGATGTCTGAATCCCCTGTGGAGACCACAGAGAATGACCTAGTTCCCCAACTCATCGCGACCGGAGGCCTCACATCCTTTGAAAACTCCAGAGGTACGCGGAGATCAGTGCCTCCAAAGGAGACGATGCCTGACTCCTCGTGAAACTTGATAGGAGTCACAGGATTCCTGTGGCACGTGGAAAGGGACCCTTGGTCTCCCGCCTCAGCTGAAGAGGCGTCCCAATTGCCCTGCCAAGCCTCGAGGAGAATCCCGAGTTGTCCCTCGCAACTAGGCAGGAGTCCTCACGTCGCTGAACAAACACGTGGGGGGAAGGGCCATCCCCGTCGTAACTCGAGATTATACCGCAGGTTCCCGCCGCATCTCGAGAAAAACCATGAGACTTCCCCCTCGCCGCGAGATGAGTCCCGATTCCCCTGCACTGCGTGCAGAGCAATTCCGTGTTGCACATTACACATGAAAGGAGCCTTGATTTCCTTGATGGCACTCCAGAGAATCCCCAAGAACACTGTTTCAAGCCTGGAGGGATCCTGAGGTCCCTGTAGCAGCACGAAAGAGCTCCGTGGACCATGAATCAACTCGAGATGAGAGGTTAGTCCCTGGCTTCAACTCCAGAGGAATACCACCTTACCACAAGCACCTCAAGAGGAGGCTTCTCTCAGCTCTACGTATGTGAGAGGGACCCTGAGTTTGCGGCCTCAAGTGGAATGGACACCGCGATGCCCTGACGCGAAATAAGGCCGGATATCCCTGCAGTGACTTGAATGCAGGCTCGTCTTGCATCTCCCAAGACGAAAGGATGTCTGAATCCCCTGTGGAGACCACAGAGAAAGACCTAGTTCCCCACCTCATGGCGACCGGAGGCCTCACATTCTTTGAAAACTCCAGAGGTACGCGGAGATCAGTGCCTCCAAAGGAGACGATGCCTGACTCCTCGTGAAACTTGATAGGAGTCCCAGGATTCCTGTGGCACGTGGAAAGGGACCCTTGGTCTCCCGCCTCAGCTGGAGAGGCATCCCAATTGCCCTGCCAAGCCTCGAGGAGAATCCCGAGTTGTCCCTCGCAACTAGGCAGGAGTCCTGCCGTCGCTGAACTAACACATGTGTGGAAGGGCCATCCCCGTCGTAACTCGAGATTATACGGCAGGTTCCCGCCGCAACTCGAGAAAAACCATGAGATTTCCCCCTCGCCGCGAGATGAGGCCCGATTCCCCTGCACTGCGTGCAGAGCAATTCCGTGTTGCACATCACACATGAAAGGAGCCTTGATTTCCTTGATGGCACTCCAGAGAAACCCCAAGAACACTGTTTCAAGGCTGGAGGGTTCCTGAGGTCCCTGTAGCAGCACGAAAGAGCTCCGTGGACCATGAATCAACTCGAGATGAGAGGTTAGTCCCTGGCTTCGACTCCAGAGGAATACCACCTTACCACAAGCACCTCAATAGGAGGCTTCTCTCAGCTCTAGGTATGTGAGAGGGACACTGAGTTTGCGGCCTCAAGTGGAATGGACACCGCGATGCCCTGACTCGAAATAAGGCCGGATATCCCTGCAGTGACTTGAATGCAGGCTCGTCTTGCATCTCCCAAGACGAAAGGATGTCTGAATCCCCTGTGGAGAGCACAGAGAAAGACCTAGTTCCCCACCTCATCGCGACCGGAGGCCTCACATCCTTTGAAAACTCCAGAGGTACGCGGAGATCAGTGCCTCCAAAGGAGACGATGCCTGACTCCTCGTGAAACTTGATAGGAGTCCCAGGATTCCTGTGGCACGTGGAAAGGGACCCTTGGTCTCCCACCTCAGCTGGAGAGGCGTCCCAATTGCCCTGCCAAGCCTCGAGGAGAATCCCGAGTTGTCCCTCGCAACTAGGCAGGAGTCCTGGCGTCGCTAAACAAACACGTGGGTGGAAGGGCCATCCCCGTCGTAACTCGAGAATATACCCCAGGTTCCCGCCGCAACTCGAGAAAAACCATGAGACTTCCCCCTCGCCGCGAGATGAGCCCCGATTCCCCTGCACTGCGTGCAGAGCAATTCCGTCTTGCACATCACACATGAAAGGAGCCTTGATTTCCTTGATGGCACTCCAGAGAAACCCCTAGAACACTGTTTCAAGGCTGGAGGGATCCTGAGGTCCCTGTAGCAGCACGAAAGAGCTCCGTGGACCATGAATCAACTCGAGATGAGAGGTTAGTCCCTGGCTTCGACTCCAGAGGAATACCACCTTACCACAAGCACCTCAAGAGGAGGCTTCTCTCAGCTCTAGGTATGTGAGAGGGACCCTGAGTTTGCGGCCTCAAGTGGAATGGACACCGCGATGCCCTGACTCGAAATAAGGCCGGATATCCCTGCAGTGACTTGAATGCAGGCTCGTCTTGCATCTCCCAAGACGAAAGGATGTCTGAATCCCCTGTGGAGACCACAGAGAAAGACCTAGTTCCCCACCTCATCGCGACCGCAGGCCTCACATCCTTTGAAAACTCCAGAGGTAGGCGGAGATCAGTGCCTCCAAAGGAAACGATGCCTGACTCCTCGTGAAACTTGATAGGAGTCCCAGGATTCCTGTGGCACGTGGAAAGGGACCCTTGGTCTCCCGCCTCAGCTGGAGAGGCGTCCCAATTGCCCTGCCAAGCCTCGAGGAGAATCCCGAGTTGTCCCTCGCAACTAGGCAGGAGTCCTGACGTCGCTGAAGAAGCACGTGGGTGGAAGGGCCATCCCCGTCGTAACTCGAGAATATACCCCAGGTTCCCGCCGCAACTCGAGAAAAACCATGAGACTTCCCCCTCGCCGCGAGATGAGGCCCGATTCCCCTGCACTGCGTGCAGAGCAATTCCGTGTTGCACATCACACATGAAAGGAGCCTTGATTTCCTTGATGGCACTCCAGAGAAACCCCAAGAACACTGTTTCAAGGCTAGAGGGATCCTGAGGTCACTGTAGCAACACGAAAGAGCTCCGTGGACCAAAAATCAACTCGAGATGAGAAGTTAGTACCTGGCTTCGACTCCAGAGGAATATCACCTTACCACAAGCACCTCAAGAGGAGGCTTCTCTCAGCTCTAGCTATGTGACAGGGACCCTGAGTTTGCGGTCTCAAGTGGAATGGACACCGCGATTCCCTGACGCGAAATAAGGCCGGATATCCCTGCAGTGACTTGAATGCAGGCTCGTCTTGCATCTCCCAAGATGAAAGGATGTCTGAATCCCCTGTGGAGAACACAGAGAATGACCTAGTTCCCCACCTCATCCCGACCGGAGGCCTCACATCCTTTGAAAACTCCAGAGGTACGCGGAGATCAGTGCCTCCAAAGGAGACGATGCCTGACTCCTCGTGAAACTTGATAGGAGTCCCAGGATTCCTGTGGCACGAGGAAAGGGACACTTGGTCTACCGCCTCAGCTGGAGAGGCGTCCCAATTGCCCTGCCAAGCCTCGAGGAGAATCCCGAGTTGTCCCTCGCAACTAGGCAGGAGTCCTGACGTCGCTGAACAAACACGTGGGTGGAAGGGCCATCCCCGTCGTAACTCGAGAATATACCCCAGGTTCCCGCCGCAACTCGAGAAAAACCATGAGACTTCCCCCTCGCCGCGAGATGAGCCCCGTTTCCCCTGCACTGCGTGCAGAGCAATTCCGTCTTGCACATCACACATGAAAGGAGCCTTGATTTCCTTGATGGCACTCCAGAGAAGCCCCAAGAACACTGTTTCAAGGCTGGAGGGATCCTGAGGTCCCTGTAGCAGCACGAAAGAGCTCCGTGGACCATGAATCAACTCGAGATGAGAGGTTAGTCCCTGGCTTCGACTCCAGAGGAATACCACCTTACCACAAGCACCTCAAGAGGAGGCTTCTCTCAGCTCTAGGTATGTGAGAGGGACCCTGAGTTTGCGGCCTCAAGTGGAATGGACACCGCGATGCCCTGACGCGAAATAAGGCCGGATATCCCTGCAGTGACTTGAATGCAGGCTCGTCTTGCATCTCCCAAGACGAAAGAATGTCTGAATCCCCTGTGGAGACCACAGAGAAAGACCTAGCTCCCCACCTCATGGCGACCGGAGGCCTCACATTCTTTGAAAACTCCAGAGGTACGCGGAGATCAGTGCCTCCAAAGGAGACGATGCCTGACTCCTCGTGAAACTTGATAGGAGTCCCAGGATTCCTGTGGCACGTGGAAAGGGACCCTTGGTCTCCCGCCTCAGCTGGAGAGGCATCCCAATTGCCCTGCCAAGCCTCGAGGAGAATCCCGAGTTGTCCCTCGCAACTAGGCAGGAGTCCTGCCGTCGCTGAACTAACACGTGTGTGGAAGGGCTATCCCCGTCGTAACTCGAGATTATACGGCAGGTTCCCGCCGCAACTCGAGAAAAACCATGAGATTTCCCCCTCGCCGCGAGATGAGGCCCGATTCCCCTGCACTGCGTGCAGAGCAATTCCGTGTTGCACATCACACATGAAAGGAGCCTTGATTTCCTTGATGGCACTCCAGAGAAACCCCAAGAACACTGTTTCAAGGCTGGAGGGTTCCTGAGGTCCCTGTAGCAGCACGAAAGAGCTCCGTGGACCATGAATCAACTCGAGATGAGAAGTTAGTCCCTGGCTTCGACTCCAGAGGAATACCACCTTACCACAAGCACCTCAGTAGGAGGCTTCTCTCAGCTCTAGGTATGTGAGAGGGACACTGAGTTTGCGGCCTCAAGTGGAATGGACACCGCGATGCCCTGACTCGAAATAAGGCCGGATATCCCTGCAGTGACTTGAATGCAGGCTCGTCTTGCATCTCCCAAGACGAAAGGATGTCTGAATCCCCTGTGGAGACCACAGAGAAAGACCTAGTTCCCCACCTCATCGCGACCGCAGGCCTCACATCCTTTGAAAACTCCAGAGGTAGGCGGAGATCAGTGCCTCCAAAGGAAACGATGCCTGACTCCTCGTGAAACTTGATAGGAGTCCCAGGATTCCTGTGGCACGTGGAAAGGGACCCTTGGTCTCCCGCCTCAGCTGGAGAGGCGTCCCAATTGCCCTGCCAAGCCTCGAGGATAATCCCGAGTTGTCCCTCGCAACTAGGCAGGAGTCCTGACGTCGCTGAAGAAGCACGTGGGTGGAAGGGCCATCTCCGTCGTAACTCGAGAATATACCCCAGGTTCCCGCCGCAACTCGAGAAAAACCATGAGACTTCCCCCTCGCCGCGAGATGAGCCCCGATTCCCCTGCACTGCGTGCAGAGCAATTCCGTCTTGCACATCACACATGAAAGGAGCCTTGATTTCCTTGATGGCACTCCAGAGAAACCCCAAGAACACTGTTTCAAGGCTAGAGGGATCCTGAGGTCACTGTAGCAACACGAAAGAGCTCCGTGGACCAAAAATCAACTCGAGATGAGAAGTTAGTACCTGGCTTCGACTCCAGAGGAATACCACCTTACCACAAGCACCTCAAGAGGAGGCTTCTCTCAGCTCTAGCTATGTGACAGGGACCCTGAGTTTGCGGTCTCAAGTGGAATGGACACCGCGATTCCCTGACGCGAAATAAGGCCGGATATCCCTGCAGTGACTTGAATGCAGGCTCGTCTTGCATCTCCCAAGATGAAAGGATGTCTGAATCCCCTGTGGAGAACACAGAGAATGACCTAGTTCCCCACCTCATCGCGACCGGAGGCCTCACATCCTTTGAAAACTCCAGAGGTACGCGGAGATCAGTGCCTCCAAAGGAGACGATGCCTGACTCCTCGTGAAAGTTGATAGGAGTCCCAGGATTCCTGTGGCACGAGGAAAGGGACACTTGGTCTACCGCCTCAGCTGGAGAGGCGTCCCAATTGCCCTGCCAAGCCTCGAGGAGAATCCCGAGTTGTCCCTCGCAACTAGGCAGGAGTCCTGACGTCGCTGAACAAACACGTGGGTGGAAGGGCCATCCCCGTCGTAACTCGAGAATATACCCCAGGTTCCCGCCGCAACTCGAGAAAAACCATGAGACTTCCCCCTCGCCGCGAGATGAGCCCCGATTCCCCTGCACTGCGTGCAGAGCAATTCCGTCTTGCACATCACACATGAAAGGAGCCTTGATTTCCTTGATGGCACTCCAGAGAAACCCCAAGAACACTGTTTCAAGGCTGGAGGGATCCTGAGGTCCCTGTAGCAGCACGAAAGAGCTCCGTGGACCATGAATCAACTCGAGATGAGAGGTTAGTCCCTGGCTTCGACTCCAGAGGAATACCACCTTACCACAAGCACCTCAAGAGGAGGCTTCTCTCAGCTCTAGGTATGTGAGAGGGACCCTGAGTTTGCGGCCTCAAGTGGAATGGAGACCGTGATGCCCTGACTCGAAATAAGGCCGGATATCCCTGCAGTGACTTGAATGCAGGCTCGTCTTGCATCTCCCAAGACGAAAGGATGTCTGAATCCCCTGTGGAGACCACAGAGAAAGACCTAGTTCCCCACCTCATCGCGACCGGAGGCCTCACATCCTTTGAAAACTCCAGAGGTACGCGGAGATCAGTGCCTCCAAAGTAGACGATGCCTGACTCCTCGTGAAACTTGATAGGAGTCACAGGATTCCTGTGGCACGTGGAAAGGGACACTTGGTCTCCCGCCTCAGCTGGAGAGGCGTCGCAATTGCCCTGCCAAGCCTCGAGGAGAATCCCGAGTTGTCCCTCGCAACTAGGCAGGAGTCCTGACGTCGCTGAACAAACACGTGGGTGGAAGGGGCATCCCCGTCGTAACTCGAGAATATACCGCAGGTTCCCGCCGCAACTCGAGAAAAACCATGAGACTTCCCCCTCGCCGCGAGATGAGGCCCGATTCCCCTGCACTGCGTGCAGAGCAATTCCGTGTTGCACATCACACATGAAAGGAGCCTTGATTTCCTTGATGGCACTCCAGAGAATCCCCAAGAACACTGTTTCAAGGCTGGAGGGATCCTGAGGTCCCTGTAGCAGCACGAAAGAGCTCCGTGGACCATGAATCAACTCGAGATGAGAGGTTAGTCCCTGGCTTCGACTCCAGAGGAATACCACTTTACCAAAAGCACCTCAAGAGGAGGCTTCTCTCAGCTCTAGGTATGTGAGAGGGACCCTGAGTTTGCGGCCTCAAGTGGAATGGACACCGCGATGCCCTGACGCGAAATAAGGCCGGATATCCCTGCAGTGACTTGAATGCAGGCTCGTCTTGCATCTCCCAAGACAAAAGGATGTCTGAATCCCCTGTGGAGACCACAGAGAAAGACCTAGTTCCCCACCTCATCGCGACCGGAGGCCTCACATCCTTTGAAAACTCCAGAGGTACGCGGAGATCAGTGCCTCCAAAGGAGACGATGCCTGACTCCTCGTGAAAGTTGATAGGAGTCCCAGGATTCCTGTGGCACGTGGAAAGGGACCCTTGGTCTCCCGCCTCAGCTGGAGAGGCATCCCAATTGCCCTGCCAAGCCTCGAGGAGAATCCCGAGTTGTCCCTCGCAACTAGGCAGGAGTCCTGCCGTCGCTGAACTAACACGTGTGTGGAAGGGCCATCCCCGTCGTAACTCGAGATTATACCGCAGGTTCCCGCCGCAACTCGAGAAAAACCATGAGACTTCCCCCTCGCCGCGAGATGAGGCCCGATTCCCCTGCACTGCGTGCAGAGCAATTCCGTGTTGCACATCACACATGAAAGGAGCCTTGATTTCCTTGATGGCACTCCAGAGAAACCCCAAGAACACTGTTTCAAGGTTGAGGGATCCTGAGGTCACTGTAGAAACACGAAAGAGCTCCGTGGACCAAAAATCAACTCGAGATGAAAGGTTAGTCCCTGGCTTCGACTCCAGAGGAATACCACCTTACCACAAGCACCTCAAGAGGAGGCTTCTCTCAGCTCTAGGTATGTGAGAGGGACCCTGAGTTTGCGGCCTCAAGTGGAATGGAGACCGCGATGCCCTGACTCGAAATAAGGCCGGATATCCCTGCAGTGACTTGAATGCAGGCTCGTCTTGCATCTCCCAAGACGAAAGGATGTCTGAATCCCCTGTGGAGACCACAGAGAAAGACCTAGTTCCCCACCTCATGGCGACCGGAGGCCTCACATCCTTTGAAAACTCCAGAGGTACGCGGAGATCAGTGCCTCCAAAGGAGACGATGCCTGACTCCTCGTGAAACTTGATAGGAGTCCCAGGATTCCTGTGGCACGTGGAAAGGGACCCTTGGTCTCCCACCTCAGCTGGAGAGGCGTCCCAATTGCCCTGCCAAGCCTCGAGGAGAATCCCGAGTTGTCCCTCGCAACTAGGCAGGATTCCTGGCGTCGCTAAACAAACACGTGGGTGGAAGGGCCATCCCCGTTGTAACTCGAGAATATACCCCAGGTTCCCGCCGCAACTCGAGAAAAACCATGAGACTTCCCCCTCGCCGCGAGATGAGGCCCGATTCCCCTGCACTGCGTGCAGAGCAATTCAGTGTTGCACATCACACATGAAAGGAGCCTTGATTTCCTTGATGGCACTCCAGAGAAACCCCTAGAACACTGTTTCAAGGCTGGAGGGATCCTGAGGTCCCTGTAGCAGCACGAAAGAGCTCCGTGGACCACAAATCAACTCGAGATGAGAGGTTAGTCCCTGGCTTCGACTCCAGAGGAATACCACCTTACCACAAGCACCTCAAGAGGAGGCTTCTCTCAGCTCTAGGTATGTGAGAGGGACCCTGAGTTTGCGGCCTCAAGTGGAATGGAGACCGCCATGCCCTGACTCGAAATAAGGCCGGATATCCCTGCAGTGACTTGAATGCAGGCTCGTCTTGCATCTCCCAAGACGAAAGGATGTCTGAATCCCCTGTGGAGACCACGGGGAAAGACCTAGTTCCCCACCTCATCGCGACCGGAGGCCTCACATCCTTTGAAAACTCCAGAGGTACGCGGAGATCAGTGCCTCCAAAGGAGACGATGCCTGACTCCTCATGAAACTTGATAGGAGTCCCAGGATTCCTGTGGCACGTGGAAAGGGACCCTTGGTCTCCCGCCTCAGCTGGAGAGGCGTCCCAATTGCCCTGCCAAGCCTCGAGGAGAATCCCGAGTTGTCCCTCGCAACTAGGCAGGAGTCCTGACGTCGCTGAAGAAACACGTGGGTGGAAGGGCCATCCCCGTTGTAACTCGAGATTATAACCCAGGTTCCCGCCGCAACTCCAGAAAAACCATGAGACTTCCCCCTCGCCGCGAGATGAGGCCCGATTCCCCTGCACTGCGTGCAGAGCAATTCCGTGTTGCACATCACACATGAAAGGAGCCTTGATTTCCTTGATGGCATTCCAGAGAAAACCCAAGAACACTGTTTCAAGGCTAGAGGGATCCTGAGGTCACTGTAGCAACACGAAAGAGCTCCGTGGACCAAAAATCAACTCGAGATGAGAGGTTAGTCCCTGGCTTCGACTCCAGAGGAATACCACCTTACCACAAGCACCTCAAGAGGAGGCTTCTCTCAGCTCTAGCTATGTGAGAGGGACCCTGAGTTTGCGGCCTCAAGTGTAATGAACACCGCGATTCCCTGATCTGAAATAAGGCCGGATATCCCTGCAGTGACTTGAATGCAGGCTCGTCTTGCATCTCCCAAGACGAAAGGATGTCTGAATCCCCTGTGGAGACCACAGAGAATGACCTAGTTCCCCACCTCATCGCGACCGGAGGCCTCACATCCTTTGAAAACTCCAGAGGTACGCGGAAATCAGTGCCTCCAAAGGAGACGATGCCTGACTCCTCGTGAAACTTGATAGGAGTCACAGGATTCCTGTGGCACGTGGAAAGGGACACTTGGTCTCCCGCCTCAGCTGGAGAGGCGTCGCAAATGCCCTGCCAAGCATCGAGGAGAATCCCAAGTTGTCCCTCGCAACTAGGCAGGAGTCCTGACGTCGCTGAACAAACACGTGGGTGGAAGGGCCATCCCCGTCGTAACTCGAGAATATACCCCAGGTTCCCGCCTCAACTCGAGAAAAACCATGAGACTTCCCCCTCGCCGCGAGATGAGGCCCGATTCCCCTGCACTGCGTGCAGAGCAATTCCGTGTTGCACATCACACATGAAAGGAGCCTTGATTTCCTTGATGGCACTCCAGAGAAAGCCCAAGAACACTGTTTCAAGGCTGGAGGTATCCTGAGGTCCCTGTAGCAGCACGAAAGAGCTCCGTGGACCATGAATCAACTCGAGATGAGAGGTTAGTCCCTGGCTTCGACTCCAGAGGAATACCACCTTACCACAAGCACCTCAAGAGGAGGCTTCTCTCAGCTCTAGGTATCTGAGAGGGACCCTGAGTTTGCGGCCTCAAGTGGAATGGACACCGCGATGCCCTGACGCGAAATAAGGCCGGATATCCCTGCAGTGACTTGAATGCAGGCTCGTCTTGCATCTCCCAAGACGAAAGGATGTCTGAATCCCCTGTGGAGACCACAGAGAATGACCTAGTTCCCCACCTCATCGCGACCGGAGGCCTCACATCCTTTAAAAACTCCAGAGGTACGCGGAGATCAGTGCCTCCAAAGGAGACGATGCCTGACTCCTCGTGAAACTTGATAGGAGTCACAGGATTCCTATGGCACGTGGAAAGGGACACTTGGTCTCCCGCCTCAGCTGGAGAGGCGTCCCAATTGCCCTGCCAAGCCTCGAGGAGAATCCCGAGTTGTCCCTCGCAACTAGGCAGGAGTCCTGACGTCGCTGAACAAACACGTGGGTGGAAGGGCCATCCCCGTCGTAACTCGAGAATATACCCCAGGTTCCCGCCGCAACTCGAGAAAAACCATGAGACTTCCCCCTCTCCGCGAGATGAGGCCCGATTCCCCTGCACTGCGTGCAGAGCAATTCCGTGTTGCACATCACACATGAAAGGAGCCTTGATTTCCTTGATGGCACTCCAGAGAAACCCCAAGAACACTGTTTCAAGGCTGGAGGGATCCTGAGGTCCCTGTAGCAGCACGAAAGAGCTCCGTGGACCATGAATCAACTCGAGATGAGAGGTTAGTCCCTGGCTTCGACTCCAGAGGAATACCAGCTTACCACAAGCACCTCAAGAGGAGGCTTCTCTCAGCTCTAGGTATGTGACAGGGACCCTGAGTTTGCGGCCTCAAGTGGAATGGAGACCGCGATGCCCTGACTCGAAATAAGGCCGGATATCCGTGCAGTGACTTGAATGCAGGCTCGTCTTGCATCTCCCAAGACGAAAGGATGTCTGAATGCCCTGTGGAGACCACAGAGAAAGACCTAGTTCCCCACCTCATGGAGACCGGAGGCCTCACATCCTTTGAAAACTCCAGAGGTACGCGGAGATCAGTGCCTCCAAAGGAGACGATGCCTGACTCCTCGTGAAACTTGATAGGAGTCCCAGGATTCCTGTGGCACGTGGAAAGGGACCCTGGATCTCCCGCCTCAGCTGGAGAGGCGTCCCAATTGCCCTGCCAAGCCTCGAGGAGAATCCCGAGTTGTTCCTCGCAAATAGGCAGGAGTCCTGACGTCGCTGAACAAACACGTGGGTGGAAGGGCCATCCCCGTCGTAACTCGAGAATATACCCCAGGTTCCCGCCGCAACTCGAGAAAAACCATGAGACTTCCCCCTCGCCGCGAGATGAGGCCCGATTCCCCTGGACTGCGTGCAGAGCAATTCCGTGTTGCACATCACACATGAAAGGAGCCTTGATTTCCTTGATGGCACTCCAGAGAAACCCCAAGAACACTGTTTCAAGGCTAGAGGGATCCTGAGGTCACTCTAGCAACACGAAAGAACTCCGTGGACCACAAATCAACTCGAGATGAGAGGTTAGTCCCTGGCTTCGACTCCAGAGGAATACCACCTTCCACAAGCACCTCAAGAGGAGGCTTCTCTCAGCTCTAGCTATGTGAGAGGGACCCTGAGTTTGCGGCCTCAAGTGGAATGGACACCGCGATTCCCTGATGCGAAATAAGGCCGGATATCCCTGCAGTGACTTGAATGCAGGCTCGTCTTGCATCTCCCAAGACGAAAGGATGTCGGAATCCCCTGTGAAGACCACAGAGAAAGACCTAGTTCCCCACCTCATGGCGACCGGAGGCCTCACATCCTTTGAAAACTCCAGAGGTATGCGGAGATCAGTGCCTCCAAAGGAGACGATGCCTGACTCCTCGTGAAACTTGATAGGAGTCACAGGATTCCTGTGGCACGTGGAAAGGGACTCTTGGTCTCCCGCCTCAGCTGGAGAGGCGTCCCAATTGCCCTGCCAAGCCTCGAGGAGAATCCCGAGTTGTCCCTCGCAACTAGGCAGGAGTCCTGCCGTCGCTGAACTAACACGTGTGTGGAAGGGCCATCCCCGTCGTAACTCGAGATTATACGGCAGGTTCCCGCCGCAACTCGAGAAAAACCATGAGATTTCCCCCTCGCCGCGAGATGAGGCCCGATTCCCCTGCACTGCGTGCAGAGCAATTCCGTGTTGCACATCACACATGAAAGGAGCCTTGATTTCCTTGATGGCACTCCAGAGAAACCCCAAGAACACTGTTTCAAGGCTGGAGGGTTCCTGAGGTCCCTGTAGCAGCACGAAAGAGCTCCGTGGACCATGAATCAACTCGAGATGAGAGGTTAGTCCCTGGCTTCGACTCCAGAGGAATACCACCTTACCACAAGCACCTCAATAGGAGGCTTCTCTTAGCTCTAGGTATGTGAGAGGGACACTGAGTTTGCGGCCTCAAGTGGAATGGACACCGCGATGCCCTGACTCGAAATAAGGCCGGATATCCCTGCAGTGACTTGAATGCAGGCTCGTCTTGCATCTCCCAAGACGAAAGGATGTCTGAATCCCCTGTGGAGACCACAGAGAAAGACCTAGTTCCCCACCTCATCGCGACCGGAGGCCTCACATCCTTTGAAAACTCCAGAGGTACGCGGAGATCAGTGCCTCCAAAGGAGACGATGCCTGACTCCTCGTGAAACTTGATAGGAGTCCCAGGATTCCTGTGGCACGTGGAAAGGGACCCTTGGTCTCCCACCTCAGCTGGAGAGGCGTCCCAATTGCCCTGCCAAGCCTCGAGGAGAATCCCGAGTTGTCCCTCGCAACTAGGCAGGAGTCCTGATGTCGCTGAAGAAGCACGTGGGTGGAAGGGCCATCCCCGTCGTAACTCGAGAATATACCCCAGGTTCCCGCCGCAACTCGAGAAAAACCATGAGACTTCCCCCTCGCCGCGAGATGAGGCCCGATTCCCCTGCACTGCGTGCAGAGCAATTCCGTGTTGCACATCACACATGAAAGGAGCCATGATTTCCTTGATGGCACTCCAGAGAAACCCCAAGAACACTGTTTCAAGGCTAGAGGGATCCTGAGGTCACTGTAGCAACACGAAAGAGCTCCGTGGACCAAAAATCAACTCGAGATGAGAAGTTAGTCCCTGGCTTCGACTCCAGAGGAATACCACCTTACCACAAGCACCTCAAGAGGAGGCTTCTCTCAGCTCTAGCTATGTGACAGGGACCCTGAGTTTGCGGCCTCAAGTGGAATGGACACCGCGATTCCCTGACGCGAAATAAGGCCGGATATCCCTGCAGTGACTTGAATGCAGGCTCGTCTTGCATCTCCCAAGACGAAAGGATGTCTGAATCCCCTGTGGAGAACACAGAGAATGACCTAGTTCCCCACCTCATCGCGACCGGAGGCCTCACATCCTTTGAAAACTCCAGAGGTACGCGGAAATCAGTGCCTCCAAAGGAGACGATGCCTGACTCCTCGTGAAACTTGATAGGAGTCCCAGGATTCCTGTGGCACGAGGAAAGGGACACTTGGTCTACCGCCTCAGCTGGAGAGGCGTCCCAATTGCCCTGCCAAGCCTCGAGGAGAATCCCGAGTTGTCCCTCGCAACTAGGCAGGAGTCCTGACGTCGCTGAGCAAACACGTGGGTGGAAGGGCCATCCCCGTCGTAACTCGAGAATATACCCCAGGTTCCCGCCGCAACTCGAGAAAAACCATGAGACTTCCCCCTCGCCGCGAGATGAGCCCCGATTCCCCTGCACTGCGTGCAGAGCAATTCCGTGTTGCACATCACACATGAAAGGAGCCTTGATTTCCTTGATGGCACTCCAGAGAAACCCCAAGAACACTGTTTCAAGGCTGGAGGGATCCTGAGGTCCCTGTAGCAGCACGAAAGAGCTCCGTGGACCATGAATCAACTCGAGATGAGAGGTTAGTCCCTGGCTTCGACTCCAGAGGAATACCAGCTTACCACAAGCACCTCAAGAGGAGGCTTCTCTCAGCTCTAGGTATGTGAGAGGGACCCTGAGTTTGCGGCCTCAAGTGGAATGGAGACCGTGATGCCCTGACTCGAAATAAGGCCGGATATCCCTGCAGTGACTTGAATGCAGGCTCGTCTTGCATCTCCCAAGACGAAAGGATGTCTGAATCCCCTGTGGAGACCACAGAGAAAGACCTAGTTCCCCACCTCATCGCGACCGGAGGCCTCACATCCTTTGAAAACTCCAGAGGTACGCGGAGATCAGTGCCTCCAAAGGAGACGATGCCTGACTCCTCGTGAAACTTGATAGGAGTCACAGGATTCCTGTGGCACGTGGAAAGGGACACTTGGTCTCCCGCCTCAGCTGGAGAGGCGTCACAATTGCCCTGCCAAGCCTCGAGGAGAATCCCGAGTTGTCCCTCGCAACTAGGCAGGAGACCTGACGTCGCTGAACAAACACGTGGGTGGAAGGGGCATCCCCGTCGTAACTCGAGAATATACCGCAGGTTCCCGCCGCAACTCGAGAAAAACCATGAGACTTCCCCCTCGCCGCGAGATGAGGCCCGATTCCCCTGCACTGCGTGCAGAGCAATTCCGTGTTGCACATCACACATGAAAGGAGCCTTGATTTCCTTGATGGCACTCCGGAGAATCCCCAAGAACACTGTTTCAAGGCTGGAGGGATCCTGAGGTCCCTGTAGCAGCACGAAAGAGCTCCCTGGACCATGAATCAACTCGAGATGAGAGGTTAGTCCCTGGCTTCGACTCCAGAGGAATACCACCTTACCAAAAGCACCTCAAGAGGAGGCTTCTCTCAGCTCTAGGTATGTGAGAGGGACCCTGAGTTTGCGGCCTCAAGTGGAATGGACACCGCGATGCCCTGATGCGAAATAAGGCCGGATATCCCTGCAGTGACTTGAATGCAGGCTCGTCTTGCATCTCCCAAGACGAAAGGATGTCTGAATCCCCTGTGGAGACCACAGAGAAAGACCTAGTTCCCCACCTCATGGCGACCGGAAGCCTCACATTCTTTGAAAACTCCAGAGGTACGCGGAGATCAGTGCCTCCAAAGGAGACGATGCCTGACTCCTCGTGAAACTTGATAGGAGTCCCAGGATTCCTGTGGCACGTGGAAAGGGACCCTTGGTCTCCCGCCTCAGCTGGAGAGGCATCCCAATTGCCCTGCCAAGCCTCGAGGAGAATCCCGAGTTGTCCCTCGCAACTAGGCAGGAGTCCTGACGTCGCTGAACAAACACGTGGGTGGAAGGGCCATCCCCGTCGTAACTCGAGAATATACCCCAGGTTCCCGCCGCAACTCGAGAAAAACCATGAGACTTCCCCCTCGCCGGGAGATGAGGCCCGATTCCCCTGCACTGCGTGCAGAGCAATTCCGTGTTGCACATCACACATGAAAGGAGCCTTGATTTCCTTGATGGCACTCCAGAGAAACCCCAAGAACACTGTTTCAAGGCTGGAGGGATCCTGAGGTCCCTGTAGCAGCACGAAAGAGCTCCGTGGACCATGAATCAACTCGAGATGAGAGGTTAGTCCCTGGCTTCGACTCCAGAGGAATACCACCTTACCACAAGCACCTCAAGAGGAGGCTTCTCTCAGCTCTAGGTATGTGAGAGGGACCCTGAGTTTGCGGCCTCAAGTGGAATGGACACCGCGATGCCCTGACTCGAAATAAGGCCGGATATCCCTGCAGTGACTTGAATGCAGGCTCGTCTTGCATCTCCCAAGACGAAAGGATGTCTGAATCCCCTGTGGAGACCACAGAGAAAGACCTAGTTCCCCACCTCATCGCGACCGGAGGCCTCACATCCTTTGAAAGCTCCAGAGGTACGCGGAGATCAGTGCCTCCAAAGGAGACGATGCCTGACTCCTCGTGAAACTTGATAGGAGTCCCAGGATTCCTGTGGCACGTGGAAAGGGACCCTTGGTCTCCCACCTCAGCTGGAGAGGCGTCCCAATTGCCCTGCCAAGCCTCGAGGAGAATCCCGAGTTGTCCCTCGCAACTAGGCAGGAGTCCTGGCGTCGCTAAACAAACACGTGGGTGGAAGGGCCATCCCCGTCGTAACTCGAGAATATACCCCAGGTTCCTGCCGCAACTCGAGAAAAACCATGAGACTTCCCCCTCGCCGCGAGATGAGCCCCGATTCCCCTGCACTGCGTGCAGAGCAATTCGGTGTTGCACATCACACATGAAAGGAGCCTTGATTTCCTTGATGGCACTCCAGAGAAACCCCTAGAACACTGTTTCAAGGCTGGAGGGATCCTGAGGTCCCTGTAGCAGCACGAAAGAGCTCCGTGGACCATGAATCAACTCGAGATGAGAGGTTAGTCCCTGGCTTCGACTCCAGAGTAATACCACCTTACCACAAGCACCTCAAGAGGAGGCTTCTCTCAGCTGTATGTATGTGAGAGGGACCCTGAGTTTGCGGCCTCAAGTGGAATGGACACCGCGATGCCCTGACTCGAAATAAGGCCGGATATCCCTGCAGTGACTTGAATGCAGGCTCGTCTTGCATCTCCCAAGACGAAAGGATGTCTGAATCCCCTGTGGAGACCACAGAGAAAGACCTAGTTCCCCACCTCATCGCGACCGGAGGCCTCACATCCTTTGAAAACTCCAGAGGTAGGCGGAGATCAGTGCCTCCAAAGGAAACGATGCCTGACTCCTCGTGAAACTTGATAGGAGTCCCAGGATTCCTGTGGCACGTGGAAAGGGACCCTTGGTCTCCCGCCTCAGCTGGAGAGGCGTCCCAATTGCCCTGCCAAGCCTCGAGGATAATCCCGAGTTGTCCCTCGCAACTAGGCAGGAGTCCTGACGTCGCTGAAGAAGCACGTGGGTGGAAGGGCCATCCCCGTCGTAACTCGAGAATATACCCCAGGTTCCCGCCGCAACTCGAGAAAAACCAAGAGACTTCCCCCTCGCCGCGAGATGAGGCCCGATTCCCCTGCACTGCGTGCAGAGCAATTCCGTGTTGCACATCACACATGAAAGGAGCCTTGATTTCCTTGATGGCACTCCGGAGAAACCCCAAGAACACTGTTTCAAGGCTAGAGGGTTCCTGAGGTCACTGTAGCAACACGAAAAAGCTCCGTGGACCAAAAATCAACTCGAGATGAGAGGTTAGTCCCTGGCTTCGACTCCAGAGGAATACCACCTTACCACAAGCACCTCAAGAGGAGGCTTCTCTCAGCTCTAGGTATGTGAGAGGGACCCTGAGTTTGCGGCCTCAAGTGGAATGGACACCGCGATGCGCTGACGCGAAATAAGGCCGGATATCCCTGAAGTGACTTGAATGCAGGCTCTTCTTGCATCTCCCAAGACGAAAGGATGTCTGAATCCCCTGTGGAGACCACAGAGAATGACCTAGTTCCCCACCTCATCGCGACCGGAGGCCTCACATCCTTTGAAAACTCCAGAGGTACGCAGAGATCAGTGCCTCCAAAGGAGACGATGCCTGACTCCTCATGAAACTTGATAGGAGTCCCAGGATTCCTGTGGCACGTGGAAAGGGACCCTTGGTCTCCCGCCTCAGCTGGAGAGGCGTCGCAATTGCCCTCCCAAGCCTCGAGGAGAATCCCGAGTTGTCCCTCGCAACTAGGAAGGAGTCCTGACGTCGCTGAACAAACACGTGGGTGGAAGGGCCATCCCCGTCGTAACTCGAGAATATACCCCAGGTTCCCGCCGCAACTGGAGAAAAACCATGAGACTTCCCCCTCGCCGCGAGATGAGGCCCGATTCCCCTGCACTGCGTGCAGAGCAATTCCGTGTTGCACATCACACATGAAAGGAGCCTTGATTTCCTTGATGGCACTCCAGAGAAACCCCAAGAACACTGTTTCAAGGCTGGAGGGATCCTGAGGTCCCTGTAGCAGCACGAAAGAGCTCCGTGGACCATGAATCAACTCGAGATGAGAGGTTAGTCCCTGGCTTCGACTCCAGAGGAATACCACCTTACCACAAGCACCTCAATAGAAGGCTTCTCTCAGCTCTAGGTATGTGAGAGGGACACTGAGTTTGCGGCCTCAAGTGGAATGGACACCGCGATGCCCTGACTCGAAATAAGGCCGGATATCCCTGCAGTGACTTGAATGCAGGCTCGTCTTGCATCTCCCAAGACGAAAGGATGTCTGAATCCCCTGTGGAGACCACAGAGAAAGACCTAGTTCCCCACCTCATCGCGACCGGAGGCCTCACATCCTTTGAAAGCTCCAGAGGTACGCGGAGATCAGTGCCTCCAAAGGAGACGATGCCTGACTCCTCGTGAAACTTGATAGGAGTCTCAGGATTCCTGTGGCACGTGGAAAGGGACCCTTGGTCTCCCACCTCAGCTGGAGAGGCGTCCCAATTGCCCTGCTAAGCCTCGAGGAGAATCCCGAGTTATCCCTCGCAACTAGGCAGGAGTCCTGGCGTCGCTAAACAAACACGTGGGTGGAAGGGCCATCCCCGTCGTAACTCGAGAATATACCCCAGGTTCCCGCCGCAACTCGAGAAAAACCATGAGACTTCCCCTTCGCCGCGAGATGAGGCCCGATTCCCCTGCACTGCGTGCAGAGCAATTCGGTGTTGCACATCACACATGAAAGGAGCCTTGATTTCCTTGATGGCACTCCAGAGAAACCCCTAGAACACTGTTTCAAGGCTGGAGGGATCCTGAGGTCCCTGTAGCAGCACGAAAGAGCTCCGTGGACCATGAATCAACTCGAGATGAGAGGTTAGTCCCTGGCTTCGACTCCAGAGGAATACCACCTTACCACAAGCACCTCAAGAGGAGGCTTCTCTCAGCTGTATGTATGTGAGAGGGACCCTGAGTTTGCGGCCTCAAGTGGAATGGACACCGCGATGCCCTGACTCGAAATAAGGCCGGATATCCCTGCAGTGACTTGAATGCAGGCTCGTCTTGCATCTCCCAAGACGAAAGGATGTCTGAATCCCCTGTGGAGACCACAGAGAAAGACCTAGTTCCCCACCTCATCACGACCGGAGGCCTCACATCCTTTGAAAACTCCAGAGGTAGGCGGAGATCAGTGCCTCCAAAGGAAACGATGCCTGACTCCTCGTGAAACTTGATAGGAGTCCCAGGATTCCTGTGGCACGTGGAAAGGGACCCTTGGTCTCCCGCCTCAGCTGGAGAGGCGTCCCAATTGCCCTGCCAAGCCTCGAGGATAATCCCGAGTTGTCCCTCGCAACTAGGCAGGAGTCCTGACGTCGCTGAAGAAGCACGTGGGTGGAAGGGCCATCCCCGTCGTAACTCGAGAATATACCCCAGGTTCCCGCCGCAACTGGGGAAAAACCATGAGACTTCCCCCTCGCCGCGAGATGAGGCCCGATTCCCCTGCACTGCGTGCAGAGCAATTCCCTGTTGCACATCACTCATGAAAGGAGCCTTGATTTCCTTGATGGCACTCCAGAGAAACCCCAAGAACACTGTTTCAAGGTTGAGGGATCCTGAGGTCACTGTATCAACACGAAAGAGCTCCGTGGACCAAAAATCAACTCGAGATGAGAGGTTAGTCCCTGGCTTCGACTCCAGAGGAATACCACCTTACCACAAGCACCTCAAGAGGAGGCTTCTCTCAGCTGTATGTATGTGAGAGGGACCCTGAGTTTGCGGCCTCAAGTGGAAGGGAGACCGTGATGCCCTGACGCGAAATAAGGCCGGATATCCCTGCAGTGACTTGAATGCAGGCTCGTCTTGCATCTCCCAAGACGAAAGGATGTCTGAATCCCCTGTGGAGACCACAGAGAATGACCTAGTTCCCCACCTCATCGCGACCGGAGGCCTCACATCCTTTGAAAACTCCAGAGGTACACGGAGATCAGTGCCTCCAAAGGAGACGATGCCTGACTCCTCGTGAAACTTGATAGGAGTCCCAGGAATCCTGTGGCACGTGGAAAGGGACCCTGGGTCTCCCGCCTCAGCAGGAGAGGCGTCGCAATTGCCCTGCCAAGCCTCGAGGAGAATCCCGAGTTGTCCATCGCAAATAGGCAGGAGTCCTGACGTCGCTGAACAAACACGTGGGTGGAAGGGCCATCCCCGTCGTAACTCGAGAATATACCCCAGGATCCCGCCGCAACTCGAGAAAAACCATGAGACTTCCCCCTCGCCGCGAGATGAGGCCCGATTCCCCTGCACTGCGTGCAGAGCAATTCCGTGTTGCACATCACACATGAAAGGAGCCTTGATTTCCTTGATGGCACTCCAGAGAAACCCCAAGAACACTGTTTCAAGGTTGAGGGATCCTGAGGTCACTGTAGCAACACGAAAGAGCTCCGTGGGCCAAAAATCAACTCGAGATGAGAGGTTAGTCCCTGGCTTCGACTCCAGAGGAATACCACCTTACCACAAGCACCTCAAGAGGAGGCTTCTCTCAGCTGTATGTACGTGAGAGGGACCCTGAGTTTGCGGCCTCAAGTGGAATGGAGACCGCGATGCCCTGACTCGAAATAAGTCCGGATATCCCTGCAGTGACTTGAATGCAGGCTCGTCTTGCATCTCCCAAGACGAAAGGATGTCTGAATCCCCTGTGGAGACCACAGAGAAAGACCTAGTTCCCCACCTCATCGCGACCGGAGGCCTCACATCCTTTGAAAACTCCAGAAGTACGCGGAGATCAGTGCCTCCAAAGGAGACGATGCCTGACTCCTCGTGAAACTTGATAGGAGTCCTAGGATTCCTGTGGCACGTGGAAAGGGACCCTTGGTCTCCCGCCTCAGCTGGAGAGGCGTCGCAATTGCCCTGCCAAGCCTCGAGGAGAATCCCGAGTTGTCCCTCGCAACTAGGCAGGAGTCCTGACGTCGCTGAAGAAGCACATGGGTGGAAGGGCCATCCCCGTCGTAACTGGAGAATATACCCCAGGTTCCCGCCGCAACTCGAGAAAAAACATGAGACTTCCCCCTCGCCGCGAGATGAGGCCCGATTCCCCTGCACTGCGTGCAGAGCAATTCCGTGTTGCACATCACACATGAAAGGAGCCTTGATTTCCTTGATGGCACTCCAGAGAAACCCCAAGAACACTGTTTCAAGGCTAGAGGGATCCTGAGGTCACTGTAGCAACACGAAAGAGCTCCGTGGACCAAAAATCAACTCGAGATGAGAGGTTAGTCCCTGGCTTCGACTCCAGAGGAATACCACCTTACCACAAGCACCTCAAGAGGAGGCTTCTCTCAGCTCTAGCTATGTGAGAGGGACCCTGAGTTTGCGGCCTCAAGTGGAATGGACACCGCGATTCCCTGATCCGAAATAAGGCCGGATATCCCTGCAGTGACTTGAATGCAGGCTCGTCTTGCATCTCCCAAGACGAAAGGATATCTGAATCCCTTGTGGAGACCACAGAGAATGACCTAGTTCCCCACCTCATCGCGACCGGAGGCCTCACATCCTTTGAAAACTCCAGAGGTACGCGGAGATCAGTGCCTCCAAAGGAGACGATGCCTGACTCCTTGTGAAACTTGATAGGAGTCCCAGGATTCCTGTGGCACGTGGAAAGGGACCCTTGGTCTCCGGCCTCAGCTGGAGAGGCGTCGCAATTGCCCTGCCAAGCCTCGAGGAGAATCCCGAGTTGTCCCTCGCAACTAGGCAGGAGTCCTGACGTCGCTGGACAAACACGTGGGTGGAAGGGCCATCCCCGTCGTAACTCGAGAATATACCCCAGGTTCCCGCCGCAACTCGAGAAAAACCATGAGACTTCCCCCTCGCCGCGAGATGAGGCCCGATTCCCCTGCACTGCGTGCAGAGCAATTCCGTGTTGCACATCACACATGAAAGGAGCCTTGATTTCCTTGATGGCACTCCAGAGAAACCGCAAGAACACTGTTTCAAGGCTGGAGGGATCCTGAGGTCCCTGTAGCAGCACGAAAGAGCTCCGTGGACCATGAATCAACTCGAGATGAGAGGTTAGTCCCTGGCTTCGACTCCAGAGGAATACCACCTTACCACAAGCACCTCAAGAGGAGGCTTCTCTCAGCTCTAGCTATGTGAGAGGGACCCTGAGTTTGCGGCCTCAAGTGGAATGGACACCGCGATGTCCTGACTCGAAATAAGGCCGGATATCCCTGCAGTGACTTGAATGCAGGCTCGTCTTGCATCTCCCAAGACGAAAGGATGTCTGAATCCCCTGTGGAGACCACAGAGAAAGACCTAGTTCCCCACCTCATGGCGACCGGAGGCCTCACATCCTTTGAAAACTCCAGAGGTACGCGGAGATCAGTGCCTCCAAAGGAGACGATGCCTGACTCCTCGTGAAACTTGATAGGAGTCCCAGGATTCCTGTGGCACGTGGAAAGGGACACTTGGTCTCCCGCCTCAGCTGGAGAGGCGTCCCAATTGCCCTGCCAAGCCTCGAGGAGAATCCCGAGTTGTCCCTCGCAACTAGGCAGGAGTCCTGACGTCGCTGAACAAACACGTGGGTGGAAGGGGCATCCCCGTCGTAACTCGAGAATATACCCCAGGTTCCCGCCGCAACTCGAGAAAAACCATGAGACTTCCCCCTCGCCGCGAGATGAGGCCCGATTCCCCTGCACTGCGTGCAGAGCAATTCCGTGTTGCACATCACACATGAAAGGAGCCTTGATTTCCTTGATGGCACTCCAGAGAATCCCCAAGAACACTGTTTCAAGGCTGGAGGGATCCTGAGGTCCCTGTAGCAGCACGAAAGAGCTGCGTGGACAATGAATCAACTCGAGATGAGAGGTTAGTCCCTGGCTTCGACTCCAGAGGAATACCACCTTACCACAAGCACCTCAAGAGGAGGCTTCTCTCAGCTCTAGGTATGTGAGAGGGACCCTGAGTTTGCGGCCTCAAGTGGAATGGAGACCGCGATGCCCTGACTCGAAATAAGGCCGGATATCCCTGCAGTGACTTGAATGCAGGCTCGTCTTGCATCTCCCAAGACGAAAGGATGTCTGAATCCCCTGTGGAGACCACAGAGAAAGACCTAGTTCCCCACCTCATCGCGACCGGAGGCCTCACATCCTTTGAAAACTCCAGAGGTACGCGGAGATCAGTGCCTCCAAAGGAGACGATGCCTGACTCCTCGTGAAACTTGATAGGAGTCCCAGGATTCCTGTGGCACGTGGAAAGGGACCCTTGGTCTCCCGCCTCAGCTGGAGAGGCGTCCCAATTGCCCTGCAAAGCCTCGAGGAGAATCCCGAGTTGTCCTTCGCAACTAGGCAGGAGTCCTGACGTCGCTGAAGAAGCACATGGGTGGAAGGGCCATCCCCGTCGTAACTGGAGAATATACCCCAGGTTCCCGCCGCAACTCGAGAAAAACCATGAGACTTCCCCCTCGCCGCGAGATGAGGCCCGATTCCCCTGCACTGCGTGCAGAGCAATTCCGTGTTGCACATCACACATGAAAGGAGCCTTGATTTCCTTGATGGCACTCCAGAGAAACCCCAAGAACACTGTTTCAAGGCTAGAGGGATCCTGAGGTCACTGTAGCAACACGAAAGAGCACCGTGGACCAAAAATCAACTCGAGATGAGAGGTTAGTCCCTGGCTTCGACTCCAGAGGAATACCACCTTACCACAAGCACCTCAAGAGGAGGCTTCTCTCAGCTCTAGCTATGTGAGAGGGACCCTGAGTTTGCGGCCTCAAGTGGAATGGACACCGCGATTCCCTGATCCGAAATAAGGCCGGATATCCCTGCAGTGACTTGAATGCAGGCTCGTCTTGCATCTCCCAAGACGAAAGGATATCTGAATCCCTTGTGGAGACCACAGAGAATGACCTAGTTCCCCACCTCATCGCGACCGGAGGCCTCACATCCTTTGAAAACTCCAGAGGTACGCGGAGATCAGTGCCTCCAAAGGAGACGATGCCTGACTCCTTGTGAAACTTGATAGGAGTCCCAGGATTCCTGTGGCACGTGGAAAGGGACCCTTGGTCTCCGGCCTCAGCTGGAGAGGCGTCGCAATTGCCCTGTCAAGCCTCGAGGAGAATCCCGAGTTGTCCCTCGCAACTAGGCAGGAGTCCTGACGTCGCTGAACAAACACGTGCGTGGAAGGGCCATCCCCGTCGTAACTCGAGAATATACCCCAGGTTCCCGCCGCAACTCGAGAAAAACCATGAGACTTCCCCCTCGCCGCGAGATGAGGCCCGATTCCCCTGCACTGCGTGCAGAGCAATTCCGTGTTGCACATCACACATGAAAGGAGCCTTGATTTCCTTGATGGCACTCCAGAGAATCCCCAAGAACACTGTTTCAAGGCTGGAGGGATCCTGAGGTCCCTGTAGCAGCACGAAAGAGCTGCGTGGACAATGAATCAACTCGAGATGAGAGGTTAGTCCCTGGCTTCGACTCCAGAGGAATACCACCTTACCACAAGCACCTCAAGAGGAGGCTTCTCTCAGCTCTAGGTATGTGAGAGGGACCCTGAGTTTGCGGCCTCAAGTGGAATGGAGACCGCGATGCCCTGACTCGAAATAAGGCCGGATATCCCTGCAGTGACTTGAATGCAGGCTCGTCTTGCATCTCCCAAGACGAAAGGATGTCTGAATCCCCTGTGGAGACCAGAGAGAAAGACCTAGTTCCCCACCTCATCGCGACCGGAGGCCTCACATCCTTTGAAAACTCCAGAGGTACGCGGAGATCAGTGCCTCCAAAGGAGACGATGCCTGACTCCTCGTGAAACTTGATAGGAGTCCCAGGATTCCTGTGGCACGTGGAAAGGGACCCTTGGTCTCCCGCCTCAGCGGGAGAGGCGTCCCAATTGCCCTGCAAAGCCTCGAGGAGAATCCCGAGTTGTCCCTCGCAACTAGGCAGGAGTCCTGACGTCGCTGAAGAAGCACGTGGAGGGAAGGGCCATTCCCGTCGTAACTCGAGAATATACCCCAGGTTCCCGCCGCAACTCGAGAAAAACCATGAGACTTCCCCCTCGCCGCGAGATGAGGCCCGATTTCCCTGCACTGCGTGCAGAGCAATTCCGTGTTGCACATCACACATGAAAGGAGCCTTGATTTCCTTGATGGCACTCCAGAGAAAACCCAAGAACACTGTTTCAAGGCTAGAGGGATCCTGAGGTCACTGTAGCAACACGAAAGAGCTCCGTGGACCAAAAATCAACTCGAGATGAGAGGTTAGTCCCTGGCTTCGACTCCAGAGGAATACCACCTTACCACAAGCACCTCAAGAGGAGGCTTCTCTCAGCTCTAGCTATGTGAGAGGGACCCTGAGTTTGCGGCCTCAAGTGGAATGGACACCGCGATTCCCTGATCAGAAATAAGGCCGGATATCCCTGCAGTGACTTGAATGCAGGCTCGTCTTGCATCTCCCAAGACGAAAGGATATCTGAATCCCATGTGGAGACCACAGAGAATGACCTAGTTCCCCACCTCATCGTGACCGGAGGCCTCACATCCTTTGAAAACTCCAGAGGTACGCGGAGATCAGTGCCTCCAAAGGAGACGATGCCTGACTCCTCGTGAAACTTGATAGGAGTCCCAGGATTCCTGTAGCACGTGGAAAGGGACACTTGGTCTCCCGCCTGAGCTGGAGAGGCGTCACAATTGCCCTGCCAAGCCTCGAGGAGAATCCCGAGTTGTCCCTCGCAACTAGGCAGGAGTCCTGACGTCGCTGAACAAACACGTAGGTGGAAGGGCCATCCCCGTCGTAACTCGAGAATATACCCCAGGTTCCCGCCGCAACTCGAGAAAAACCATGAGACTTCCCCCTCGCCGCGAGATGAGGCCCGATTCCCCTGCACTGCGTGCAGAGCAATACCGTGTTGCACATCACACATGAAAGGAGCCTTGATTTCCTTGATGGCACTCCAGAGAAACCGCAAGAACACTGTTTCAAGGCTGGAGGGATCCTGAGGTCCCTGTAGCAGCACGAAAGAGCTCCGTGGACCATGAATCAACTCGAGATGAGAGGTTAGTCCCTGGCTTCGACTCCAGAGGAATACCACCTTACCACAAGCACCTCAAGAGGAGGCTTCTCTCAGCTCTAGCTATGTGAGAGGGACCCTGAGTTTGCGGCCTCAAGTGGAATGGACACCGCGATGTCCTGACTCGAAACAAGGCCGGATATCCCTGCAGTGACTTGAATGCAGGCTCGTCTTGCATCTCCCAAGACGAAAGGATGTCTGAATCCCCTGTGGAGACCACAGAGAAAGACCTAGTTCCCCACCTCATGGCGACCGGAGGCCTCACATCCTTTGAAAACTCCAGAGGTACGCGGAGATCAGTGCCTCCAAAGGAGACGATGCCTGACTCCTCGTGAAACTTGATAGGAGTCCCAGGATTCCTGTGGCACGTGGAAAGGGACACTTGGTCTCCCGCCTCAGCTGGAGAGGCGTCCCAATTGCCCTGCCAAGCCTCGAGGAGAATCCCGAATTGTCCCTCGCAACTAGGCAGGAGTCCTGACGTCGCTGAACAAACACGTGGGTGGAAGGGGCATCCCCGTCGTAACTCGAGAATATACCCCAGGTTCCCGCCGCAACTCGAGAAAAACCATGAGACTTCCCCCTCGCCGCGAGATGAGGCCCGATTCCCCTGCACTGCGTGCAGAGCAATTCCGTGTTGCACATCACACATGAAAGGAGCCTTGATTTCCTTGATGGCACTCCAGAGAATCCCCAAGAACACTGTTTCAAGGCTGGAGGGATCCTGAGGTCACTGTAGCAGCACGAAAGAGCTGCGTGGACAATGAATCAACTCGAGATGAGAGGTTAGTCCCTGGCTTCGACTCCAGAGGAATACCACCTTACCACAAGCACCTCAAGAGGAGGCTTCTCTCAGCTCTAGGTATGTGAGAGGGACCCTGAGTTTGCGGCCTCAAGTGGAATGGAGACCGCGATGCCCTGACTCGAAATAAGGCCGGATATCCCTGCAGTGACTTGAATGCAGGCTCGTCTTGCATCTCCCAAGACGAAAGGATGTCTGAATCCCCTGTGGAGACCACAGAGAAAGACCTAGTTCCCCACCTCATCGCGACCGGAGGCCTCACATCCTTTGAAAACTCCAGAGGTACGCGGAGATCAGTGCCTCCAAAGGAGACGATGCCTGACTCCTCGTGAAACTTGATAGGAGTCCCAGGATTCCTGTGGCACGTGGAAAGGGACCCTTGGTCTCTCGCCTCAGGGGGAGAGGCGTCCCAATTGCCCTGCAAAGCCTCGAGGAGAATCCCGAGTTGTCCCTCGCAACTAGGCAGGAGTCCTGACGTCGCTGAAGAAGCACGTGGAGGGAAGGGCCATTCCCGTCGTAACTCGAGAATATACCCCAGGTTCCCGCCGCAACTCGAGAAAAACCATGAGACTTCCCCCTCGCCGCGAGATGAGGCCCGATTTCCCTGCACTGCGTGCAGAGCAATTCCGTGTTTCACATCACACATGAAAGGAGCCTTGATTTCCTTGATGGCACTCCAGAGAAAACCCAAGAACACTGTTTCAAGGCTAGAGGGATCCTGAGGTCACTGTAGCAACACGAAAGAGCTCCGTGGACCAAAAATCAACTCGAGATGAGAGGTTAGTCCCTGGCTTCGACTCCAGAGGAATACCACCTTACCACAAGCACCTCAAGAGGAGGCTTCTCTCAGCTCTAGCTATGTGAGAGGGACCCTGAGTTTGCGGCCTCAAGTGGAATGGACACCGCGATTCCCTGATCAGAAATAAGGCCGGATATCCCTGCAGTGACTTGAATGCAGGCTCGTCTTGCATCTCCCAAGACGAAAGGATATCTGAATCCCATGTGGAGACCACAGAGAATGACCTAGTTCCCCACCTCATCGTGACCGGAGGCCTCACATCCTTTGAAAACTCCAGAGGTACGCGGAGATCAGTGCCTCCAAAGGAGACGATGCCTGACTCCTCGTGAAACTTGATAGGAGTCCCAGGATTCCTGTAGCACGTGGAAAGGGACACTTGGTCTCCCGCCTGAGCTGGAGAGGCGTCACAATTGCCCTGCCAAGCCTCGAGGAGAATCCCGAGTTGTCCCTCGCAACTAGGCAGGAGTCCTGACGTCGCTGAACAAACACGTGGGTGGAAGGGCCATCCCCGTCGTAACTCGAGAATATACCCCAGGTTCCCGCCGCAACTCGAGAAAAACCATGAGACTTCCCCCTCGCCGCGAGATGAGGCCCGATTCCCCTGCACTGCGTGCAGAGCAATTCCGTGTTGCACATCACACATGAAAGGAGCCTTGATTTCCTTGATGGCACTCCAGAGAAACCCCAAGAACACTGTTTCAAGGCTGGAGGGATCCTGAGGTCCCTGTAGCAGCACGAAAGAGCTCCGTGGACCATGAATCAACTCGAGATGAGAGGTTAGTCCCTGGCTTCGACTCCAGAGGAATACCACCTTACCACAAGCACCTCAAGAGGAGGCTTCTCTCAGCTCTAGCTATGTGAGAGGGACCCTGAGTTTGCGGCCTCAAGTGGAATGGACACCGCGATTCCCTGACGCGAAATAAGGCCGGATATCCCTGCAGTGACTTGAATGCAGGCTCGTCTTGCATCTCCCAAGACAAAAGGATGTCTGAATCCCCTGTGGAGACCACAGAGAAAGACCTAGTTCCCCACCTCATCGCGACCGGAGGCCTCACATCCTTTGAAAACTCCAGAGGTACGCGGAGATCAGTGCCTCCAAAGGAGACGATGCCTGACTCCTCGTGAAACTTGATAGGAGTCCCAGGATTCCTGTGGCACGTGGAAAGGGACCCTTGGTCTCCCGCCTCAGCTGGAGAGGCATCCCAATTGCCCTGCCAAGCCTCGAGGAGAATCCCGAGTTGTCCCTCGCAACTAGGCAGGAGTCCTGACGTCGCTGAACTAACACGTGTGTGGAAGGGCCATCCCCGTCGTAACTCGAGATTATACCGCAGGTTCCCGCCGCAACTCGAGAAAAACCATGAGACTTCCCCCTCGCCGCGAGATGAGGCCCGATTCCCCTGCACTGCGTGCAGAGCAATTCCGTGTTGCACATCACACATGAAAGGAGCCTTGATTTCCTTAATGGCACTCCAGAGAAACCCCAAGAACACTGTTTCAAGGTTGAGGGATCCTGAGGTCACTGTAGCAACACGAAAGAGCTCCGTGGACCAAAAATCAACTCGAGATGAGAGGTTAGTCCCTGGCTTCGACTCCAGAGGAATACCACCTTACCACAAGCACCTCAAGAGGAGGCTTCTCTCAGCTCTAGGTATGTGAGAGGGACCCTGAGTTTGCGGCCTCAAGTGGAATGGAGACCGCGATGACCTGACTCGAAATAAGGCCGGATACCCCTGCAGGGACTTGAATGCAGGCTCGTCTTGCATCTCCCAAGACGAAAGGATGTCTGAATCCCCTGTGGAGACCACAGAGAAAGACCTAGTTCCCCACCTCATCGTGACCGGAGGCCTCACATCCTTTGAAAACTCCAGAGGTACGCGGAGATCAGTGCCTCCAAAGGAGACGATGCCTGACTCCTCGTGAAACTTGATAGGAGTCCCAGGATTCCTGTGGCACGTGGAAAGGGACCCTTGGTCTCCCGCCTCAGCTGGAGAGGCGTCCCAATTGCCCTGCCAAGCCTCGAGGAGAATCCCGAGTTGTCCCTCGCAACTAGGCAGGAGTCCTGACGTCGCTGAAGAAGCACGTGGGTGGAAGGACCATCCCCGTCGTAACTCGAGAATATACCCCAGGTTCCCGCCGCAACTCGAGAAAAACCAATAGACTTTCCCCTCGCCGCGAGATGAGGCCCGATTCCCCTGCACTGCGTGCAGAGCAATTCCGTGTTGCACATCACACATGAAAGGAGCCTTGATTTCCTTGATGGCACTCCAGAGAAACCCCAAGAACACTGTTTCAAGGCTAGAGGGATCCTGAGGTCACTGTAGCAACACGAAAGAGCTCCGTGGACCAAAAATCAACTCGAGATGAGAAGTTAGTCCCTGGCTTCGACTCCAGAGGAATACCACCTTACCACAAGCACCACAAGAGGAGGTTTCTCTCAGCTCTAGCTATGTGACAGGGACCCTGAGTTTGCGGCCTCAAGTGGAATGGACACCGCGATTCCCTGACGCGAAATAAGGCCGGATATCCCTGCAGTGACTTGAATGCAGGCTCGTCTTGCATCTCCCAAGACGAAAGTATGTCTGAATCCCCTGTGGAGACCACAGAGAATGACCTAGTTCCCCACCTCATCGCGACCGGAGGCCTCACATCCTTTGAAAACTCCAGAGGTACGCGGAGATCAGTGCCTCCAAAGGAGACGATGCCTGACTCCTCGTGAAACTTGATAGGAGTCCCAGGATTCCTGTGGCACGTGGAAAGGGACACTTGGTCTCCCGCCTCAGCTGGAGAGGGGTCCCAATTGCCCTGCCAAGCCTCGAGGAGCATCCCGAGTTGTCCCTCGCAACTAGGCAGGAGTCCTGACGTCGCTGAACAAACACGTGGGTGGAAGGGCCATCCCCGTCGTAACTCGAGAATATACCCCAGGTTCCCGCCGCAACTCGAGAAAAACCATGAGACTTCCCCCTCGCCGCGAGATGAGGCCCGATTCCCCTGCACTGCGTGCAGAGCAATTCCGTGTTGCACATCACACATGAAAGGAGCCTTGATTTCCTTGATGGCACTCCAGAGAAACCCCAAGAACACTGTTTCAAGGCTGGAGGGATCCTGAGGTCCCTGTAGCAGCACGAAAGAGCTCTGTGGACCATGAATCAACTCGAGATGAGAGGTTAGTCCCTGGCTTCGACTCCAGAGGAATACCACCTTACCACAAGCACCTCAAGAGGAGGCTTCTCTCAGCTCTAGGTATGTGAGAGGGACCCTGAGTTTGCGGCCTCAAGTGGAATGGAGACCGCGATGCCCTGACTCGAAATAAGGCCGGATATCCCTGCAGTGACTTGAATGCAGGCTCGTCTTGCATCTCCCAAGACGAAAGGATGTCTGAATGCCCTGTGGAGACCACAGAGAAAGACCTAGTTCCCCACCTCATGGCGACCGGAGGCCTCACATCCTTTGAAAACTCCAGAGGTACGCGGAGATCAGTGCCTCCAAGGAGACGATGCCTGACTCCTCGTGAAACTTGATAGGAGTCCCAGGATTCCTGTGGCACGTGGAAAGGGACCCTGGGTCTCCCGCCTCAGCTGGAGAGGCGTCGCAATTGCCCTGCCAAGCCTCGAGGAAAATCCCGAGTTGTCCCTCACAACTAGGCAGCAGTCCTGACGTCGCTGAACAAACACGTGTGTGGAAGGGCCATCCCCGTCGTAACTTGAGAATATACCCCAGGTTCCCGCCGCAACTCGAGAAAAACCATGAGACTTCCCCCTCGCCGCGAGATGAGGCCCGATTCCCCTGCACTGCGTGCAGAGCAATTCCGTGTTGCACATCACACATGAAAGGAGCCTTGATTTCCTTGATGGCTCTCCAGAGAAACCCCAAGAACACTGTTTCAAGGTTGAGGGATCCTGAGGTCACTGTAGCAACACGAAAGAGCTCCGTGGACCACAAATCAACTCGAGATGAGAGGTTAGTCCCTGGCTTCGACTCCAGAGGAATACCACCTTTCCACAAGCACCTCAAGAGGAGGCTTCTCTCAGCTCTAGGTATGTGAGAGGGACCCTGAGTTTGCGGCCTCAAGTGGAAATAACACTGCAATGCCCTGACTCGAAATAAAGCCGTATATCCCTGCAGTGACTTGAGTGCAGGCTCGTCTTGCATCTCCCAAGATGAACGGATGTCTGAATCCCCTGTGGAGACCACAGAGAAAGACCTAGTTCCCCACCTCATCGTGACCGGAGGCCTCACATCCTTTGAAAACTCCAGAGGTACGCGGAGATCAGTGCCTCCAAAGGAGACGATGCCTGTCTCCTCGTGAAACTTGATAGGAGTCCCAGGATTCCTGTGGCACCTGGAAATGGACCCTTGGTCTCCTGCCTCAGCTGGAGAGGCGTCCCAATTGCCCTGCCAAGACTCGAGGAGAATCCCGAGTTGTCCCTCTTAACTAGACAGGAGTCTGACGTCGCTGAACAAACACGTGGGTGGAAGGGCCATCCGCGCCGTAACTCGAGAATATACCCCATGTTCCCGCCGCAACTCGAGAGAAACCATTAGACTTCCACCTCGCCGCAAAATGAGGCCCGATACCCTGCACTTCGTGCAGAGCAATTCCGTGTTGCACATCACACATGAAAGGAGCCTTGATTTCCTTGATGGCACTCCAGAGAAACCCCAAGAACACTGTTTCAAGGCTAGAGGGATCCTGAGGTCACTGTAGCAACACGAAAGAGCTCCGTGGACCAAAAGTCAACTCGAGATGAGAGGTTAGTCCCTGGCTTCGAATCCAGGGGAATACCACCTTACAACAAGCACCTCAAGAGGAGGCTTCTCTCAGCTCTAGGTATGTGAGAGGGACCCTGAGTTTGCGGCCTCAAGTGGAATGGAAACCGCTATGCCCTGACTCGAAATAAGGCCGGATATCCCTGCAGTGACTTGAATGCAGGCTCGTCTTGCATCTCCCAAGACGAAAGGATGTCTGAATCCCCTGTGGAGACCACAGAGAAAGACCTAGTTCCCCACCTCATCGCGACCGGAGGCCTCACATCCTTTGAAAACTCCAGAGGTACGCGGAGATCAGTTCCTCCAAAGGAGACGATGCCTGACTCCTCGTGAAACTTGATAGGAGTCACAGGATTCCTGTGGCACGTGGAAAGGGACCCTTGGTCTCCCGCCTCAGCTGGAGAGGCGTCCCAATTGCCCTGCCAAGCCTCAAGGAGAATCCCGAGTTGTCCCTCGCAACTAGGCAGGAGTCCTGACTTCGCTGAACAAACACGTGGGTGGAAGGGCCATCCCCGTCGTAACTCGAGAATATACCCCAGGTTCCCGCTGCAACTCGAGAAAAACCATGAGACTTCCCCCTCGCCGCGAGATGAGGCCCGATTCCCCTGCACAGCATGCCGAGCAATTCCGTGTTGCACATCAAACATGAAAGGAGCCTTGATTTCCTTGATGCCACTCCAGAGAAACCCCAAGAACACTGTTTCAAGGCTAGAGGGATCCTGAGGTCACTGTAGCAACACAAAAGAGCTCCGTGGACCACAAATCAACTCGAGATGAGAGGTTAGTCCCTGGCTTCGACTCCAGAGGAATACCACCTTACCACAAGCACCTCAAGAGGAGGCTTCTCTCAGCTCTAGGTATGTGAGAGGGACCCTGAGTTTGCGGCCTCAAGTGGAATGGACTCCGCGATGCCCTGGCTCGAAATAAGGTTGGATATCCCTGCAGTGACTTGAATGCAGGCTCGTCTTGCATCTCCCAAGACGAAAGGATGTCTGAATCCCCTGTGGAGACCACAGAGAAAGACCTAGTTCCCCACCTAATCGCGACCGGAGGCCTCACATCCTTTGAAAACTCCAGAGGTACGCGGAGATCAGTGCCTCCAAAGGAGACGATGCCTGACTCCTCGTGAAACTTGATAGGAGTCCCAGGATTCCTGTGGCACGTGGAAAGGGACCCTTGGTCTCCCGCCTCAGCTGGAGAGGCGTCCCAATTACCCTGCCAAGCCTCGAGGATAATCCCGAGTTGTTCCTCGCCACTAGCCAGGAGTCTGACGTCGCTGAACAAACACGTGGGTGGAAGGGCCATCCCCGTCGTAACTCGAGAATATACCCCAGGTTCCCATCGCAACTCGAGAAAAACCATTAGACTTCCCCCTCTCCGCAAAATGAGGCCCGATACACTGCACTGCGTGCAGAGCAATTCCGTGTTGCACATCACACATGAAAGGAGCCTTGATTTCCTTGATGGCACTCCAGAGAAACCCCAAGAACACTGTGTCATAGCTAGAGGGATATTGAGGTCACTGTAGCAACACGAAAGAGCTCCGTGGACCAAAAATCAACTCGAGATGAGAGGTTAGTCCCTGGCTTCGACTCCAGAGGAATACCACCTTACCACAAGCACCTCAAGAGGAGGCTTCTCTCAGCTCTAGGTATGTGAGAGGGACCCTGATTATGCGGCCTCAAGTGGAATGGACACTGCGATGCCCTGACTCGAAATCAGGCCGGATATCCCTGCCGTGCTTGAATGCAGGCTCGTCTTGCATCTCCCAAGATGAAAGAATGTCTGAATCCCCTGTGGAGACCACAGAGAAAGACCTAGTTCCCCATCTCATCGCGATCGGAGGCCTCAAATCCTTTGAAAACTCCAGAGGTACGCGGAGATCAGTGCCTCCAAAGGAGACAATGCCTGACTCCTCGTGAAACTTGATATGAGTCCCAGTATTCCTGAGGCACGTGGAAAGGGACACTTGGTCTCCCGCCTCAGCTGGAGAGGCGTCCCAATTGCCCTGCCAAGCCTCGAGGAGAATCCCGAGTTGTCCCTCGCAACTAGGCAAGAGTCTTGACGTCGCTGAACAAACACGTGTGTGGAAGGGCCATCCCCGTAGTAACTCGAGAATATACCCCAGGTTACCGCAGCAACTCGAGAAAAACCATGAGACTTCCCCCTCGCCGCGATATGAGGCCCGATTACCCTGCACTTCGTGCAGAGCAATTCCGTGTTGCACATCACACATGAAAGGAGCCTTGATTTCCTTGATGGCACTCCAGAGAAACCCCAAGAACACTGTTTCAACGCTAGAGGGATCCTCAGGTCACTGTAGCAACACGAAAGAGCTCCGTGGACCAAAAATCAACTCGAGATGAGAGGTTAGTCCCTGGCTTCGACTCCAGAGGAATACCACCTTACCACAAGCACCTCAAGAGGAGGCTTCTCTCAGCTCTAGCTATGTGCTGAGTTTGCGGCCTCAAGTGGAATGGACACCGCGATGCCCTGACTCGAAATAAGGCCGGATATCCCTGCAGTGACTTGAATGCAGGCTCGTCTTGCATCTCCCAAGACGAAAGGATGTCCAAATCCCCTGTGGAGACCACAGAGAAAGACCTAGTTTCCCACCTCTTCGCGACCGGAGGCCTCACATCCTTTGAAAACTCCAGAGGTACGCGGAGATCAGTGCCTCCAAAGGAGACGATGCCTGACTCCTCGTGTAACTTGATAGGAGTCCCAGGATTCCTGTGGCACGTGGAAAGGGACCCTTGGTCTCCCGCCTCAGCTGGAGAGGCGTCCCAATTGCCCTGCCAAGCCTCGAGGAGATTCCCGAGTTGTCCCTCGCAACTAGGCAGGAGTCCTGACGTCGCTGAACAAACACGTGGGTGGAAGGGCCATCCCCGTCGTAACTCGAGAATATACCCCAGGTTCCCGCCGCAACTCGAGAAAAACCATGAGACTTCCCCCTCGCCGCGAGATGAGGCCCGATTCCCCTGCACTGCGTGCAGAGCAATTCCGTCTGGCACATCACACATGAAAGGAGCCTTTATTTCCTTGATGGCACTCCAGAGAAACCCCAAGAACACTGTTTCAAGGCTAGAGGGATCCTGAGGTCACTGTAGCAACACGAAAGAGCTCCGTGGACCAAGAGTCAACTCGAGATGAGAGGTTAGTCCCTGGCTTCGACTCCAGAGGAATACCACCTTACCGCAAGCACCTCAAGAGGAGGCTTCTCTCAGCTTTAGGTATGTGAGAGGGACCCTGATTTTGCGGCCTCAAGTGGAATGGACACCGCGATGCCCTGGCTCGAAATAAGGTTGGATATCCCTGCAGTGACATGAATGCAGGCTCGTCTTGCATCTCCCAAGACGAAAGGATGTCTGAATCCCCTGTGGAGACCACAGAGAAAGACCTAGTTCCCCACCTCATTGCGACCGGAGGCCTCACATCCTTTGAAAACTCCAGAGGTACACGGAGATCAGTGCCTCCAAAGGAGACGATGCCTGACTGCTCGTGAAACTTGACAGGAGTCCCAGGATTCCTGTGGCACGTGGAAAGGGACACTTGGTTTCCCGTCTCAGCTGGAGAGGCGTCCCAATTACCCTGCCAAGCCTCGAGGAGAATCCCGAATTGTCCCTCGCAACTAGGCAGGAGTCTGACGTTACTGAACAAACACGTGGGTGGAAGGGCCATCCCCGTCGTAACTCGAGAATATACCCCAGGTTCCCATCGCAACTCGAGAAAAACCATTAGACTTCCCCTCGCTGCAAAATGAGGCCCGATACCCTGCACTGCGTGCAGAGCAATTCCGTGTTGCATATCACACATGAAAGGAGCCTTGATTTCCTTGATGGCACTCCAGAGAAACCCCAAGAACACTGTTTCAAGGCTAGAGGGATTCTGAGGTCACTGTAGCAACACGAAAGAGCTCCGTGGACCAAAAATCAACTCGAGATGAGAGGTTAGTCGCTGGCTTCGACTCCAGAGGAATACCACCTTACCACAAGCACCTCAAGAGGAGGCTTCTCTCAGCTCTAGGTATGTGAGAGGGTCCCTGAGTTTGCGGCCTCAAGTGGAATGGACACCGCGATGCCCTGACTCGAAATAAGGCCGGATATCCCTGCAGTGACTTGAATGCAGGCTCGTCTTGCATTTCCCAAGACGAAAGGATGTCTGAATCCTCTGTGGAGACCACAGAAGAAGACCTAGTTCCCCACCTCATCGCGATCGGAGGCCTCACATCCTTTGAAAACTCCAGAGGTATGCGGAGATCAGTGCCTCCAAAGGAGACGAGGCCTGACTCCTCGTGAAACTTGATAGGAGTCCCAGGATTCCTGTGGCACGTGGAAAGGGACCCTTGGTCTCCCGCCTCAGCTGGAGAGGCGTCCCAATTGCCCTGCCAAGCATCGAGGAGAATCCCGAGTTGTCCATCGCAACTAGGCAGGAGTCCTTACGTGGCTGAACAAACACGTGGGTGGAAGCGCCATCCCCGTACTAACTCAAGAATATACCCCAGGTTCCCGCCGCAACTCGAGAAAAACCATGAGACTTCCCCCTCGCCGCGAGATGAGGCCCGATTCCCCTGCACTGCGTGCAGAGCAATTCCGTGTTGCACATCACACATGAAAGGAGCCTTGATTTCCTTGATGGCACTCCAGAGAAACCCCAAGAACACTGTTTCAAGGCTAGAGGGATCCTCAGGGTCACTGTAGCAACACGAAAGAGCTCCGTGGACCAAAAATCAACTCGAGATGAGAGGTTAGTCCCTGGCTTTGACTCCAGAGGAATACCACCTTACCACAAGCACCTCAAGAGGAGGCTTCTCTCAGCTCTAGGTATCTGAGAGGGACCCCGAGTTTGTGGCCTCAAGTGGAATGGACGCCGCGATGCCCTGATTCGAAATAAGGCCGGATATCCCTGCAGTGACTTGAATGCAGGCTCGTCTTGCATCTCCCAAGACGAAAGGATGTCTGAATCCCCTGTGGAGACCAGAGAGAAAGACCTAGTTCCCCATCTCATCGCGACCGGAGGCCTCACATCCTTTGAAAACTACAGAGGTACACGGAGATCAGGGCTTCCAAAGGAGACGATGCCTGACTCCTCGTGAAACTTGATAGGAGTCCCAGGATTCCTGTGGCACCTGGAAATGGACCCTTGGTCTCCTGCCTCAGCTGGAGTGGCGTCCCAATTGCCCTGCCAAGACTCGAGGAGAATCCCGAGTTGTCCCTCTTAACTAGACAGGAGTCTGACGTCGCTGAACAAACACGTGGGTGGAAGGGCCATCCGCGCCGTAACTCGAGAATATACCCCATGTTCCCGCCGCAACTCGAGAGAAACCATTAGACTTCCACCTCGCCGCAAAATGAGGCCCGATACCCTGCACTTCGTGCAGAGCAATTCCGTGTTGCACATCACACATGAAAGGAGCCTTGATTTCCTTGATGGCACTCCAGAGAAACCCCAAGAACACTGTTTCAAGGCTAGAGGGATCCTGAGGTCACTGTAGCAACACGAAAGAGCTCCGTGGACCAAAAGTCAACTCGAGATGAGAGGTTAGTCCCTGGCTTCGAATCCAGGGGAATACCACCTTACAACAAGCACCTCAAGAGGAGGCTTCTCTCAGCTCTAGGTATGTGAGAGGGACCCTGAGTTTGCGGCCTCAAGTGGAATGGAAACCGCTATGCCCTGACTCGAAATAAGGCCGGATATCCCTGCAGTGACTTGAATGCAGGCTCGTCTTGCATCTCCCAAGACGAAAGGATGTCTGAATCCCCTGTGGAGACCACAGAGAAAGACCTAGTTCCCCACCTCATCGCGACCGGAGGCCTCACATCCTTTGAAAACTCCAGAGGTACGCGGAGATCAGTTCCTCCAAAGGAGACGATGCCTGACTCCTCGTGAAACTTGATAGGAGTCACAGGATTCCTGTGGCACGTGGAAAGGGACCCTTGGTCTCCCGCCTCAGCTGGAGAGGCGTCCCAATTGCCCTGCCAAGCCTCAAGGAGAATCCCGAGTTGTCCCTCGCAACTAGGCAGGAGTCCTGACTTCGCTGAACAAACACGTGGGTGGAAGGGCCATCCCCGTCGTAACTCGAGAATATACCCCAGGTTCCCGCTGCAACTCGAGAAAAACCATGAGACTTCCCCCTCGCCGCGAGATGAGGCCCGATTCCCCTGCACAGCATGCCGAGCAATTCCGTGTTGCACATCAAACATGAAAGGAGCCTTGATTTCCTTGATGCCACTCCAGAGAAACCCCAAGAACACTGTTTCAAGGCTAGAGGGATCCTGAGGTCACTGTAGCAACACAAAAGAGCTCCGTGGACCACAAATCAACTCGAGATGAGAGGTTAGTCCCTGGCTTCGACTCCAGAGGAATACCACCTTACCACAAGCACCTCAAGAGGAGGCTTCTCTCAGCTCTAGGTATGTGAGAGGGACCCTGAGTTTGCGGCCTCAAGTGGAATGGACTCCGCGATGCCCTGGCTCGAAATAAGGTTGGATATCCCTGCAGTGACTTGAATGCAGGCTCGTCTTGCATCTCCCAAGACGAAAGGATGTCTGAATCCCCTGTGGAGACCACAGAGAAAGACCTAGTTCCCCACCTAATCGCGACCGGAGGCCTCACATCCTTTGAAAACTCCAGAGGTACACGGAGATCAGTGCCTCCAAAGGAGACGATGCCTGACTCCTCGTGAAACTTGATAGGAGTCCCAGGATTCCTGTGGCACGTGGAAAGGGACCCTTGGTCTCCCGCCTCAGCTGGAGAGGCGTCCCAATTACCCTGCCAAGCCTCGAGGATAATCCCGAGTTGTTCCTCGCCACTAGCCAGGAGTCTGACGTCGCTGAACAAACACGTGGGTGGAAGGGCCATCCCCGTCGTAACTCGAGAATATACCCCAGGTTCCCATCGCAACTCGAGAAAAACCATTAGACTTCCCCCTCTCCGCAAAATGAGGCCCGATACACTGCACTGCGTGCAGAGCAATTCCGTGTTGCACATCACACATGAAAGGAGCCTTGATTTCCTTGATGGCACTCCAGAGAAACCCCAAGAACACTGTGTCATAGCTAGAGGGATATTGAGGTCACTGTAGCAACACGAAAGAGCTCCGTGGACCAAAAATCAACTCGAGATGAGAGGTTAGTCCCTGGCTTCGACTCCAGAGGAATACCACCTTACCACAAGCACCTCAAGAGGAGGCTTCTCTCAGCTCTAGGTATGTGAGAGGGACCCTGATTATGCGGCCTCAAGTGGAATGGACACTGCGATGCCCTGACTCGAAATCAGGCCGGATATCCCTGCCGTGCTTGAATGCAGGCTCGTCTTGCATCTCCCAAGATGAAAGAATGTCTGAATCCCCTGTGGAGACCACAGAGAAAGACCTAGTTCCCCATCTCATCGCGATCGGAGGCCTCAAATCCTTTGAAAACTCCAGAGGTACGCGGAGATCAGTGCCTCCAAAGGAGACAATGCCTGACTCCTCGTGAAACTTGATATGAGTCCCAGTATTCCTGAGGCACGTGGAAAGGGACACTTGGTCTCCCGCCTCAGCTGGAGAGGCGTCCCAATTGCCCTGCCAAGCCTCGAGGAGAATCCCGAGTTGTCCCTCGCAACTAGGCAAGAGTCTTGACGTCGCTGAACAAACACGTGTGTGGAAGGGCCATCCCCGTAGTAACTCGAGAATATACCCCAGGTTACCGCAGCAACTCGAGAAAAACCATGAGACTTCCCCCTCGCCGCGATATGAGGCCCGATTACCCTGCACTTCGTGCAGAGCAATTCCGTGTTGCACATCACACATGAAAGGAGCCTTGATTTCCTTGATGGCACTCCAGAGAAACCCCAAGAACACTGTTTCAACGCTAGAGGGATCCTCAGGTCACTGTAGCAACACGAAAGAGCTCCGTGGACCAAAAATCAACTCGAGATGAGAGGTTAGTCCCTGGCTTCGACTCCAGAGGAATACCACCTTACCACAAGCACCTCAAGAGGAGGCTTCTCTCAGCTTTAGGTATGTGAGAGGGACCCTGATTTTGCGGCCTCAAGTGGAATGGACACCGCGATGCCCTGGCTCGAAATAAGGTTGGATATCCCTGCAGTGACATGAATGCAGGCTCGTCTTGCATCTCCCAAGACGAAAGGATGTCTGAATCCCCTGTGGAGACCACAGAGAAAGACCTAGTTCCCCACCTCATTGCGACCGGAGGCCTCACATCCTTTGAAAACTCCAGAGGTACACGGAGATCAGTGCCTCCAAAGGAGACGATGCCTGACTGCTCGTGAAACTTGACAGGAGTCCCAGGATTCCTGTGGCACGTGGAAAGGGACACTTGGTTTCCCGTCTCAGCTGGAGAGGCGTCCCAATTACCCTGCCAAGCCTCGAGGAGAATCCCGAATTGTCCCTCGCAACTAGGCAGGAGTCTGACGTTACTGAACAAACACGTGGGTGGAAGGGCCATCCCCGTCGTAACTCGAGAATATACCCCAGGTTCCCATCGCAACTCGAGAAAAACCATTAGACTTCCCCTCGCTGCAAAATGAGGCCCGATACCCTGCACTGCGTGCAGAGCAATTCCGTGTTGCATATCACACATGAAAGGAGCCTTGATTTCCTTGATGGCACTCCAGAGAAACCCCAAGAACACTGTTTCAAGGCTAGAGGGATTCTGAGGTCACTGTAGCAACACGAAAGAGCTCCGTGGACCAAAAATCAACTCGAGATGAGAGGTTAGTCGCTGGCTTCGACTCCAGAGGAATACCACCTTACCACAAGCACCTCAAGAGGAGGCTTCTCTCAGCTCTAGGTATGTGAGAGGGTCCCTGAGTTTGCGGCCTCAAGTGGAATGGACACCGCGATGCCCTGACTCGAAATAAGGCCGGATATCCCTGCAGTGACTTGAATGCAGGCTCGTCTTGCATTTCCCAAGACGAAAGGATGTCTGAATCCTCTGTGGAGACCACAGAAGAAGACCTAGTTCCCCACCTCATCGCGATCGGAGGCCTCACATCCTTTGAAAACTCCAGAGGTATGCGGAGATCAGTGCCTCCAAAGGAGACGAGGCCTGACTCCTCGTGAAACTTGATAGGAGTCCCAGGATTCCTGTGGCACGTGGAAAGGGACCCTTGGTCTCCCGCCTCAGCTGGAGAGGCGTCCCAATTGCCCTGCCAAGCATCGAGGAGAATCCCGAGTTGTCCATCGCAACTAGGCAGGAGTCCTTACGTGGCTGAACAAACACGTGGGTGGAAGCGCCATCCCCGTACTAACTCAAGAATATACCCCAGGTTCCCGCCGCAACTCGAGAAAAACCATGAGACTTCCCCCTCGCCGCGAGATGAGGCCCGATTCCCCTGCACTGCGTGCAGAGCAATTCCGTGTTGCACATCACACATGAAAGGAGCCTTGATTTCCTTGATGGCACTCCAGAGAAACCCCAAGAACACTGTTTCAAGGCTAGAGGGATCCTCAGGGTCACTGTAGCAACACGAAAGAGCTCCGTGGACCAAAAATCAACTCGAGATGAGAGGTTAGTCCCTGGCTTTGACTCCAGAGGAATACCACCTTACCACAAGCACCTCAAGAGGAGGCTTCTCTCAGCTCTAGGTATCTGAGAGGGACCCCGAGTTTGTGGCCTCAAGTGGAATGGACGCCGCGATGCCCTGATTCGAAATAAGGCCGGATATCCCTGCAGTGACTTGAATGCAGGCTCGTCTTGCATCTCCCAAGACGAAAGGATGTCTGAATCCCCTGTGGAGACCAGAGAGAAAGACCTAGTTCCCCATCTCATCGCGACCGGAGGCCTCACATCCTTTGAAAACTACAGAGGTACACGGAGATCAGGGCTTCCAAAGGAGACGATGCCTGACTCCTCGTGAAAATTGATTGGAGTCCCAGGATTCCTGTGGCACATGGAAAGGGACACTTGGTCTCCCGCCTCAGCTGGAGAGTCGTCCCAATTGCCCTGCCAAGCATCGAGGAGAATCCCGAGTTGTCCATCGCAACTAGGCAGGAGTCCTGACGTGGCTGAACAAACACGTGGGTGGAAGCGCCATCCCCGTACTAACTCAAGAATATACCCCAGGTTCCAGCCGCAACTCGAGAAAAACCATGAGACTTCCCCCTCGCCGCGAGATGAGGCCCGATTCCCCTGCACTGCGTGCAGAGCAATTCCGTGTTGCACATCACACATGAAAGGAGCCTTGATTTCCTTGATGGCACTCCAGAGAAACCCCAAGAACACTGTTTCAAGGATAGAGGGATCCTGAGGTCACTGTAGTAACACGAAAGAGATCCGTGGACCAAAAATCAACTCGAGATGAGAGGTTAGTCCCTGGCTTCGACTCCAGAGGAATACCACCTTACCACAAGCACCTCAAGAGGAGGCTTCTCTCAGCTCTAGGTATGTGAGAGGGACCCTGAGTTTGCGGCCTCAAGTGGAATGGACACTGCAATGACCTGACGCGAAATAAGGCCGTATATCCCTGCAGTGACTTGAATGCAGGCTCGTCTTGCATCTCCCAAGATGAACGGATGTCTGATCCCCTGTGGAGACCACAGAGAAAGACCTAGTTCCCCACCTCATCGCGACCGGAGGCCTCACATCCTTTGAAAACTCCAGAGGTACGCGGAGATCAGTGCCTCCAAAGGAGACGATGCCTGTCTCCTCGTGAAACTTGATAGGAGTCCCAGGATTCCTGTGGCACCTGGAAAGGGACCCTTCGTCTCCTGCCTCAGCTGGAGAGGCGTCCCAATTGCCCTGCCAAGCCTCGAGGAGAATCCCGAGTTGTCCCTCTTAACTAGGCCGGAGTCTGACGTCGCTGAATAAACACGTGGGTGGAAGGGCCATCACAGTCGTAACTCGAGAATATACCCCAGGTTCCCGCCGCAAATCGAGAAAAACCATTAGACTTCCCCCTCGCCGCAAAATGAGGCCCGATACCCTGCACTTCGTGCAGAGCAATTCCGTGTTGCACATCACACATGAAAGGAGCCTTGATTTCCTTGATGGCACTCCAGGGAAACCCCAAGAACACTGTTTCAAGGCTAGAGGGATCCTGAGGTCACTGTAGCAACACGAAAGAGCTCCGTGGACCAAAAGTCAACTCGAGATGAGAGGTTAGTCCCTGGCTTCGAATAAAGGGGAATACCACCTTACAACAAGCACCTCAAGAGGAGGCTTCTCTCAGCTCTAGGTATGTGAGAGCGACCCTGAGTTTGCGGCCTCAAGTGGAATGGAAACCGCTAAGCCCTGACTCGAAATAAGGCCGGATATCCCTGCAGTGACTTGAATGCAGGCTTGTCTTGCATCTCCCAAGACGAAAGGATGTCTGAATCCCCTGTGGGGACCACAGAGAAAGACCTAGTTCCCCACCTCATCGCAACCGGAGGCCTCACATCCTTTGAAAACTCCAGAGGTACGCGGAGATCAGTGCCTCCAAAGGAGACGGTGCCTGACTCCTCGTGAAACTTGATAGGAGTCCCAGGATTCCTGTGGCACGTGGAAAGGGACCCTTGGTCTCCCGCCTCAGCTGGAGAGGCGTCCCAATTGCCCTGCCAAGCCTCAAGGAGAATCCCGAGGTGTCCCTCGCAACTAGGCAGGAGTCCTGACTTCGCTGAACAAACACGTGGGTGGAAGCGCCATCCCCGTACTAACTCAAGAATATACCCCAGGTTCCCGCCGCAACTCGAGAAAAACCATGAGACTTCCCCCTCGCCGCGAGATGAGGCCCGATTCCCCTGCACTGCGTGCAGAGCAATTCCGTGTTGCACATCACACATGAAAGGAGCCTTGATTTCCTTGATGGCACTCCAGAGAAACCCCAAGAACACTGTTTCAAGGATAGAGGGATCCTGAGGTCACTGTAGTAACACGAAAGAGATCCGTGGACCAAAAATCAACTCGAGATGAGAGGTTAGTCCCTGGCTTCGACTCCAGGGGAATACCACCTTACCACAAGCACCTCAAGAGGAGGCTTCTCTCAGCTCTAGGTATGTGAGAGGGACCCTGAGTTTGCGGCCTCAAGTGGAATGGACACTGCAATGACCTGACGCGAAATAAGGCCGTATATCCCTGCAGTGACTTGAATGCAGGCTCGTCTTGCATCTCCCAAGATGAACGGATGTCTGATCCCCTGTGGAGACCACAGAGAAAGACCTAGTTCCCCACCTCATCGCGACCGGAGGCCTCACATCCTTTGAAAACTCCAGAGGTACGCGGAGATCAGTGCCTCCAAAGGAGACGATGCCTGTCTCCTCGTGAAACTTGATAGGAGTCCCAGGATTCCTGTGGCACCTGGAAAGGGACCCTTGGTCTCCTGCCTCAGCTGGAGAGGCGTCCCAATTGCCCTGCCAAGCCTCGAGGAGAATCCCGAGTTGTCCCTCTTAACTAGGCCGGAGTCTGACGTCGCTGAATAAACACGTGGGTGGAAGGGCCATCACAGTCGTAACTCGAGAATATACCCCAGGTTCCCGCCGCAAATCGAGAAAAACCATTAGACTTCCCCCTCGCCGCAAAATGAGGCCCGATACCCTGCACTTCATGCAGAGCAATTCCGTGTTGCACATCACACATGAAAGGAGCCTTGATTTCCTTGATGGCACTCCAGGGAAACCCCAAGAACACTGTTTCAAGGCTAGAGGGATCCTGAGGTCACTGTAGCAACACGAAAGAGCTCCGTGGACCAAAAGTCAACTCGAGATGAGAGGTTAGTCCCTGGCTTCGACTCCAGGGGAATACCACCTTACCACAAGCACCTCAAGAGGAGGCTTCTCTCAGCTCTAGGTATGTGAGAGGTACCCTGAGTTTGCGGCCTCAAGTGGAATGGACACCGCGATGCCCTGACTCAAAATCAGGCCGGATATCCCTGCAGTGACTTGAATGCAGGCTCGTCTTGCATCTCCCAAGACGAAAGGATGTCTGAATCCCCTGTGGAGACCACAGAGAAAGACCTAGTTCCCCACCTCATCGCGACCGAAGGCCTCACATCCTTTGAAAATTCCAGAGGTATGCGGAGATCAGTTCCTCCTAAAGGGACGATGCCTCACTCCTCGTGAAACTTGATAGGAGTCCCAGGATTGCTCTGGCACTTGGAAAGGGACCCTTGGTCTCCCGCCTCAGCTAGAGAGGCGTCCCAATTGCCCTGCCAAGCCTCGAGGAGAATCCCGACTTGTCCCTCGCAACTAGGCAGGAGTTACTGACGTCGCTGAACAAACACGTGGGTCGAAAGGCCATCCCCGTCGTAACTCGAGAATATACCCCAGGTTCCCGCCGCAACTCGAGAAAAACCATGAGACTTCCCCCTCGCCGCGAGATGAGGCCCGATTCCCCTGCACTGCGTGCAGAGCAATACCGTGTTGCACATCACACATGAAAGGAGCCTTGATTTCCTTGATGGCACTCCAGAGAAACCCCAAGAACACTGTTTCAAGGATAGAGGATCCTGAGGTCACTGAAGCAACAAGAAAGAGCTCCGTGGAGCAAGAATCAACTCGAGATGAGAGGTTATTCCCTGGCTTCGACTCCAGAGGAATACCACCTTACCACAAGCACCTCAAGAGGAGGCTTCTCTCAGCTCTAGGTATGTGAGAGGGACCCTGAGTTTGCGGCCTCAAGTGGAATGGACATCGCGATGCCCTGAATCGAAATAAGGCCGGATGTCCCTGCAGTGACTTGAATGCAGGCTCGTCTTGCATTTCCCAAGACGAAAGGATGTCTGAATCCCCTGTGGAGACCACAGAAAAAGACCTAGTTCCCCACCTCATCGAGACCGGAAGCCTCATATGCTTGGAAAACTCCAGAGGTACGCAGAGATCAGTGCTTCCAAAGGAGACGATGCCTGACTCCTCGTGAAACTTGATAGGAGCCCCAGGATTCCGGTGGCACGTGGAAAGGGACCCTTGGTCTCCCGCCTCAGCTGGAGAGGCGTCCCAATTGCCCTGCCAAGCCTCGAGGAGAATTCCGAGTTGTCCCTCGCAACTAGGCAGGAGTCCTGACGTCCCTGAACAAACACGTGTGTGGAAGGGCCATCCCCGTCGTAACTCAAGAATATACCACAAGTTCCCATCACAACACGAGAAAAACCATGAGACTTCCCCCTCGCCGCAAAATGAGGCCCGATACCCGGCACTGCGAGCAGAGGGATTCAGTGTTGCACATCACACATGAAAGGAGCCTTGCTTTCCTTGATGGCACTCCAGAGAAAACCCAAGAACACTGTTTCAAGGCTAGCGGGATCCTGAGGTCACTGTAGCAACACGAAAGAGCTCCGTGGACCAAAAATCAACTCGAGATGAGAGGTTAGTCCCTGGCTTCGACTCCAGAGTAATACCACCTTACCACAAGCACCTCAAGAGGAGGCTTCTCTCAGCTCTAGGTATGTGAGAGGGACCCTGATTATGCGGCCTCAAGTGGAATTGACACTGCGATGCCCTGACTCGAAATCAGGCCGGATATCCCTGCAGTGACTTGAATGCAGGCTCGTCTTGCATCTCCCAAGACGAAAGGATGTCTGAATCCCCTGTGGAGACCACAGAGAAAGACCTAGTTCCCCACCTCTTCGCGACCGGAGGCCTCACATCCTTTGAAAACTCCAGAGGTACGCGGAGATCAGTGCCTCCAAAGGAGACGATGCCTGACTCCTCGTGTAACTTGATAGGAGTCCCAGGATTCCTGTGGCACGTGGAAAGGGACCCTTGGTCTCCCGCCTCAGCTGGAGAGGCGTCCCAATTGCCCTGCCAAGCCTCGAGGAGATTCCCGAGTTGTCCCTCGCAACTAGGCAGGAGTCCTGCCGTCGCTGAACAAACACGTGGGTGGAAGGGCCATCCCCGTCGTAACTCGAGAATATACCCCAGGTTCCCGCCGCAACTCGAGAAAAACCATGAGACTTCCCCCTCGCCGCGAGATGAGGCCCGATTCCCCTGCACTGCGTGCAGAGCAATTCCGTCTTGCACATCACACATGAAAGGAGCCTTTATTTCCTTGATGGCACTCCAGAGAAACCCCAAGAACACTGTTTCAAGGCTAGAGGGATCCTGAGGTCACTGTAGCAACACGAAAGAGCTCCGTGGACCAAGAGTCAACTCGAGATGAGAGGTTAGTCCCTGGCTTCGAATCCAGGGGAATACCACCTTACCACAAGCACCTCAAGAGGAGGCTTCTCTCAGCTTTAGGTATGTGAGAGGGACCCTGAGTTTGCGGCCTCAAGTGGAATGGACACCGCGATGCCCTGGCTCGAAATAAGGTTGGATATCCCTGCAGTGACTTGAATGCAGGCTCGTCTTGCATCTCCCAAGACGAAAGGATGTCTGAATCCCCTGTGGAGACCACAGAGAAAGACCTAGTTCCCCACCTCATTGCGACCGGAGGCCTCACATCCTTTGAAAACTCCAGAGGTACACGGAGATCAGTGCCTCCAAAGGAGACGATGCCTGACTCCTCGTGAAACTTGATAGGAGTCCCAGGATTCCTGTGGCACGTGGAAAGGGACCCTTGGTTTCCCGTCTCAGCTGGAGAGGCGTCCCAATTACCCTGCCAAGCCTCGAGGAGAATCCCGAGTTGTCCCTCGCAACTAGGCAGGAGTCTGACGTCACTGAACAAACACGTGGGTGGAAGGGCCATCCCCGTCGTAACTCGAGAATATACCCCAGGTTCCCATCGCAACTCGAGAAAAACCATTAGACTTCCCCTCGCTGCAAAATGAGGCCCGATACCCTGCACTGCGTGCAGAGCAATTCCGTGTTGCACATCACACATGAAAGGAGCCTTGATTTCCTTGATGGCACTCCAGAGAAACCCCAAGAACACTGTTTCAAGGCTAGAGGGATTCTGAGGTCACTGTAGCAACACGAAAGAGCTCCGTGGACCAAGAGTCAACTCGAGATGAGAGGTTAGTCCCTGGCTTCGACTCCAGAGGAATACCACCTTACCACAAGCACCTCAAGAGGAGGCTTCTCTCAGCTTTAGGTATGTGAGAGGGACCCTGAGTTTGCGGCCTCAAGTGGAATGGACACCGCGATGCCCTGGCTCGAAATAAGGTTGGATATCCCTGCAGTGACTTGAATGCAGGCTCGTCTTTCATCTCCCAAGACGAACGGATGTCTGAATCCCCTGTGGAGACCACAGAAGAAGACCTAGTTCCCCACCTCATCGCGACCGGAGGCCTCACATCCTTTGAAAACTCCAGAGGTATGCGGAGATCAGTGCCTCCAAAGGAGACGAGGCCTGACTCCTCGTGAAACTTGATAGGAGTCCCAGGATTCCTGTGGCACGTGGAAAGGGAACCTTGGTCTCCCGCCTCAGCTGGAGAGGCGTCCCAATTGCCCTGCCAAGCCTCGAGGAGATTCCCGAGTTGTCCCACGTAACTAGGCAGGAGTCCTGACGTCGCTGAACAAACACGAGTGTGGAAGGGCCATCCCCGTCGTAACTCGAGAATATACCCCAGGTTCCCGCCGCAACTCGAGAAAAACCATGAGACTTCCACCTCGCCGCGAGATGAGGCCCGATTCCCCTGCACTGCGTGCAGAGCAATTCCGTCTTGCACATCACACATGAAAGGAGACTTGATTTCCTTGATGGCACTCCAGAGAAACCGCAAGAACACTGTTTCAAGGCTAGAGGGATCCTGAGGTCACTGTAGCAACACGAAAGAGCTCCGTGGACCCAGAATCAACTCGAGACGAGAGGTTAGTCCCTGGCTTCAACTCCAGAGGAATACCACCTTACCACAAGCACCTCAAGAGGAGGCTTCTCTCAGCTTTAGGTATGTGAGAGGGACCCTGAGTTTGCGGCCTCAAATGGAATGGACACCGCGATGCCCTGGCTCTAAATAAGGCTGGATATCCCTGCAGTGACTTGAATGCAGGCTCGTCTTGCATCTCCCAAGACGAAAGGATGTCTGAATCCCCAGTGTAGACCACAGAGAAAGACCTAGTTCCCCACCTCATGGCGACCGGAGGCCTCACATCCTTTGAAAACTCCAGAGGTACGCGGAGATCAGTGCCTCCAAAGGAGACGATGCCTGACTCCTCGTGAAACTTGATAGGAGTCCCAGGATTCCTGTGGCACGTGGAAAGGGACCCTTGGTCTCCCGCCTCATCTGGAGAGGCGTCCCAATTGCCCTGCCAAGCCTCGAGGAGAATCCCGAGTTGTCCCTCGCAACTAGGCAAGAGTCCTGACGTCACTGAACAAACACGTGTGTGGAAGGGCCATCCCCGTCGTAACTCGAGAATATACCCCAGGTTCCTGCAGCAACTCGAGAAAAACCATGAGACTTCCCCCTCGCCGCAAGATGAGGCCCGATTTCCCTGCACTTCGTGCAGAGCAATTCCGTGTTGCACATCACACATGAAAGGAGCCTTGATTTCCTTGATGGCACTCCAGAGAAACCCCAAGAACACTGTTTCAAGGCTAGAGGGATCCTCAGGTCACTGTAGCAACACGAAAGAGCTCCGTGGACCAAAAATCAACTCGAGATGAGAGGTTAGTCCCTGGCTTTGACTCCAGAGGAATACCACCTTACCACAAGCACCTCAAGAGGAGGCTTCTCTCAGCTCTAGGTATCTGAGAGGGACACCGAGTTTGTGGCCTCAAGTGAAATGGACGCCGCGATGCCCTGATTCGAAATAAGGCCGGATATCCCTGCAGTGACTTGAATGCAGGCTCGTCTTGCATCTCCCAAGACGAAAGGATGTCTGAATCCCCTGTGGAGACCAGAGAGAAAGACCTAGTTCCCCATCTCATCGCGACCGGAGGCCTCACATCCTTTGAAAACTACAGAGGTACACGGAGATCAGGGCTTCCAAAGGAGACGATGCCTGACTCCTCGTGAAACTTGATTGGAGTCCCAGGATTCCTGTGGCACATGGAAAGGGACCCTTGGTCTCCCGCCTCAGCTGGAGAGTCGTCCCAATTGCCCTGCCAAGCATCGAGGAGAATCCCGAGTTGTCCCTCACAACTAGGCAGGAGTCCTGACGTGGCTGAACAAACACGTGGGTGGAAGCGCCATCCCTGTACTAACTCAAGAATATACCCCAGGTTCCCGCCGCAACTCGAGAAAAACCATGAGACTTCCCCCTCGCCGCGAGATGAGGCCCGATTCCCCTGCACTGCGTGCAGAGCAATTCCGTGTTGCACATCACACATGAAAGGAGCCTTGATTTCCTTGATGGCACTCCAGAGAAACCCCAAGAACACTGTTTCAAGGCTAGAGGGATCCTGAGGTCACTGTAGCAACACGAAAGAGCTCCTTGGACCAAAAGTCAACTCGAGATGAGAGGTTAGTCCCTGGCTTCGACTCCAGAGGAATACCACCTTACCACAAGCACCTCAAGAGGAGGCTTCTCTCAGCTCTATGTATGTGAGAGGGACCCTGAGTTTTCGGTCTCAAGTGGAATGGACACCGGGATGCCCTGACTCGAAATAAGGCCGGATATCCCTGCAGTGACTTGAATGCAGGCTCGTCTTGCATTTCCCAAGACGAAAGGATGTCTGAATCCTCTGTGGAGACCACAGAAGAAGACCTAGTTCCCCACCTCATCGCGACCGGAGGCCTCACATCCTTTGAAAACTCCAGAGGTATGCGGAGATCAGTGCCTCCAAAGGAGACGAGGCCTGACTCCTCGTGAAACTTGATAGGAGTCCCAGGATTCCTGTGGCACGTGGAAAGGGACCCTTGGTCTCCCGCCTCAGCTGGAGAGGCGTCCCAATTGCCCTGCCAAGCCTCGAGGAGATTCCCGAGTTGTCCCTCGTAACTAGGCAGGAGTCCTGACGTCACTGAACAAACACGTGGGTGGAAGGGCCATCCCAGTCGTAACTCGAGAATATACCCCAGGTTCCCGCCGCAACTCGAGAAAAACCATGAGACTTCACCCTCGCCGCGAGATGAGGCCCGATTCCCCTGCACTGCGTGCAGAGCAATTCCGTCTTGCACATCACACATGAAAGGAGACTTGATTTCCTTGATGGCACTCCAGAGAAACCCCAAGAACACTGTTTCAAGGCTAGAGGGATCCTGAGGTCACTGTAGCAACACGAAAGAGCTCCGTGGACCCAGAATCAACTCGAGATGAGAGGTTAGTCCCTGGCTTCAACTCCAGAGGAATACCACCTTACCACAAGCACCTCAAGAGGAGGCTTCTCTCAGCTTTAGGTATGTGAGAGGGACCCTGAGTTTGCGGCCTCAAGTGCAATGGACACCGCGATGCCCTGGCTCTAAATAAGGCTGGATATCCCTGCAGTGACTTGAATGCAGGCTCGTCTTGCATCTCCCAAGACGAAAGGATGTCTGAATCCCCAGTGTAGACCACAGAGAAAGACCTAGTTCCCCACCTCATGGCGACCGGAGGCCTCACATCCTTTGAAAACTCCAGAGGTACGCGGAGATCAGTGCCTCCAAAGGAGACGATGCCTGACTCCTCGTGAAACTTGATAGGAGTCCCAGGATTCCTGTGGCACGTGGAAAGGGACTCTTGGTCTCCCGCCTCAGCTGGAGAGGCGTCCCAATTTCCCTGCCAAGCCTCGAGGAGAATCCCGAGTTGTCCCTCGCAACTAGGCAGGAGTCCTGACGTCGCTGAAGAAACACGTGTGTGGAAGGGCCATCCCCGTCGTAACTCGAGAATATACCGCAGGTTCCTGCCGCAACTCGAGAAAAACCATGAGACTTCCCCTTCGCTGCGAGATGAGGCCCGATTCCCCTGCACTGCGTGCAGAGCAATTCCGTGTTGCACATCACACATGAAAGGAGCCTTGATTTCCTTGATGGCACTCCAGAGAAACCCCAAGAACACTGTTTCAAGGCTAGAGGGATCCTGAGGTCACTGTAGCAACACGAAAGATCTCCGTGGACCAAAAATCAACTCGAGATGAGAGGTTATTCCCTGGCTTCGACTCCAGAGGAATACCACCTTACCACAAGCACCTCAAGAGGAGGCTTCTCTCAGCTCTAGGTATGTGAGAGGGACCCTGAGTTTGCGGCCTAAAGTGGAATGGACACCGCGATGCCCTGACGCGAAATAAGGCCGGATATACCTGCAGTGACTTGAATGCAGGCTCGTCTTGCATCTCCCAAGACGAAAGGATGTCTGAATCCCCTGTGGAGACCACAGAGAAAGACCTAGTTCCCCACCTCATCGCGACCGGAGGCCTCACATCCTTTGAAAACTCCAGAGGTACGCGGAGATCAGTGCCTCCAAAGGAGACGATGCCTGACTCCTCGTGAAACTTGATAGGAGTCCCAGGATTCCTGTGGCACGTGGAAAGGGACCCTTGGTCTCCCGCCTCAGCTGGAAAGGCGTCCCAATTGCCCTGCCAAGCCTCGAGGAGAATCCCGAGTTGTCCCTCGCAACTAGGCAGGAGTCCTGCCATCGCTGAACAAACACGTAGGTGGAAGGGCCATCCCCGTCATAACTCGAGAATATACCACAGGTTCCCGCCGCAACTCGAGAAAAACCATGAAACTTCCCCCTCGCCGCGAGATGAGGCCCGATTCCCCTGCACTGCGTGCAGAGCAATTCCGTGTTGCACATCACACATGAAAGGAGCCTTGATTTCCTTGATGGCACTCCAGAGAAACCCCAAGATCACTGTTTCAAGGTTGAGGGATCCCGAGGTCACTGTAGCAACACGAAAGAGCTCCGTGGACCAAAAATCAACTCGAGATGAGAGGTTAGTCCCTGGCTTCGACTCCAGAGGAATACCACCTTACCACAAGCATCTCAAGAGGAGGCTTCTCTCAGCTCTATGTGTGTGAGAGGGACCCTGAGTTTGCGGCCTCAAGTGGAATGGAGACCGCGATGCCCTGACTCGAAATAAGGCCAGATATCCCTGCAGTGACTTGAATGCAGGCTCGTCTTGCATCTCCCAAGACGAAAGGATGTCTGAATCCCCTGTGGAGACCACAGAGAAAGACCTAGTTCCCCACCTCATCGCGACCGGAGGCCTCACATCCTTTGAAAACTCCAGAGGTACGCGGAGATCAGTGCCTCCAAAGGAGACGATGCCTGACTCCTCGTGAAACTTGATTGGAGTCCCAGGATTCCTGTGGCACGTGGAAAGGGACCCTTGGTCTCCCACCTCAGCTGGAGAGGCGTCCCAATTGCCCTGCCAAGCCTCGAGGAGAATCGCGAGTTGTCCCTCGCAACTAGGCAGGAATCCTGACGTCGCTGAACAAACACGTGGGTGGAAGGGCCATCCCCGTCCTAACTCGAGAATATACCCCAGGTTCCCACCGCAACTCGAGAAAAACCATGAGACTTCCCCCTCGCCGCGAGATGAGGCCCGATTCCCCTGCACTGCGTGCAGAGCAATTCGGTGTTGCACATCACACATGAAAGGAGCCTTGATTTCCTTGATGGCACTCCAGAGAAACCCCAAGAACACTGTTTCAAGGCTAGAGGGATCCTGAGGTCACTGTAGCAACACGAAAGAGCTCCGTGGACCAAAAATCAACTCGAGATGAGAGGTTAGTCCCTGGCTTCGACTCCAGAGGAATACCACCTTACCACAAGCACCTCAAGAGGAGGCTTCTCTCAGCTCTAGGTATGTGAGAGGGACCCTGAGTTTGCGGCCTCAAGTGGAATCGACACCGCGATGCCCTGACTCGAAATAAGGCCGGATATCCCTGCAGTGACTTGAATGCAGGCTCGTCTTGCATCTCCCAAGATGAGAGGATGTCTGAATCCCCTGTGGAGACCACAGAGAAAGACCTAGTTCCCCACCTCATGGCGATCGGCGGCCTCACATCCTTTGAAAACTCCAGAGGTACGCGGAGATCAGTGCCTCCAAAGGAGACGATGCCTGACTCCTCGTGAAACTTGATAGGAGTCCCAGGATTCCTGTGGCACATGGAAAGGGACCCTTGGTCTCCCGCCTCAGCTGGAGAGGCGTCCCAATTGCCCTGCCAAGCCTCGAGGAGAATCCCGAGTTGTCCCTCAGAACTAGGCAAGAGTCCTGACGTCGCTGAACAAACAAGTGTGTGGAAGGGCCATCCCCGTCGTAACTCGAGAATATACCCCAGGTTACCGCAGCAACTCGAGAAAAACCATGAGACTTCCCCCTCGCCGCGATATGAGGCCCGATTCCCCTGCACTGCGTGCAGAGCAATTCCGTGTTGCACATCACACATGAAAGGAGCCTTGATTTCCTTGATGGCACTCCAGAGAAACCCCAAGAACACTGTTTCAAGGCTAGAGGGATCCTCAGGTCACTGTAGCAACACGAAAGAGCTCCGTGGACCAAAAATCAACTCGAGATGAGAGGTTAGTCCCTGGCTTCGACTCCAGAGGAATACCACCTTACCACAAGCACCTCAAGAGGAGGCTTCTCTCAGCTCTAGCTATGTGCTGAGTTTGCGGCCTCAAGTGGAATGGACACCGCGATGACCTGACTCGAAATAAGGCCGGATATCCCTGCAGTGACTTGAATGCAGGCTCGTCTTGCATCTCCCAAGACGAAAGGATGTCTGAATCCCCTGTGGAGACCACAGAGAATGACCTAGTTCCCCACCTCATCGCGACCGGAGGCCTCACATCCTTTGAAAACTCCAGAGGTACGCGGAGATCAGTGCCTCCTAAGGAGACGATGCCTGACTCCTCGTGTAACTTCATAGGAGTCCCAGGATTCCTGTGGCACGTGGAAAGGGACCCTTGGTCTCCCGCCTCAGCTGGAGAGGCGTCCCAATTGCCCTGCCAAGCCTCGAGGAGAATCCCGAGTTGTCCCTCGCAACTAGGCAGGAGTCCTGCCTTCGCTGAATAAACACGTGGGTGGAAGGGCCATCCCCGTCGTAACTCGAGAATATACCCCAGGTTCCCGCCGCAACTCGAGAAAAACCATGAGACTTCCACCTCGCCGCGAGATGAGGCCCGATTCCCCTGCACTGCGTGCAGAGCAATTCCGTGTTGCACATCACACATGAAAGGAGCCTTGATTTCCTTGATGGCACTCCAGAGAAACCCCAAGAACACTGTTTCAAGGCTAGAGGGATCCTGAGGTCACTGTAGCAACACGAAAGAGCTCCGTGGACCAAGAGTCAACTCGAGATGAGAGGTTAGTCCCTGGCTTCGACTCCAGAGGAATACCACCTTACCACAAGCACCTCAAGAGGAGGCTTCTCTCAGCTTTAGGTATGTGAGAGGGACCCTGAGTTTGCGGCCTCAAGTGGAATGGACACCGCGATGCCCTGGCTCGAAATAAGGTTGGATATCCCTGCAGTGACTTGAATGCAGGCTCGTCTTGCATCTCCCAAGACGAAAGGATGTCTGAATCCCCTGTGGAGACCACAGAGAAAGACCTCGTTCCCCACCTCATCGCGACCGGAGGCCTCATATCCTTTGAAAACTCCAGAGGTACACGGAGATCAGTGCCTCCCAAGGAGACGATGCCTGACTGCTCGTGAAACTTGATAGGAGTCCCAGGATTCCTGTGGCACGTGGAAAGGGACCCTTGGTTTCCCGCCTCAGCTGGAGAGGCGTCCCAATTACCCTGCCAAGCCTCGAGGATAATCCCGAGTTGTCCCTCGCAACTAGGCAGGAGTCTGACGTCACTGAACAAACACGTGGGTGGAAGGGCCATCCCCGTCGTAACTCGAGAATATACCCCAGGTTCCCGTCGCAACTCGAGAAAAACCATTAGACTTCCCCCTCGCCGCAAAATGAGGCCCGATACCCTGCACTGCGTGCAGAGCAATTCCGTGTTGCACATCAAACAAGAAAGGAGCCTTGATTTCCTTGATGGCACTCCAGAGAAACCCCAAGAACACTGTTTCAAGGCTAGAGGGATTCTGAGGTCACTGTAGCAACACGAAAGAACTCCGTGGACCAAAAATCAACTCGAGATGAGAGGTTAGTCCCTGGCTTCGACTCCAGAGGAATACCATCTTACCACAAGCACCTCAAGAGGAGTCTTCTCTCAGCTCTAGGTATGTGAGAGGGTCCCTGAGTTTGCGGCCTCAAGTGGAATGGACACCGCGATGCCCTGACTCGAAATAAGGCCGGATATCCCTGCAGTGACTTGAATGCAGGCTCGTCTTGCATTTACCAAGACGAAAGGATGTCTGAATCCTCTGTGGAGACCACAGTAGAAGACTTAGTTCCCCACCTCATCGCGACCGGAAGCCTCACATCCTTTGAAAACTCCAGAGGTATGCGGAGATCAGTGCCTCCAAAGGAGACGAGGCCTGACTCCTCGTGAAACTTGATAGGAGTCCCAGGATTCCTGTGGCACGTGGAAAGGGACCCTTGGTCTCCCGCCTCAGCTGGAGAGGCGTCCCAATTGCCCTGCCAAGCCTCGAGGAGATTCCCGAGTTGTCCCTCGTAACTAGGCAGGAGTCCTGACGTCGCTGAACAAACAAGTGTGTGGAAGGGCCATCCCCGTCGTAACTCGAGAATATACCCCAGGTTCCCGCCGCAACTCGAGAAAAACCATGAGACTTCCCCCTCGCCGCGAGATGAGGCCCGATTCCCCTTCACTGCGTGCAGAGCAATTTCGTCTTGCACATCACACATGAAAGGAGACTTGATTTCCTTGATGGCACTCCAGAGAAACCGCAAGAACACTGTTTCAAGGCTAGAGGGATCCTGAGGTCACTGTAGCAACACGAAAGAGCTCCGTGGACCCAGAATCAACTCGAGATGAGAGGTTAGTCCCTGGCTTCAACTCCAGGGGAATACCACCTTACCACAAGCACCTCAAGAGGAGGCTTCTCTCAGCTTTAGGTATGTGAGAGGGACCCTGAGTTTGCCGCCTCAAGTGGAATGGACACCGCGATATCCTGGCTCTAAATAAGGCTGGATATCCCTGCAGTGACTTGAATGCAGGCTCGTCTTGCATCTCCCAAGACGAAAGGATGTCTGAATCCCCTGTGGAGACCACAGAGAAAGACCTAGTTCCCCACCTCATCGCGACCAGAGGCCTCACATCTTTTGAAAACTCCAGAGGTACGCGGAGATCAGTGCCTCCAAAGGAGACGATGCCTGACTCCTCGTGAAACTTGATAGGAGTCCCAGGATTACTGTGGCACGTGGAAACGGACCCTTGGTCTCCCGCCTCAGCTGGAGAGGCGTCCCAATTGCCCTGCCAAGCCTCGAGGAGAATCCCGAGTTGTCCCTCGCAACTAGGCAGGAGTCCTGACGTCGCTGAACAAACACGTGTGTGGAAGGGCCATCCCCGTCGTAACTCGAGAATATACCGCAGGTTCCTGCCGCAACTCGAGAAAAACCATGAGACTTCCCCCTCGCTGCGAGATGAGGCCCGATTCCCCTGCACTGCGTGCAGAGCAATTCCGTGTTGCACATCACACATGAAAGGAGCCTTGATTTCCTTGATGGCACTCCAGAGAAACCCCAAGAACACTGTTTCAAGGCTAGAGGGATCCTGAGGTCACTGTAGCAACACGAAAGAGCTCCGTGGGCCAAAATCAACTCGAGATGAGAGGATAGTCCCTGGCTTCGACTCCAGAGGAATACCACCTTACCACAATCACCTCAAGAGGAGGCTTCTCTCAGCTCTAGGTATGTGAGAGGGACCCTGATTATGCGGCCTCAAGTGGAATGGACACTGCGATGCCCTGACTCGAAATCAGGCCGGATATCCCTGCAGTGACTTGAATGCAGGCTCGTCTTGCATCTCCCAAGATGAAAGGAGGTCTGAATCCCCTGTGGAGACCACAGAGAAAGACCTAGTTCCCCATCTCATCGCGACCGGAGGCCTCACATCCTTTGAAAACTCCAGAGGTACGCGGAGATCAGTGCCTCCAAAGGAGACGATGCCTGACTCCTCGTGAAACTTGATAGGAGTCCCAGGATTCCTGAGGCACGTGGAAAGGGACACTTGGTCTCCCGCCTCAGCTGGAGAGGCGTCCCAATTGCCCTGCCAAGCCTCGAGGAGAATCCCGAGTTGTCCCTCGCAACTAGGCAAGAGTCTTGACGTCGCTGAACAAACACGTGGGTGGAAGGGCCATCCCCGTCGTAACTCGAGAATATACCCCAGGTTACCGCAGCAACTCGAGAAAAGCCATGAGACGTCCCCCTCGCCTCGATATGAGGCCCGATTACCCTGCACTTCGTGCAGAGCAATTCCGTGTTGCACATCACACATGAAAGGAGCCTTGATTTCCTTGATGGCACTCCAGAGAAACCCCAAGAACACTGTTTCAAGGCTAGAGGGATCCTCAGGTCACTGTAGCAACACGAAAGAGCTCCGTGGACCAAAAATCAACTCAAGATGAGAGGTTATTCCCTGGCTTCGACTCCAGAGGAATACCACCTTACCACAAGCACCTCAAGAGGAGGCTTCTCTCAGCTTTAGGTATGTGAGAGGGACCCTGAGTTTGCGGCCTCAAGTGGAATGGACACCGCGATGCCCTGACTCGAAATAAGGCCGGATATCCCTGCAGTGACTTGAATGCAGGCTCGTCTTGCATCTCCCAAGACGAAAGGATGTCCAAATCCCCTGTGGAGACCACAGAGAAAGACCTAGTTCCCCACCTCTTCGCGACCGGAGGCCTCACATCCTTTGAAAACTCCAGAGGTACGCGGAGATCAGTGCCTCCAAAGGAGACGATGCCTGACTCCTCGTGTAACTTGATAGGAGTCCCAGGATTCCTGTGGCACGTGGAAAGGGACCCTTGGTCTCCCGCCTCAGCTGGAGAGGCGTCCCAATTGCCCTGCCAAGCCTCGAGGAGATTCCCGAGTTGTCCCTCGCAACTAGGCAGGAGTCCTGCCGTCGCTGAACAAACACGTGGGTGGAAGGGCTATCCCCGTCGTAACTCGAGAATATACCCCAGGTTCCCGCCGCAACTCGAGAAAAACCATGAGACTTCCCCCTCGCCGCGAGATGAGGCCCGATTCCCCTGCACTGCGTGCAGAGCAATTCCGTCTTGCACATCACACATGAAAGGAGCCTTTATTTCCTTGATGGCACTCCAGAGAAACCCCAAGAACACTGTTTCAAGGCTAGAGGGATCCTGAGGTCACTGTAGCAACACGAAAGAGCTCCGTGGACCAAGAGTCAACTCGAGATGAGAGGTTAGTCCCTGGCTTCGAATCCAGGGGAATACCACCTTACCACAAGCACCTCAAGAGGAGGCTTCTCTCAGCTTTAGGTATGTGAGAGGGACCCTGAGTTTGCGGCCTCAAGTGGAATGGACACCGCGATGCCCTGGCTCGAAATAAGGTTGGATATCCCTGCAGTGACTTGAATGCAGGCTCGTCTTGCATCTCCCAAGACGAAAGGATGTCTGAATCCCCTGTGGAGACCACAGAGAAAGACCTAGTTCCCCACCTCATTGCGACCGGAGGCCTCACATCCTTTGAAAACTCCAGAGGTACACGGAGATCAGTGCCTCCAAAGGAGACGATGCCTGACTGCTCGTGAAACTTGATAGGAGTCCCAGGATTCCTGTGGCACGTGGAAAGGGACCCTTGGTTTCCCGTCTCAGCTGGAGAGGCGTCCCAATTACCCTGCCAAGCCTCGAGGAGAATCCCGAGTTGTCCCTCGCAACTAGGCAGGAGTCTGACGTCACTGAACAAACACGTGGGTGGAAGGGCCACCCCCGTCGTAACTCGAGAATATACCCCAGGTTCCCATCGCAACTCGAGAAAAACCATTAGACTTCCCCTCGCTGCAAAATGAGGCCCGATACCCTGCACTGCGTGCAGAGCAATTCCGTGTTGCACATCACACATGAAAGGAGCCTTGATTTCCTTGATGGCACTCCAGAGAAACCCCAAGAACACTGTTTCAAGGCTAGAGGGATTCTGAGGTCACTGTAGCAACACGAAAGAGCTCCGTGGACCAAAAATCAACTCGAGATGAGAGGTTAGTCCCTGGCTTCGACTCCAGAGGAATACCACCTTACCACAAGCACCTCAAGAGGAGGCATCTCTCAGCTCTAGGTATGTGAGAGGGTCCCTGAGTTTGCGGCCTCAAGTGGAATGGACACCGCGATGCCCTGACTCGAAATAAGGCCGGATATCCCTGCAGTGACTTGAATGCAGGCTCGTCTTGCATTTCCCAAGACGAACGGATGTCTGAATCCCCTGTGGAGACCACAGAAGAAGACCTAGTTCCCCACCTCATCGCGACCGGAGGCCTCACATCCTTTGAAAACTCTAGAGGTATGCGGAGATCAGTGCCTCCAAAGGAGACGAGGCCTGACTCCTCGTGAAACTTGATAGGAGTCCCAGGATTCCTGTGGCACGTGGAAACGGACCCTTGGTCTCCCGCCTCAGCTGGAGAGGCGTCCCAATTGCCCTGCCAAGCCTCGAGGAGAATCCCGAGTTGTCCCTCGCAACTAGGCAGGAGTCCTGACGTCGCTGAACAAACACGTGTGTGGAAGGGCCATCCCCGTCGTAACTCGAGAATATACCGCAGGTTCCTGCCGCAACTCGAGAAAAACCATGAGACTTCCCCCTCGCTGCGAGATGAGGCCCGATTCCCCTGCACTGCGTGCAGAGCAATTCCGTGTTGCACATCACACATGAAAGGAGCCTTGATTTCCTTGATGGCACTCCAGAGAAACCCCAAGAACACTGTTTCAAGGCTAGAGGGATCCTGAGGTCACTGTAGCAACACGAAAAAGCTCCGTGGGCCAAAATCAACTTGAGATGAGAGGATAGTCCCTGGCTTCGACTCCAGAGGAATACCACCTTACCACAAGCACCTCAAGAGGAGGCTTCTCTCAGCTCTAGGTATGTGAGAGTGACCCTGATTATGCGGCCTCAAGTGGAATGGACACTGCGATGTCCTGACTCGAAATCAGGCCGGATATCCCTGCAGTGACTTGAATGCAGGCTCGTCTTGCATCTCCCAAGATGAAAGGAGGTCTGAATCCCCTGTGGAGACCACAGAGAAAGACCTAGTTCCCCATCTCATCGCGACCGGAGGCCTCACATCCTTTGAAAACTCCAGAGGTACGCGGAGATCAGTGCCTCCAAAGGAGACGATGCCTGACTCCTCGTGAAACTTGATAGGAGTCCCAGGATTCCTGAGGCACGTGGAAAGGGACACTTGGTCTCCCGCCTCAGCTGGAGAGGCGTCCCAATTGCCCTGCCAAGCCTCGAGGAGAATCCCGAGTTGTCCCTCGCAACTAGGCAAGAGTGCTGACGTCGCTGAACAAACACGTGGGTGGAAGGGCCATCCCCGTCGTAACTCGAGAATATACCCCAGGTTCCTGCAGCAACTCGAGAAAAACCATGAGACTTCCCCCTCGCCGCAAGATGAGGCCCGATTCCCCTGCACTGCGTGCAGAGCAATTCCGTGTTGCACATCACACATGAAAGGAGCCTTGATTTCCTTGATGGCACTCCAGAGAAACCCCAAGAACACTGTTTCAAGGATAGAGGGATCCTGAGGTCACTGTAGTAACACGAAAGAGATCTGTGGACCAAAAATCAACTCGAGATGAGAGGTTAGTCCCTGGCTTCGACTCCAGGGGAATACCACCTTACCACAAGCACCTCAAGAGGAGGCTTCTCTCAGCTCCAGCTATGTGAGAGGGACCCTGAGTTTGCGGCCTCAAGTGGAATGAACACTGCAATGCCCTGACGCGAAATAAGGCCGGATATCCCTGCAGTGACTTGAATGCAGACTCGTCTTGCATCTCCCAAGATGAACGGATGTCTGAATCCCCTGTGGAGACCACAGAGAAAGACCTAGTTCCCCACCTCATCGCGACCGGAGGCCTCACATCCTTTGAAAACTCCAGAGGTACGCGGAGATCAGTGCCTCCAAAGGAGACGATGCCTGACTCCTCGTGAAACTTGATAGGAGTCCCAGGATTCCTGAGGCACGTGGAAAGGGACACTTGGTCTCCCGCCTCAGCTGGAGAGGCGTCCCAATTGCCCTGCCAAGCCTCGAGGAGAATCCCGAGTTGTCCTTCGCAACTAGGCAAGAGTCTTGACGTCGCTGAACAAACACGTGGGTGGAAGGGCCATCCCCGTCGTAACTCGAGAATATACCCCAGGTTACCGCAGCAACTCGAGAAAAGCCATGAGACGTCCCCCTCGCCGCGATTTGAGGCCCGATTACCCTGCACTTCGTGCAGAGCAATTCCGTGTTGCACATCACACATGAAAGGAGCCTTGATTTCCTTGATGGCACTCCAGAGAAACCCCAAGAACACTGTTTCAAGGCTAGAGGGATCCTCAGGTCACTGTAGCAACACGAAAGAGCTCCGTGGACCAAAAATCAACTCGAGATGAGAGGTTATTCCCTGGCTTCGACTCCAGAGGAATACCACCTTACCACAAGCACCTCAAGAGGAGGCTTCTCTCAGCTTTAGGTATGTGAGAGGGACCCTGAGTTTGCGGCCTCAAGTGGAATGGACACCGCGATGCCCTGACTCGAAATAAGGCCGGATATCCCTGCAGTGACTTGAATGCAGGCTCGTCTTGCATCTCCCAAGACGAAAGGATGTCCAAATCCCCTGTGGAGACCACAGAGAAAGACCTAGTTCCCCACCTCTTCGCGACCGGAGGCCTCACATCCTTTGAAAACTCCAGAGGTACGCGGAGATCAGTGCCTCCAAAGGAGACGATGCCTGACTCCTCGTGTAACTTGATAGGAGTCCCAGGATTCCTGTGGCACGTGGAAAGGGACCCTTGGTCTCCCGCCTCAGCTGGAGAGGCGTCCCAATTGCCCTGCCAAGCCTCGAGGAGATTCCCGAGTTGTCCCTCGCAACTAGGCAGGAGTCCTGACGTCGCTGAACAAACACGTGGGTGGAAGGGCTATCCCCGTCGTAACTCGAGAATATACCCCAGGTTCCCGCCGCAACTCGAGAAAAACCATGAGACTTCCCCCTCGCCGCGAGATGAGGCCCGATTCCCCTGCACTGCGTGCAGAGCAATTCCGTCTTGCACATCACACATGAAAGGAGCCTTTATTTCCTTGATGGCACTCCAGAGAAACCCCAAGAACACTGTTTCAAGGCTAGAGGGATCCTGAGGTCACTGTAGCAACACGAAAGAGCTCCGTGGACCAAGAGTCAACTCGAGATGAGAGGTTAGTCCCTGGCTTCGAATCCAGGGGAATACCACCTTACCACAAGCACCTCAAGAGGAGGCTTCTCTCAGCTTTAGGTATGTGAGAGGGACCCTGAGTTTGCGGCCTCAAGTGGAATGGACACCGCGATGCCCTGGCTCGAAATAAGGTTGGATATCCCTGCAGTGACTTGAATGCAGGCTCGTCTTGCATCTCCCAAGACGAAAGGATGTCTGAATCCCCTGTGGAGACCACAGAGAAAGACCTAATTCCCCACCTCATTGCGACCGGAGGCCTCACATCCTTTGAAAACTCCAGAGGTACACGGAGATCAGTGCCTCCAAAGGAGACGATGCCTGACTGCTCGTGAAACTTGATAGGAGTTCCAGGATTCCTGTGGCACGTGGAAAGGGACCCTTGGTTTCCCGTCTCAGCTGGAGAGGCGTCCCAATTACCCTGCCAAGCCTCGAGGAGAATCCCGAGTTGTCCCTCGCAACTAGGCAGGAGTCTGACGTCACTGAACAAACACGTGGGTGGAAGGGCCATCCCCGTCGTAACTCGAGAATATACCCCAGGTTCCCATCGCAACTCGAGAAAAACCATTAGACTTCCCCTCGCTGCAAAATGAGGCCCGATACCCTGCACTGCGTGCAGAGCAATTCCGTGTTGCACATCACACATGAAAGGAGCCTTGATTTCCTTGATGGCACTCCAGAGAAACCCCAAGAACACTGTTTCAAGGCTAGAGGGATTCTGAGGTCACTGTAGCAACACGAAAGAGCTCCGTGGACCAAAAATCAACTCGAGATGAGAGGTTAGTCCCTGGCTTCGACTCCAGAGGAATACCACCTTACCACAAGCACCTTAAGAGGAGGCATCTCTCAGCTCTAGGTATGTGAGAGGGTCCCTGAGTTTGCGGCCTCAAGTGGAATGGACACCGCGATGCCCTGACTCGAAATAAGGCCGGATATCCCTGCAGTGACTTGAATGCAGGCTCGTCTTGCATTTCCCAAGACGAACGGATGTCTGAATCCCCTGTGGAGACCACAGAAGAAGACCTAGTTCCCCACCTCATCGCGACCGGAGGCCTCACATCCTTTGAAAACTCCAGAGGTATGCGGAGATCAGTGCCTCCAAAGGAGACGAGGCCTGACTCCTCGTGAAACTTGATAGGAGTCCCAGGATTCCTGTGGCACGTGGAAAGGGACCCTTGGTCTCCCGCCTCAGCTGGAGAGGCGTCCCAATTGCCCTGCCAAGCCTCGAGGAGATTCCCGAGTTGTCCCTCGTAACTAGGCAGGAGTCCTGACGTCGGTGAACAAACACGAGTGTGGAAGGGCCATCCCCGTCGTAACTCGAGAATATACCCCAGGTTCCCGCCGCAACTCGAGAAAAACCATGAGACTTCCCCCTCGCCGCGAGATGAGCCCCGATTCCCCTTCACTGCGTGCAGAGCAATTCCGTCTTGCACATCACACATGAAAGGAGACTTGATTTCCTTGATGGCACTCCAGAGAAACCGCAAGAACACTGTTTCAAGGCTAGAGGGATCCTGAGGTCACTGTAGCAACACGAAAGAGCTCCGTGGACCCAGAATCAACTCGAGACGAGAGGTTAGTCCCTGGCTTCAACTCCAGAGGAATACCACCTTACCACAAGCACCTCAAGAGGAGGCTTCTCTCAGCTTTAGGTATGTGAGAGGGACCCTGAGTTTGCGGCCTCAAATGGAATGGACACCGCGATGCCCTGGCTCTAAATAAGGCTGGATATCCCTGCAGTGACTTGAATGCAGGCTCGTCTTGCATCTCCCAAGACGAAAGGATGTCTGAATCCCCTGTGGAGACCACAGAGAAAGACCTAGTTCCCCACCTCATCGCGACCGGAGGCCTCACATCCTTTGAAAACTCCAGAGGTACGCGGAGATCAGTGCCTCCAAAGGAGACGATGCCTGACTCCTCGTGAAACTTGATAGGAGTCCCAGGATTCCTGTGGCACGTGGAAAGGGACCCTTGGTCTCCCGCCTCATCTGGAGAGGCGTCCCAATTGCCCTGCCAAGCCTCGAGGAGAATCCCGAGTTGTCCCTCGCAACTAGGCAAGAGTCCTGACGTCACTGAACAAACACGTGTGTGGAAGGACCATCCCCGTCGTAACTCGAGAATATACCCCAGGTTCCTGCAGCAACTCGAGAAAAACCATGAGACTTCCCCCTCGCCGCAAGATGAGGCCCGATTTCCCTGCACTTCGTGCAGAGCAATTCCGTGTTGCACATCACACATGAAAGGAGCCTTGATTTCCTTGATGGCACTCCAGAGAAACCCCAAGAACACTGTTTCAAGGCTAGAGGGATCCTCAGGTCACTGTAGCAACACGAAAGAGCTCCGTGGACCAAAAATCAACTCGAGATGAGAGGTTAGTCCCTGGCTTTGACTCCAGAGGAATACCACCTTACCACAAGCACCTCAAGAGGAGGCTTCTCTCAGCTCTAGGTATCTGAGAGGGACCCCGAGTTTGTGGCCTCAAGTGGAATGGACGCCGCGATGCCCTGATTCGAAATAAGGCCGGATATCCCTGCAGTGACTTGAATGCAGGCTCGTCTTGCATCTCCCAAGACGAAAGGATGTCTGAATCCCCTGTGGAGACCAGAGAGAAAGACCTAGTTCCCCATCTCATCGCGACCGGAGGCCTCACATCCTTTGAAAACTACAGAGGTACACGGAGATCAGGGCTTCCAAAGGAGACGATGCCTGACTCCTCGTGAAACTTGATAGGAGTCACAGGATTCCTGTGGCACATGGAAAGGGACCCTTGGTCTCCCGCCTCAGCTGGAGAGTCGTCCCAATTGCCCTGCCAAGCATCGAGGAGAATCCCGAGTTGTCCCTCACAACTAGGCAGGAGTCCTGACGTGGCTGAACAAACACGTGGGTGGAAGCGCCATCCCTGTACTAACTCAAGAATATACCCCAGGTTCCCGCCGCAACTCGAGAAAAACCATGAGACTTCCCCCTCGCCGCGAGATGAGGCCCGATTCCCCTGCACTGCGTGCAGAGCAATTCCGTGTTGCACATCACACATGAAAGGAGCCTTGATTTCCTTGATGGCACTCCAGAGAAACCCCAAGAACACTGTTTCAAGACTAGAGGGATCCTGAGGTCACTGTAGCAACACGAAAGAACTCCTTGGACCAAAAGTCAACTCGAGATGAGAGGTTAGTCCCTGGCTTCGACTCCAGAGGAATACCACCTTACCACAAGCACCTCAAGAGGAGGCTTCTCTCAGCTCTATGTATGTGAGAGGGACCCTGAGTTTTCGGTCTCAAGTGGAATGGACACCGCGATGCCCTGACTCGAAATAAGGCCGGATATCCCTGCAGTGACTTGAATGCAGGCTCGTCTTGCAGTTCCCAAGCCGAAAGGATGTCTGAATCCTCTGTGGAGACCACAGAAGAAGACCTAGTTCCCCACCTCATCGCGACCGGAGGCCTCACATCCTTTGAAAACTCCAGAGGTATGCGGAGATCAGTGCCTCCAAAGGAGACGAGGCCTGACTCCTCGTGAAACTTGATAGGAGTCCCAGGATTCCTGTGGCACGTGGAAAGGGACCCTTGGTCTCCCGCCTCAGCTGGAGAGGCGTCCCAATTGCCCTGCCAAGCCTCGAGGAGATTCCCGAGTTGTCCCTCGTAACTAGGCAGGAGTCCTGACGTCGCTGAACAAACACGTGTGTGGAAGGGCCATCCCAGTCGTAACTCGAGAATATACCCCAGGTTCCCGCCGCAACTCGAGAAAAACCATGAGACTTCACCCTCGCCGCGAGATGAGGCCCGATTCCCCTGCACTGCGTGCAGAGCAATTCCGTCTTGCACATCACACATGAAAGGAGACTTGATTTCCTTGATGGCACTCCAGAGAAACCCCAAGAACACTGTTTCAAGGCTAGAGGGATCCTGAGGTCACTGTAGCAACACGAAAGAGCTCCGTGGACCACAAATCAACTCGAGATGAGAGGTTAGTCCCTGGCTTCAACTCCAGAGGAATACCACCTTACCACAAGCACCTCAAGAGGAGGCTTCTCTCAGCTTTAGGTATGTGAGAGGGACCCTGAGTTTGCGGCCTCAAGTGGAATGGACACCGCGATGCCCTGGCTCTAAATAAGGCTGTATATCCCTGCAGTGACTTGAATGCAGGCTCGTCTTGCATCTCCCAAGACGAAAGGATGTCTGAATCCCCAGTGTAGACCACAGAGAAAGACCTAGTTCCCCACCTCATGGCGACCGGAGGCCTCACATCCTTTGAAAACTCCAGAGGTACGCGGAGATCAGTGCCTCCAAAGGAGACGATGCCTGACTCCTCGTGAAACTTGATAGGAGTCCCAGGATTACTGTGGCACGTGGAAAGGGACTCTTGGTCTCCCGCCTCAGCTGGAGAGGCGTCCCAATTTCCCTGCCAAGCCTCGAGGAGAATCCCGAGTTGTCCCTCGCAACTAGGCAGGAGTCCTGACGTCGCTGAAGAAACACGTGTGTGGAAGGGCCATCCCCGTTGTAACTCGAGAATATACCGCAGGTTCCTGCCGCAACTCGAGAAAAACCATGAGACTTCCCCTTCGCTGCGAGATGAGGCCCGATTCCCCTGCACTGCGTGCAGAGCAATTCCGTGTTGCACATCACACATGAAAGGAGCCTTGATTTCCTTGATGGCACTCCAGAGAAACCCCAAGAACACTGTTTCAAGGCTAGAGGGATCCTGAGGTCACTGTAGCAACACGAAAGATCTCCGTGGACCAAAAATCAACTCGAGATGAGAGGTTAGTCCCTGGCTTCGACTCCAGAGGAATACCACCTTACCACAAGCACCTCAAGAGGAGGCTTCTCTCAGCTCTAGGTATGTGAGAGGGACCCTGAGTTTGCGGCCTAAAGTGGAATGGACACCGCGATGCCCTGACGCGAAATAAGGCCGGATATCCCTGCAGTGACTTGAATGCAGGCTCGTCTTGCATCTCCCAAGACGAAAGGATGTCTGAATCCCCTGTGGAGACCACAGAGAAAGACCTAGTTCCCCACCTCATCGCGACCGGAGGCCTCACATCCTTTGAAAACTCCAGAGGTACGCGGAGATCAGTGCCTCCAAAGGAGACGATGCCTGACTCCTCGTGAAACTTGATAGGAGTCCCAGGATTCCTGTGGCACGTGGAAAGGGACCCTTGGTCTCCCGCCTCAGCTGGTAAGGCGTCCCAATTGCCCTGCCAAGCCTCGAGGAGAATCCCGAGTTGTCCCTCGCAACTAGGCAGGAGTCCTGACGTCGCTGATCAAACACGTGGGTGGAAGGGCCATCCCCGTCATAACTCGAGAATATACCACAGGTTCCCGCCGCAACTCGAGAAAAACCATGAGACTTCCCCCTCGCCGCGAGATGAGGCCCGATTCCCCTGCACTGCGTGCAGAGCAATTCCGTGTTGCACATCACACATGAAAGGAGCCTTGATTTCCTTGATGGCACTCCAGAGAAACCCCAAGATCACTGTTTCAAGGTTGAGGGATCCCGAGGTCACTGTAGCAACACGAAAGAGCTCCGTGGACCAAAAATCAACTCGAGATGAGAGGTTAGTCCCTGGCTTCGACTCCAGAGGAATACCACCTTACCACAAGCACCTCAAGAGGAGGCTTCTCTCAGCTCTATGTGTGTGAGAGGGACCCTGAGTTTGCGGCCTCAAGTGGAATGGAGACCGCGATGCCCTGACTCGAAATAAGGCCAGATATCCCTGCAGTGACTTGAATGCAGGCTCGTCTTGCATCTCCCAAGACGAAAGGATGTCTGAATCCCCTGTGGAGACCACAGAGAAAGACCTAGTTCCCCACCTCATCGCGACCGGAGGCCTCACATCCTTTGAAAACTCCAGAGGTACGCGGAGATCAGTGCCTCCAAAGGAGAGGATGCCTGACTCCTCGTGAAACTTGATAGGAGTCACAGGATTCCTGTGCACGTGGAAAGGGACCCTTGTTCTCCCGCCTCAGCTGAGAGGCGTCCCAATTGCCCTGCCAAGCCTCGAGGAGAATCCCGAGTTGTCCCTCGCAACTAGGCAGGAGACCTGACGTCGCTGAACAAACACGTGGGTGGAAGGGCCATCCCCGTCGAAACTCGAGAATATACCCCAGGTTCCCGCCGCAACTCGAGAAAAACCATGAGACTTCCCCCTCGCCGCGAGATGTGGCCCGATTCCCCTGCACTGCGTGCAGAGCAATTCCGTGTTGCACATCACACATGAAAGGAGCCTTGATTTCCTTGATGGCACTCCAGAGAAAACCCTAGAACACTGTTTCAAGGCTGGAGGGATCCTGAGGTCCCTGAAGCAGTACGAAAGAGCTCCGTGGACTATGAATCAACTCGAGATAAGAGGTTAGTCCGTGGCTTCGACTCCAGAGGAATACCACCTTACCACAAGCACCTCAAGAGGAGGCTTCTCTCAGCTCTATGTATGTGAGAGGGACCCTGAGTTTGCGGCCTCAAGTGGAATGGACACCGCGATGCCCTGACTCGAAATAAGACCGGATATCCCTGCAGTGACTTGAATGCAGGCTCGTCTTGCATCTCCCAAAACGAAAGGATGTCTGAATCCCCTGTGGAGACCACAGAGAAAGACCTAGTTCCCCACCTCATCGCGACCGGAGGCCTCACATCCTTTGAAAACTCCAGAGGTACGCGGAGATCAGTGCCTCCAAAGGAGACGATGCCTGACTCCTCGTGAAACTTGATAGGAGTCCCAGGATTCCTGTGGCACGTGGAAAGGGACCCTTGGTCTCCCACCTCAGCTGGAGAGGCGTCCCAATTGCCCTGCCAAGCCTCGAGGAGAATCCCGAGTTGTCCCTCGCAACTAGGCAGGAGTCCTGGCGTCGCTAAACAAACACGTGGGTGGAAGGGCCATCCCCGTCGTAACTCGAGAATATACCCCAGGTTCCCGCCGCAACTCGAGAAAAACCATGAGACTTCCCCCTCGCCGCGAGATGAGGCCCGATTCCCCTGCACTGCGTGCACAGCAATTCGGTGTTGCACATCACACATGAAAGGAGCCTTGATTTCCTTGATGGCACTCCAGAGAAAGCCCTAGAACACTGTTTCAAGGCTGGAGGGATCCTGAGGTCCCTGTAGCAGCACGAAAGAGCTCCGTGGACCATGAATCAACTCGAGATGAGAGGTTAGTCCCTGGCTTCGACTCCAGAGGAATACCACCTTACCACAAGCACCTCAAGAGGAGGCTTCTCTCAGCTCTAGCTATGTGAGAGGGACCCTGAGTTTGCGGCCTCAAGTGGAATGGACACCGCGATGCCCTGACTCGAAACAAGGCCGGATATCCCTGCAGTGACTTGAATGCAGGCTCGTCTTGCATCTCCCAAGACGAAAGGATGTCTGAATCCCCTGTGGAGACCACAGAGAATGACCTAGTTCCCCACCTCATCGCGACCGGAGGCCTCACATCCTTTGAAAACTCCAGAGGTACGCGGAGATCAGTGCCTCCAAAGGAGACGGTGCCTGACTCCTCGTGAAACTTGATAGGAGTCCCAGGATTCCTGTGGCACGTGGAAAGGGACACTTGGTCTCCCGCCTCAGCTGGAGAGGCGTCCCAATTGCCCTGCCAAGCCTCGAGGAGAATCCCGAGTTGTCCCTCGCAACTAGGCAGGAGTCCTGCCGTCGCTGAACTAACACGTGTGTGGAAGGGCCATCCCCGTCGTAACTCGAGATAATACGGCAGGTTCCCGCCGCAACTCGAGAAAAACCATGAGACTTCCCCCTCGCCGCGAGATGAGGCCCGATTCCCCTGCACTGCGTGCAGAGCAATTCCGTGTTGCACATCACACATGAAAGGAGCCTTGATTTCCTTGATGGCACTCCAGAGAAACCCCAAGAACACTGTTTCAAGGTTGAGGGATCCTGAGGTCACTGTAGCAACACGAAAGAGCTCCGTGGACCAAAAATCAACTCGAGATGAGAGGTTAGTCCCTGGCTTCGACTCCAGAGGAATACCACCTTACCACAAGCACCTCAAGAGGAGGCTTTTCTCAGCTCTATGTATGTGAGAGGGACCCTGAGTTTGCGGCCTCAAGTGGAATGGAGACCGCGATGCCCTGACTCGAAATAAGGCCGGATATCCCTGCAGTGACTTGAATGCAGGCTCGTCTTGCATCTCCCAAGACGAAAGGATGTCTGAATCCCCTGTGGAGACCACGGAGGAAGACCTAGTTCCCCACCTCATCGCGACCGGAGGCCTCACATCCTTTGAAAACTCCAGAGGTACGCGGAGATCAGTGCCTCCAAAGGAGACGATGCCTGACTCCTCGAGAAACTTGATAGGAGTCACAGGATTCCTGTGGCACGTGGAAAGGGACCCTTGGTCTCCCGCCTCAGCTGGAGAGGGGTCCCAATTGCCCTGCCAAGCCTCGAGGAGAATCCCGAGTTGTCCCTCGCAACTAGGCAGGAGTCCTGACGTCGCTGAACAAACACGTGGGTGGAAGGGCCATCCCCGTCGTAACTCGAGAATATACCCCAGGTTCCCGCCGCAACTCGAGAAAAACCATGAGACTTCCCCCTCGCCGCGAGATGAGGCCCGATTCCCCTGCACTGCGTGCAGAGCAATTCCGTGTTGCACATCACACATGAAAGGAGCCTTGATTTCCTTGATGGCACTCCAGAGAAACCCCAAGAACACTGTTTCAAGGCTGGAGGGATCCTGAGGTCCCTGTAGCAGCACGAAAGCGCTCCGTGGACCATGAATCAACTAGAGATGAGAGGTTAGTCCCTGGCTTCGACTCCAGAGGAATACCACCTTACCACAAGCACCTCAAGAGGACGCTTCTCTCAGCTGTATGTATGTGAGAGGGACCCTGAGTTTGCGGCCTCAAGTGGAATGGAGACCTCGATGCCCTGACTCGAAATAAGGCCGAATCTCCCTGCAGTGACTTGAATGCAGGCTCGTCTTGCATCTCCCAAGACGAAAGGATGTCTGAATGCCCTGTGGAGACCACATAGAAAGACCTAGTTCCCCACCTCATGGCGACCGGAGGCCTCACATCCTTTGAAAACTCCAGAGGTACGCGGAGATCAGTGCCTCCAAAGGAGACGATGCCTGACTCCTCGTGAAACTTGATAGGAGTCCCAGGATTCCTGTGGCACGTGGAAAGGGACCCTGGGTCTCCCGCCTCAGCTGGAGAGGCGTCGCAATTGCCCTGCCAAGCCTCGAGGAGAATCCCGAGTTGTCCCTCGCAACTAGGCAGGAGTCCTGACGTCGCAGAACAAACACGTGTGTGGAAGGGCCATCCCAGTCGTAACTCGAGAATATTCCCCAGGTTCCCGCCGCAACTCGAGAAAAACCATGAGACTTCCCCCTCGCCGCGAGATGAGGCCCGATTCCCCTGCACTGCGTGCAGAGCAATTCCGTGTTGCACATCACACATGAAAGGAGCCTTGAGTTCCTTGATGGCACTCCAGAGAAACACCAAGAACACTGTTTCAAGGCTAGAGGGATCCTGAGGTCACTGTAGCAGCACGAAAGAGCTCCCTGGACCAAAAATCAACTCGAGATGAGAGGATAGTCCCTGGCTTCGACTCCAGAGGAATACCACCTTACCACAAGCACCTCAAGAGGAGGCTTCTCTCAGCTCTAGGTATGTGAGAGGGACCCTGAGTTTGCGGCCTCAAGTGGAATGGACACCGCGATTCCCTGACGCGAAATAAGGCCGGATATCCCTGCAGTGACTTGAATGCAGGCTCGTCTTGCATCTCCCAAGACGAAAGGATGTCTGAATCCCCTGTGGAGACCACAGAGAAAGACCTAGTTCCCCACCTCATCGCGACCGGAGGCCTCACATCCTTTGAAAACTCCAGACGTATGCGGAGATCAGTGCCTCCAAAGGAGACGATGCCTGACTCCTCGTGAAACTTGATAGGAGTCCCAGGATTCCTGTGGCACGTGGAAAGGGACACTTGGTCTCCCGCCTCAGCTGGAGAGGCGTCCCAATTGCCCTGCCAAGCCTCGAGGAGAATCCCGAGTTGTCCCTCGCAACTAGGCAGGAGACCTGACGTCGCTGAACAAACACGTGTGTGGAAGGGCCATCCCCGTCGTAACTCGAGAATATACCCCAGGTTCCCGCCGCAACTCGAGAAAAACCATGAGACTTCCCCCTCGACGCGAGATGAGGCCCGATTCCCCTGCACTGCGTGCAGAGCAATTCCGTGTTGCACATCACACATGAAAGGAGCCTTGATTTCCTTGATGGCACTCAAGAGAAAACCCAAGAACACTGTTTCAAGGCTGGAGGGATCCTGAGGTCCCTGTAGCAGCACGAAAGAGCTCCGTGGACCATGAATCAACTCGAGATGAGAGGTTAGTCCCTGGCTTCGACTCCAGAGGAATACCACCTTACCACAAGCACCTCAAGAGGAGGCTTCTCTCAGCTCTAGGTATGTGAGAGGGACCCTGAGTTTGCGGCCTCAAGTGGAATGGAGACCGCGATGCCCTGACTCGAAATAAGGCCGGATATCCCTGCAGTGACTTGAATGCAGGCTCGTCTTGCATCTCCCAAGACGAAAGGATGTCTGAATCCCCTGTGGAGACCACAGAGAAAGACCTAGTTACCCACCTCATCGCGACCGGAGGCCTCACATCCTTTGAAAACTCCAGAGGTACGCGGAGATCAGTGCCTCCAAAGGAGACGATGCCTGACTCGTCGTGAAACTTGATAGGAGTCCCAGGATTCCTGTGGCACGTGGAAAGGGACCCTGGGTCTCCCGCCTCAGCTGGAGAGGCGTCCCAATTGCCCTGCCAAGCCTCGAGGAGAATCCCGAGTTGTCCCTCGCAACTAGGCAGGAGACCTGACGTCGCTGAACAAACACGTGTGTGGAAGGGCCATCCCCGTCGTAACTCGAGAATATACCCCAGGTTCCCGCCGCAACTCGAGAAAAACCATGAGACTTCCCCCTCGACGCGAGATGAGGCCCGATTCCCCTGCACTGCGTGCAGAGCAATTCCGTGTTGCACATCACACATGAAAGGAGCCTTGATTTCCTTGATGGCACTCAAGAGAAAACCCAAGAACACTGTTTCAAGGCTGGAGGGATCCTGAGGTCCCTGTAGCAGCACGAAAGAGCTCCGTGGACCATGAATCAACTCGAGATGAGAGGTTAGTCCCTGGCTTCGACTCCAGAGGAATACCACCTTACCACAAGCACCTCAAGAGGAGGCTTCTCTCAGCTCTAGGTATGTGAGAGGGACCCTGAGTTTGCGGCCTCAAGTGGAATGGAGACCGCGATGCCCTGACTCGAAATAAGGCCGGATATCCCTGCAGTGACTTGAATGCAGGCTCGTCTTGCATCTCCCAAGACGAAAGGATGTCTGAATCCCCTGTGGAGACCACAGAGAAAGACCTAGTTACCCACCTCATCGCGACCGGAGGCCTCACATCCTTTGAAAACTCCAGAGGTACGCGGAGATCAGTGCCTCCAAAGGAGACGATGCCTGACTCGTCGTGAAACTTGATAGGAGTCCCAGGATTCCTGTGGCACGTGGAAAGGGACCCTGGGTCTCCCGCCTCAGCAGGAGAGGCGTCGCAATTGCCCTGCCAAGCCTCGAGGAGAATCCCGAGTTGTCCCTCGCAACTAGGCAGGAGTCCTGACGTCGCTGAACAAACACGTGGGTGGAAGGGCCATCCCCGTCGTAACTGGAGAATATTCCCCAGGTTCCCGCCGCAACTCGAGAAAAACCATGAGACTTCCCCCTCGCCGCGAGATGAGGCCCGATTCCCCTGCACTGCGTGCAGAGCAATTCCGTGTTGCACATCACACATGAAAGGAGCCTTGATTTCCTTGATGGCACTCCAGAGAAACCCCAAGAACACTGTTTCAAGGCTAGAGGGATCCTGAGGTCACTGTAGCAACACGAAAGAGCTCCGTGGGCCAAAAATCAACTCGAGATGAGAGGTTAGTCCCCGGCTTCGACTCCAGAGGAATACCACCTTACCACAAGCAATTCAAGAGGAGGCTTCTCTCAGCTCTAGGTATGTGAGAGGGACCCTGAGTTTGCGGCCTCAAGTGGAATGGACACCGCGATTCCCTGATCCGAAATAAGGCCGGATATCCCTGCAGTGACTTGAATGCAGGCTCGTCTTGCATCTCCCAAGACGAAAGGATATCTGAATCCCCTGTGGAGACCACAGAGAATGACCTAGTTCCCCACCTCATCGCAACCGGAGGCCTCACATCCTTTGAAAACTCCAGAGGTACGCGGAGATCAGTGCCTCCAAAGGAGACGATTCCTGACTCCTCGTGAAACTTGATAGGAGTCCCAGGATTCCTGTGGCACGTGGAAAGGGACCCTTGGTCTCCCGCCTCAGCTGGAGAGGCGTCGCAATTGCCCTGCCAAGCCTCGAGGAGAATCCCGAGTTGTCCCTCGCAACTAGGCAGGAGTCCTGACGTCGCTGAACAAACACGTGGGTGGAAGGGCCATCCCCGTCGTAACTCGAGAATATACCCCAGGTTCCCGCCGCAACTGGAGAAAAACCATGAGACTTCCCCCTCGCCGCAAAATGAGGCCCGATACACTGCACTGCGTGCAGAGCAATTCCGTGTTGCACATCACACATGAAAGGAGCCTTGATTTCCTTGATGGCACTCCAGAGAAACCCCAAGAACACTGTTTCAAGGCTAGAGGGATCCTGAGGTCACTGTAGCAACACGAAAGAGCTCCGTGGGCCAAAATCAACTTGAGATGAGAGGATAGTCCCTGGCTTCGACTCCAGAGGAATACCACCTTACCACAAGCACCTCAAGAGGAGGCTTCTCTCAGCTTTAGGTATGTGAGAGGGACCCTGAGTTTGCGGCCTCAAGTGGAATGGACACCGCGATGCCCTGACTCGAAATAAGGCGAGATATCTCTGCAGTGACTTGAATGCCGGCTCGTCTTGCATCTCACAAGATGAAAGGATGTTTGAATCCCCTGTGGAGACCACAGAGAAAGACCTAGTTCCCCACCTCATCGCGACCGGAGGCCTCACATCCTTTGAAAACTCCAGAGGTACGCGGAGATCAGTGCCTCCTAAAGGGACGATGCCTGACTCCTCGTGAAACTTGATAGGAGTCCCAGGATTGCTCTGGCACGTGGAAAGGGACCCTTGGTCTCCCGCCTCAGCTGGAGAGGCGTCCCAATTGCCCTGCCAAGCCTCGAGGAGAATCCCGAGTTGTCCCTCGCAACTAGGCAGGAGACCTGACGTCGCTGAACAAACACGTGTGTGGAAGGGCCATCCCCGTCGTTACTCGAGAATATACCCCAGGTTCCCGCCGCAACTCGAGAAAAACCATGAGACTTCCCCCTCGCCGCGAGATGAGGCCCGATTCCCCTGCACTGCGTGCAGAGCAATACCGTTTTGCACATCACACATGAAAGGAGCCTTGATTTCCTTGATGGCACTCCAGAGAAACCCCAAGAACACTGTTTCAAGGATAGAGGATCCTGAGGTCACTGAAGCAACAAGAAAGAGCTCCGTGGACCAAGAATCAACTCGAGATGAGAGGTTATTCCCTGGCTTCGACTCCAGAGGAATACCACCTTACCACAAGCACCTCAAGAGGAGGCTTCTCTCAGCTCTAGGTATCTGAGAGGGACCCTGAGTTTGCGGCCTCAAGTGGAATGTACATCGCGATGCCCTGAATCGAAATAAGGCCGGATATCCCTGCAGTGACTTGAATGCAGGCTCGTCTTGCATTTCCCAAGACGAAAGGAAGTCTGAATCCCCTGTGGAGACCACAGAAAAAGACCTAGTTCCCCACCTCATCGAGACCGGAAGCCTCATATGCTTGGAAAACTCCAGACGTACGCAGAGATCAGTGCCTCCAAAGGAGACGATGCCTGACTCCTCGTGAACCTTGATAGGAGCCCCAGGATTCCGGTGGCACGTGGAAAGGGACCCTTGGTCTCCCGCCTCAGCTGGAGAGGCGTCCCAATTGCCCTGCCAAGCCTCGAGGAGAATCCCGAGTTGTCCCTCGCAACTAGGCAGGAGTCCTGACGTCCCTGAACAAACACGTGTGTGGAAGGGCCATCCCCGTCGTAACTCAAGAATATACCCCAGGTTCCCATCGCAACACGAGAAAAACCATGAGACTTCCCCCTCGCCGCAAAATGAGGCCCGATACCCGGCACTGCGAGCAGAGGGATTCAGTGTTGCACATCACACATGAAAGGAGCCTTGCTTTCCTTGATGGCACTCCAGAGAAACCCCAAGAACACTGTTTCAAGGCTAGCGGGATCCTGATGTCACTGTCGCAACACGAAAGAGCTCCGTGGACCACAAATCAACTCGAGATGAGAGGTTAGTCCCTGGCTTCGACTCCAGAGTAATACCACCTTACCACGAGCACCTCAAGAGGAGGCTTCTCTCAGCTCTAGGTATGTGAGAGGGACCCTGATTATGCGGCCTCAAGTGGAATGGACACTGCGATGCCCTGACTCCAAATCAGGCCGGATATCCCTGCAGTGACTTGAATGCAGGCTCGTCTTGCATCTCCCAAGACGAAAGGATGTCCAAATCCCCTGTGGAGACCACAGAGAAAGACCTAGTTCCCCAACTCTTCGCGACCGGAGGCCTCACATCCTTTGAAAACTCCAGAGGTACGCGGAGATCAGTGCCTCCAAAGGAGACGATGCCTGACTCCTCATGTAACTTGATAGGAGTCCCAGGATTCCTGTGGCACGTGGAAAGGGACCCTTGGTCTCCCGCCTCAGCTGGAGAGGCGTCCCAATTACCCTGCCAGCCTCGAGGAGATTCCCGAGTTGTCCCTCGCAACTAGGCAGGAGTCTGACGTCACTGAACAAACACGTGGGTGGAAGGCCATCCCCGTCGTAACTCGAGAATATACCCCAGGTTCCCATCGCAACTCGAGAAAAACCATTAGACTTCCCCCTCGCCGCAAATGAGGCCCGATACCCTGCACTGCGTGCAGAGCAATTCCGTGTTGCACATCACACATGAAAGGAGCCTTGATTTCCTTGATGGCACTCCAGAGAAACCCCAAGAACACTGTTTCAAGGCTAGAGGGATTCTGAGGTCACTGTAGCAACACGAAAGAGCTCCGTGGACCAAAAATCAACTCGAGATGAGAGGTTAGTCCCTGGCTTCGACTCCAGAGGAATACCACCTTACCACAAGCACCTCAAGAGGAGGCTTCTCTCAGCTCTAGGTATGTGAGAGGGACCCTGAGTTTGCGGCCTCAAGTGGAATGGACACTGCAATGACCTGACGCGAAATAAGGCCGTATATCCCTGCAGTGACTTGAATGCAGGCTCGTCTTGCATCTCCCAAGATGAACGGATGTCTGAATCCCCTGTGGAGACCACAGAGAAAGACCTAGTTCCCAACCTCATCGCGACCGGAGGCCTCACATCCTTTGAAAACTCCAGAGGTACGCGGAGATCAGTGCCTCCAAAGGAGACGATGCCTGTCTCCTCGTGAAACTTGATAGGAGTCCCAGGATTCCTGTGGCACCTGGAAAGGGACAGTTGGTCTCCTGCCTCAGCTGGAGAGGCGTCCCAATTGCCCTGCCAAGCCTCGAGGAGAATCCCGAGTTGTCCCTCGCAACTAGGCCGGAGTCTGACGTCGCTGAATAAACACGTGGGTGGAAGGGCCATCCCCGTCGTAACTCGAGAATATACCCCAGGTTCCCGCCGCAACTCGAGAAAAACCATTAGACTTCCCCCTCGCCGCAAAATGAGGCCCGATACCCTGCACTTCGTGCAGAGCAATTCCGTGTTGCACATCACACATGAAAGGAGCCTTGATTTCCTTGATGGCACTCCAGAGAAACCCCAAGAACACTGTTTCAAGGCTAGAGGGATCCTGAGGTCACTGTAGCAACACGAAAGAGCTCCGTGGACCAAAAGTCAACTCGAGATGAGAGGTTAGTCCCTGGCTTCGAATCCAGGGGAATACCACCTTACAACAAGCACCTCAAGAGGAGGCTTCTCTCAGCTCTAGGTATGTGAGAGGGACCCTGAGTTTGCGGCCTCAAGTGGAATGGAAACCGCTAAGCCCTGACTCGAAATAAGGCCGGATATCCCTGCAGTGACTTGAATGCAGGCTTGTCTTGCATCTCCCAAGACGAAAGGATGTCTGAATCCCCTGTGGAGACCACAGAGAAAGACCTAGTTCCCCACCTCATCGCGACCGGAGGCCTCACATCCTTTGAAAACTCCAGAGGTACGCGGAGATCAGTGCCTCCAAAGGAGACGATGCCTGACTCCTCGTGAAACTTGATAGGAGTCCCAGGATTCCTGTGGCACGTGGAAAGGGACCCTTGGTCTCCCGCCTCAGCTGGAGAGGCGTCCCAATTGCCCTGCCAAGCCTCGAGGAGAATCCCGAGTTGTCCCTCGCAACTAGGCAGGAGACCTGACTTCGCTGAACAAACACGTGGGTGGAAGGGCCATCCCCGTCGTAACTCGAGAATATACCCCAGGTTCCCGCCGCAACTCGAGAAAAACCATGAGACTTCCCCCTCGCCGGGAGATGAGGCCCGATTCCCCTGCACTGCATGCCGAGCAATTCCGTGTTGCACATCAAACATGAAAGGAGCCTTGATTTCCTTGATGGCACTCCAGAGAAACCCCAAGAACACTGTTTCAAGGCTAGAGGGATCCTGAGGTCACTGTAGTAACACGAAAGAGCTCCGTGGACCACAAATCAACTCGAGATGAGAGGTTAGTCCCTGGCTTCGACTCCAGAGGAATACCACCTTACCACAAGCACCTCAAGAGGAGGCTTCTCTCAGCTCTAGGTATGTGAGAGGGACCCTGAGTTTGCGGCCTCAAGTGGAATGGACTCCGCGATGCCCTGGCTCGAAATAAGGTTGGATATCCCTGCAGTGACTTGAATGCAGGCTCGTCTTGCATCTCCCAAGACGAAAGGATATCTGAATCCCCTGTGGAGACCACAGAGAATGACCTAGTTCCCACCTCATCGCGACCGGAGGCCTCACATCCTTTGAAAACTCCAGAGGTACGCGGAGATCAGTACCTCCAAAGGAGACGATGCCTGACTCCTCGTGAAACTTGATAGGAGTCCCAGGATTCCTGTGGCACGTGGAAAGGGACCCTTGGTCTCCCGCCTCAGCTGGAGAGGCGTCGCAATTGCCCTGCCAAGCCTCGAGGAGAATCCCGAGTTGTCCCTCGCAACTAGGCAGGAGTCCTGACGTCGCTGAACAAACACGTGGGTGGAAGGGCCATCCCCGTCGTAACTCGAGAATATACCCCAGGTTCCCGCCGCAACTCGAGAAAAACCATGAGACTTCCCCCTCGCCGCAAAATGAGGCCCGATACACTGCACTGCGTGCAGAGCAATTCCGTGTTGCACATCACACATGAAAGGAGCCTTGATTTCCTTGATGGCACTCCAGAGAAACCCCAAGAACACTGTTTCAAGGCTAGAGGGATCCTGAGGTCACTGTAGCAACACGAAAGAGCTCCGTGGGCCAAAATCAACTTGAGATGAGAGGATAGTCCCTGGCTTCGACTCCAGAGGAATACCACCTTACCACAAGCACCTCAAGAGGAGGCTTCTCTCAGCTTTAGGTATGTGAGAGGGACCCTGAGTTTGCGGCCTCAAGTGGAATGGACACCGCGATGCCCTGACTCGAAATAAGGCGAGATATCTCTGCAGTGACTTGAATGCCGGCTCGTCTTGCATCTCACAAGATGAAAGGATGTTTGAATCCCCTGTGGAGACAACAGAGAAAGACCTAGTTCCCCACCTCATCGCGACCGGAGGCCTCACATCCTTTGAAAACTCCAGAGGTATGCGGAGATCAGTTCCTCCTAAAGGGACGATGCCTGACTCCTCGTGAAACTTGATAGGAGTCCCAGGATTGCTCTGGCACGTGGAAAGGGACCCTTGGTCTCCCGCCTCAGCTGGAGCATCGTCCCAATTGCCCTGCCAAGCCTCGAGGAGAATCCCGACTTGTCCCTCGCAACTAGGGAGGAGTCATGACGTCGCTGAACAAACACGTGGGTCGAAAGGCCATCCCCGTCGTAACTCGAGAATATACCCCAGGTTCCCGCCGCAACTCGAGAAAAACCATGAGACTTCCCCCTCGCCGCGAGATGAGGCCCGATTCCCCTGCACTGCGTGCAGAGCAATACCGTTTTGCACATCACACATGAAAGGAGCCTTGATTTCCTTGATGGCACTCCAGAGAAACCCCAAGAACACTGTTTCAAGGATAGAGGATCCTGAGGTCACTGAAGCAACAAGAAAGAGCTCCGTGGACCAAGAATCAACTCGAGATGAGAGGTTATTCCCTGGCTTCGACTCCAGAGGAATACCACCTTACCACAAGCACCTCAAGAGGAGGCTTCTCTCAGCTCTAGGTATCTGAGAGGGACCCTGAGTTTGCGGCCTCAAGTGGAATGTACATCGCGATGCCCTGAATCGAAATAAGGCCGGATATCCCTGCAGTGACTTGAATGCAGGCTCGTCTTGCATTTCCCAAGACGAAAGGAAGTCTGAATCCCCTGTGGAGACCACAGAAAAAGACCTAGTTCCCCACCTCATCGAGACCGGAAGCCTCATATGCTTGGAAAACTCCAGACGTACGCAGAGATCAGTGCCTCCAAAGGAGACGATGCCTGACTCCTCGTGAACCTTGATAGGAGCCCCAGGATTCCGGTGGCACGTGGAAAGGGACCCTTGGTCTCCCGCCTCAGCTGGAGAGGCGTCCCAATTGCCCTGCCAAGCCTCGAGGAGAATCCCGAGTTGTCCCTCGCAACTAGGCAGGAGTCCTGACGTCCCTGAACAAACACGTGTGTGGAAGGGCCATCCCCGTCGTAACTCAAGAATATACCCCAGGTTCCCATCGCAACACGAGAAAAACCATGAGACTTCCCCCTCGCCGCAAAATGAGGCCCGATACCCGGCACTGCGAGCAGAGGGATTCAGTGTTGCACATCACACATGAAAGGAGCCTTGCTTTCCTTGATGGCACTCCAGAGAAACCCCAAGAACACTGTTTCAAGGCTAGCGGGATCCTGATGTCACTGTCGCAACACGAAAGAGCTCCGTGGACCACAAATCAACTCGAGATGAGAGGTTAGTCCCTGGCTTCGACTCCAGAGTAATACCACCTTACCACGAGCACCTCAAGAGGAGGCTTCTCTCAGCTCTAGGTATGTGAGAGGGACCCTGATTATGCGGCCTCAAGTGGAATGGACACTGCGATGCCCTGACTCCAAATCAGGCCGGATATCCCTGCAGTGACTTGAATGCAGGCTCGTCTTGCATCTCCCAAGACGAAAGGATGTCCAAATCCCCTGTGGAGACCACAGAGAAAGACCTAGTTCCCCAACTCTTCGCGACCGGAGGCCTCACATCCTTTGAAAACTCCAGAGGTACGCGGAGATCAGTGCCTCCAAAGGAGACGATGCCTGACTCCTCATGTAACTTGATAGGAGTCCCAGGATTCCTGTGGCACGTGGAAAGGGACCCTTGGTCTCCCGCCTCAGCTGGAGAGGCGTCCCAATTACCCTGCCAGCCTCGAGGAGATTCCCGAGTTGTCCCTCGCAACTAGGCAGGAGTCTGACGTCACTGAACAAACACGTGGGTGGAAGGCCATCCCCGTCGTAACTCGAGAATATACCCCAGGTTCCCATCGCAACTCGAGAAAAACCATTAGACTTCCCCCTCGCCGCAAATGAGGCCCGATACCCTGCACTGCGTGCAGAGCAATTCCGTGTTGCACATCACACATGAAAGGAGCCTTGATTTCCTTGATGGCACTCCAGAGAAACCCCAAGAACACTGTTTCAAGGCTAGAGGGATTCTGAGGTCACTGTAGCAACACGAAAGAGCTCCGTGGACCAAAAATCAACTCGAGATGAGAGGTTAGTCCCTGGCTTCGACTCCAGAGGAATACCACCTTACCACAAGCACCTCAAGAGGAGGCTTCTCTCAGCTCTAGGAATGTGAGAGGGACCCTGAGTTTGCGGCCTCAAGTGGAATGGACACTGCAATGACCTGACGCGAAATAAGGCCGTATATCCCTGCAGTGACTTGAATGCAGGCTCGTCTTGCATCTCCCAAGATGAACGGATGTCTGAATCCCCTGTGGAGACCACAGAGAAAGACCTAGTTCCCAACCTCATCGCGACCGGAGGCCTCACATCCTTTGAAAACTCCAGAGGTACGCGGAGATCAGTGCCTCCAAAGGAGACGATGCCTGTCTCCTCGTGAAACTTGATAGGAGTCCCAGGATTCCTGTGGCACCTGGAAAGGGACAGTTGGTCTCCTGCCTCAGCTGGAGAGGCGTCCCAATTGCCCTGCCAAGCCTCGAGGAGAATCCCGAGTTGTCCCTCGCAACTAGGCCGGAGTCTGACGTCGCTGAATAAACACGTGGGTGGAAGGGCCATCCCCGTCGTAACTCGAGAATATACCCCAGGTTCCCGCCGCAACTCGAGAAAAACCATTAGACTTCCCCCTCGCCGCAAAATGAGGCCCGATACCCTGCACTTCGTGCAGAGCAATTCCGTGTTGCACATCACACATGAAAGGAGCCTTGATTTCCTTGATGGCACTCCAGAGAAACCCCAAGAACACTGTTTCAAGGCTAGAGGGATCCTGAGGTCACTGTAGCAACACGAAAGAGCTCCGTGGACCAAAAGTCAACTCGAGATGAGAGGTTAGTCCCTGGCTTCGAATCCAGGGGAATACCACCTTACAACAAGCACCTCAAGAGGAGGCTTCTCTCAGCTCTAGGTATGTGAGAGGGACCCTGAGTTTGCGGCCTCAAGTGGAATGGAAACCGCTAAGCCCTGACTCGAAATAAGGCCGGATATCCCTGCAGTGACTTGAATGCAGGCTTGTCTTGCATCTCCCAAGACGAAAGGATGTCTGAATCCCCTGTGGAGACCACAGAGAAAGACCTAGTTCCCCACCTCATCGCGACCGGAGGCCTCACATCCTTTGAAAACTCCAGAGGTACGCGGAGATCAGTGCCTCCAAAGGAGACGATGCCTGACTCCTCGTGAAACTTGATAGGAGTCCCAGGATTCCTGTGGCACGTGGAAAGGGACCCTTGGTCTCCCGCCTCAGCTGGAGAGGCGTCCCAATTTCCCTGCCAAGCCTCAAGGAGAATCCCGAGTTGTCCCTCGCAACTAGGCAGGAGTCCTGACTTCGCTGAACAAACACGTGGGTGGAAGGGCCATCCCCGTCGTAACTCGAGAATATACCCCAGATTCCCGCCGCAACTCGAGAAAAACCATGAGACTTCCCCCTCGCCGGGAGATGAGGCCCGATTCCCCTGCACTGCATGCCGAGCAATTCCGTGTTGCACATCAAACATGAAAGGAGCCTTGATTTCCTTGATGGCACTCCAGAGAAACCCCAAGAACACTGTTTCAAGGCTAGAGGGATCCTGAGGTCACTGTAGCAACACGAAAGAGCTCCGTGGACCACAAATCAACTCGAGATGAGAGGTTAGTCCCTGGCTTCGACTCCAGAGGAATACCACCTTACCACAAGCACCTCAAGAGGAGGCTTCTCTCAGCTCTAGGTATGTGAGAGGGACCCTGAGTTTGCGGCCTCAAGTGGAATGGACTCCGCGATGCCCTGGCTCGAAATAAGGTTGGATATCCCTGCAGTGACTTGAATGCAGGCTCGTCTTGCATTTCCCAAGACGAAAGGATGTCCAAATCCCCTGTGGAGACCACAGAGAAAGACCTAGTTCCCCAACTCTTCGCGACCGGAGGCCTCACATCCTTTGAAAACTCCAGAGGTACGCGGAGATCAGTGCCTCCAAAGGAGACGATGCCTGACTCCTCGTGTAACTTGATAGGAGTCCCAGGATTCCTGTGGCACGTGGAAAGGGACCCTTGGTCTCCCGCCTCAGCTGGAGAGGCGTCCCAATTACCCTGCCAAGCCTCGAGGAGATTCCCGAGTTGTCCCTCGCAACTAGGCAGGAGTCTGACGTCACTGAACAAACACGTGGGTGGAAGGGCCATCCCCGTCGGAACTCGAGAATAAACCCCAGGTTCCCATCGCAACTCGAGAAAAACCATTAGACTTCCCCCTCGCCGCAAATGAGGCCCGATACCCTGCACTGCGTGCAGAGCAATTCCGTGTTGCACATCACACATGAAAGGAGCCTTGATTTCCTTGATGGCACTCCAGTGAAACCCCAAGAACACTGTTTCAAGGCTAGCGGGATCCTGAGGTCACTGTAGCAACACGAAAGAGCTCCGTGGACCACAAATCAACTCGAGATGAGAGGTTAGTCCCTGGCTTCGACTCCAGAGTAATACCACCTTACCACGAGCACCTCAAGAGGAGGCTTCTCTCAGCTCTAGGTATGTGAGAGGGACCCTGATTATGCGGCCTCAAGTGGAATGGACACTGCGATGCCCTGACTCGAAATCAGGCCGGATATCCCTGCAGTGAATTGAATGCAGGCTCGTCTTGCATCTCCCAAGATGAAAGGAGGTCTGAGTCCCCTGTGGAGACCACAGAGAAAGACCTAGTTCCCCATCTCATCGCGACCGGAGGCCTCACATCCTTTGAAAACTCCAGAGGTACGCGGAGATCAGTGCCTCCAAAGGAGACGATGCCTGACTCCTCGTGAAACTTGATAGGAGTCCCAGGATTCCTGAGGCACGTGGAAAGGGACACTTGGTCTCCCGCCTCAGCTGGAGAGGCGTCCCAATTGCCCTGCCAAGCCTCGAGTAGAATCCCGACTTGTCCCTCGCAACTAGGCAAGAGTCCTGACGTCGCTGAACAAACACGTGTGTGGAAGGGCCACCCCGTCGTAACTCGAGAATATACCCCAGGTTCCTGCAGCAACTCGAGAAAAACCATGAGACTTCTCCCTCGCCGCAAGATGAGGCCCGATCCCCTGCATTTCGTGCAGAGCAATTCCGTGTTGCACATCACACATGAAAGGAGCCTTGATTTACTTGATGGCACTCCAGAGAAACCGCAAGAACACTGTTTCAAGGCTAGAGGGATCCTCAGGTCACTGTAGCAACACGAAAGAGCTCCGTGGACCAAAAATCAACTCGAGATGAGAGGTTAGTCCCTGGCTTCGACTCCAGAGGAATACCACCTTACAACAAGCACCTCAAGAGGAGGCTTCTCTCAGCTCTAGCTATGTGCTGAGTTTGCGGCCTCAAGTGGAATGGACACCGCGATGCCCTGACTCGAAATAAGGCCGGATATCCCTGCAGTGACTTGAATGCAGGCTCGTCTTGCATCTCCAAAGACGAAAGGATGTCCAAATCCCCTGTGGAGACCACAGAGAAAGACCTAGTTCCCCACCTCATCGCGACCGGAGGCCTCACATCCTTTGAAAACTCCAGAGGTACGCGGAGATCAGTGCCTCCAAAGGAGACGATGCCTGACTCCTCGTGAAACTTGATAGGAGTCCCAGGATTCCTGAGGCACGTGGAAAGGGACACTTGGTCTCCCGCCTCAGCTGGAGAGGCGTCCCAATTGCCCTGCCAAGCCTCGAGTAGAATCCCGACTTGTCCCTCGCAACTAGGCAAGAGTCCTGACGTCGCTGAACAAACACGTGTGTGGAAGGGCCACCCCGTCGTAACTCGAGAATATACCCCAGGTTCCTGCAGCAACTCGAGAAAAACCATGAGACTTCTCCCTCGCCGCAAGATGAGGCCCGATCCCCTGCATTTCGTGCAGAGCAATTCCGTGTTGCACATCACACATGAAAGGAGCCTTGATTTACTTGATGGCACTCCAGAGAAACCGCAAGAACACTGTTTCAAGGCTAGAGGGATCCTCAGGTCACTGTAGCAACACGAAAGAGCTCCGTGGACCAAAAATCAACTCGAGATGAGAGGTTAGTCCCTGGCTTCGACTCCAGAGGAATACCACCTTACAACAAGCACCTCAAGAGGAGGCTTCTCTCAGCTCTAGCTATGTGCTGAGTTTGCGGCCTCAAGTGGAATGGACACCGCGATGCCCTGACTCGAAATAAGGCCGGATATCCCTGCAGTGACTTGAATGCAGGCTCGTCTTGCATCTCCAAAGACGAAAGGATGTCCAAATCCCCTGTGGAGACCACAGAGAAAGACCTAGTTCCCCACCTCATCGCGACCGGAGGCCTCACATCCTTTGAAAACTCCAGAGGTACGCGGAGATCAGTGCCTCCAAAGGAGACGATGTCTGACTCCTCGTGTAACTTGATAGGAGTCCCAGGATTCCTGTGGCACGTGGAAAGGGACCCTTGGTCTCCCGCCTCAGCTGGAGAGGCGTCCCAATGCCCTGCCAAGCCTCGAGGAGATTCCCGAGTTGTCCCTCGCAACTAGGCAGGAGTCCTGCCGTCGCTGAACAAACACGTGGGTGGAAGGGCCATCCCCATCGTAACTCGAGAATATACCCCAGGTTCCCGCCGCAACTCGAGAAAGACCATGAGACTTCCCCCTCGCCGCGAGATGAGGCCCGATTCCCCTGCACTGCGTGCAGAGCAATTCCGTCTTGCACATCACACATGAAAGGAGCCTTTATTTCCTTGATGGCACTCCAGAGAAACCCCAAGAACACTGTTTCAAGGCTAGAGGGATCCTGAGGTCACTGTAGCAACACGAAAGAGCTCCGTGGACCAAGAGTCAACTCGAGATGAGAGGTTAGTCCCTGGCTTCGACTCCAGAGGAATACCACCTTACCACAAGCACCTCAAGAGGAGGCTTCTCTCAGCTTTAGGTATGTGAGAGGGACCCTGAGTTTGCGGCCTCAAGTGGAATGGACACCGCGATGCCCTGGCTCGAAATAAGGTTGGATATCCCTGCAGTGACTTGAATGCAGGCTCGTCTTGCATCTCCCAAGACGAAAGGATGTCTGAATCCCCTGTGGAGACCACAGAGAAAGACCTAGTTCCCCACCTCATCGCGACCGGAGGCCTCACATCCTTTGAAAACTCCACAGGTACGCGGAGATCAGTGCCTCCAAAGGAAACGATGCCTGACTCCTCGTGAAACTTGATAGGAGTCCCAGGATTCCTGTGGCACCTCGATAGGAACCCTTGGTCTCCCGCCTCAGCTGGAGAGGCGTCGCAATTGCCCTGCCAAGCCTCGAGGAGAATCCCGAGTTGTCCCTCGCAACTAGGCAGGAGTCCTGACGTCGCTGAAGAAACACGTGTGTGGAAGGGCCATCCCCGTCGTAACTCGAGAATATACCGCAGGTTCCTGCCGCAACTCGAGAAAAACCATGAGACTTCCCCCTCGCTACGAGATGAGGCCCGATTCCCCTGCACTGCGTGCAGAGCAATTCCGTGTTGCACATCACACATGAAAGGAGCCTTGATTTCCTTGATGGCACTCCAGAGAAACCCCAAGAACACTGTTTCCAGGCTAGAGGGATCCTGAGGTCACTGTAGCAACACGAAAGAGCTCCGTGGACCAAAAATCAACTCGAGATGAGATGTTAGTCCCTGGCTTCGACTCCAGAGGAATACCACCTTACCACAAGCACCTCAAGAGGAGGCTTCTCTCAGCTCTAGGTATGTGAGAGGGACCCTGAGTTTGCGGCCTCAAGTGGAATGGACACCGCGATGCGCTGACGCGAAATAAGGCCTGATATCCCTGCAGTGACTTGAATGCAGGCTCGTCTTGCATCTCCCAAGACGAAAGGATATCTGATTCCCCTGTGGAGGCCACAGAGAAAGACCTAGTTCCCCACCTCATCGCGACCGGAGGCCTCACATCCTTTCAAAACTCCAGAGGTACGCGGAGATCAGTGCCTCCAAAGGAGACGATGCCTGACTCCTCGTGAAACTTGATAGGAGTCCCAGGATTCCTGTGGCACGTGGAAAGGGACCCTTGGTCTCCCGCCTCAGCTGGAGAGGCGTCCCAATTGCCCTGCCAAGCCTCGAGGAGAATCCCGAGTTGTCCCTCGCAACTAGGCAGGAGTCCTGACGTCGCTGAACAAACACGTGGGTGGAAGGGCCATCCCCGTCGTAACTCGAGAATATACCCCAGGTTCCCGCCGCAACTCGAGAAAAACCATGAGACTTCCCCCTCGCCGCGAGATGAGTCCTGATTCCACAGCACTGTGTGCAGAGCAATTCCGTGTTGCACATCACACATGAAAGGAGCCTTGATTTCCTTGATGGCACTCCAGAGAAACCCCAAGAACACTGTTTCAAGGATAGAGGATCCTGAGGTCACTGAAGCAACAAGAAAGAGCTCCGTGGACCAAGAATCAACTCGAGATGAGAGGTTATTCCCTGGCTTCGACTCCAGAGGAATACCACCTTACCACAAGCACCTCAAGAGGAGGCTTCTCTCAGCTCTAGGTATGTGAGAGGGACCCTGAGTTTGCGGCCTCAAGTGGAATGGACACCGCGATGCCCTGAATCGAAATAAGGCAGGATATCCCTGCAGTGACTTGAATGCAGGCTCGTCTTGCATTTCCCAAGACGAAAGGAAGTCTGAATCCCCTGTGGAGACCACCGAAAAAGACCTAGTTCCCCACCTCATCGAGACCGGAGGCCTCATATGCTTGGAAAACTCCAGAGGTACGCGGAGATCAGTGCCTCCAAAGGAGACGATGCCTGACTCCTCGTGAACTTTGATAGGAACCCCAGGATTCCGGTGGCACGTGGAAAGGGACCCTTGGTCTCCCGCCTCAGCTGGAGAGGCGTCCCAATTGCCCTGCCAAGCCTCGAGGAGAATCCCGAGTTGTCCCTCGCAACTAGGCAGGAGTCCTGACGTCCCTGAACAAACACGTGTGTGGAAGGTCCATCCCCGTCGTAACTCAAGAATATACCCCAGGTTCCCATCGCAACACGAGAAAAACCATGAGACTTCCCCCTCGCCACAAAATGAGGCCCGATACCCGACACTGCGAGCAGAGGGATTCAGTGTTGCACATCACACATGAAAGGAGCCTTGATTTCCTTGATGGCACTCCAGAGAAACCACAAGAACACTGTTTCAAGGCTAGAGGGATCCTGAGGTCACTGTAGCAACACGAAAGAGCTCCGTGGACCAAAATTCAACTGGAGATGAGAGGTTAGTCCCTGGCTTCGACTCCAGAGGAATAACACCTTACCACAAGCACCTCAAGAGGAGGCTTCTCTCAGCTCTAGGTATGTGAGAGGGACCCTGAGTTTGCGTCCTAGAGTGGAATGGAGACCGCGATGCCCTCACGCGAAATAAGGCCGGATATCCCTGCAGTGACTTGAATGCAGGCTCGTCTTGCATCTCCCAAGATGAAAGAATGTCTGAATCCCCTTTGAAGACCACAGAGAAAGACCTAGTTCCCCACCTCATCGCGACCGGAGGCCTCACATCCTTTGAAAACTCCAGAGGTACGCGGAGATCAGTGCCTTCAAAGGAGACGATGCCTGACTCCTCGTGAAACTTGATAGGAGTCCCAGGATTCCTGTGGCACGTTGAAAGGGACCCTTGCTCTCCCGCCTCAGCTGGAGAGGCGTCCCAATTGCCCTGCCAAGCCTCGGGGAGAATCCCGAGTTGTCCCACGCAACAAGGCAGGAGTCCTGACGTCGCTGAAGAAACACGTGTGTGGAAGGGCCATCCTCGTCGTAACTCGAGAATATACCCCAGGTTCCCGCCGCAACTCGAGAAAAACCATGAGACATCCCCCTCGCCGCGAGATGAGGCCCGATTCCCCTGCACTGCGTGCAGAGCAATGCCGTGTTGCACATCACACATGAAAGGAGCCTTGATTTCCTTGATGGCACTCCAGAGAAACGCCAAGAACACTGTTTCAAGGCTAGAGGGACCCTGAGGTCACTGTAGCAACACGAAAGAGCTCCGTGGGCCAAAATCAACTCGAGATGAGAGGTTATTCCCTGGCTTCGACTCCAGAGGAATACCACCTTACCACAAGCACCTCAAGAGGAGGCTTCTCTCAGCTCTAGGTATGTGAGAGGGACCCTGAGTTTGCGGCCTCAAGTGGAATGGACACCGCGATGCCCTGAATCGAAATAAGGCAGGATATCCCTGCAGTGACTTGAATGCAGGCTCGTCTTGCATTTCCCAAGACGAAAGGAAGTCTGAATCCCCTGTGGAGACCACCGAAAAAGACCTAGTTCCCCACCTCATCGAGACCGGAGGCCTCATATGCTTGGAAAACTCCAGAGGTACGCGGAGATCAGTGCCTCCAAAGGAGACGATGCCTGACTCCTCGTGAACTTTGATAGGAACCCCAGGATTCCGGTGGCACGTGGAAAGGGACCCTTGGTCTCCCGCCTCAGCTGGAGAGGCGTCCCAATTGCCCTGCCAAGCCTCGAGGAGAATCCCGAGTTGTCCCTCGCAACTAGGCAGGAGTCCTGACGTCCCTGAACAAACACGTGTGTGGAAGGTCCATCCCCGTCGTAACTCAAGAATATACCCCAGGTTCCCATCGCAACACGAGAAAAACCATGAGACTTCCCCCTCGCCACAAAATGAGGCCCGATACCCGACACTGCGAGCAGAGGGATTCAGTGTTGCACATCACACATGAAAGGAGCCTTGATTTCCTTGATGGCACTCCAGAGAAACCACAAGAACACTGTTTCAAGGCTAGAGGGATCCTGAGGTCACTGTAGCAACACGAAAGAGCTCCGTGGACCAAAATTCAACTGGAGATGAGAGGTTAGTCCCTGGCTTCGACTCCAGAGGAATAACACCTTACCACAAGCACCTCAAGAGGAGGCTTCTCTCAGCTCTAGGTATGTGAGAGGGACCCTGAGTTTGCGTCCTAGAGTGGAATGGAGACCGCGATGCCCTCACGCGAAATAAGGCCGGATATCCCTGCAGTGACTTGAATGCAGGCTCGTCTTGCATCTCCCAAGATGAAAGAATGTCTGAATCCCCTTTGAAGACCACAGAGAAAGACCTAGTTCCCCACCTCATCGCGACCGGAGGCCTCACATCCTTTGAAAACTCCAGAGGTACGCGGAGATCAGTGCCTTCAAAGGAGACGATGCCTGACTCCTCGTGAAACTTGATAGGAGTCCCAGGATTCCTGTGGCACGTTGAAAGGGACCCTTGCTCTCCCGCCTCAGCTGGAGAGGCGTCCCAATTGCCCTGCCAAGCCTCGGGGAGAATCCCGAGTTGTCCCACGCAACAAGGCAGGAGTCCTGACGTCGCTGAAGAAACACGTGTGTGGAAGGGCCATCCTCGTCGTAACTCGAGAATATACCCCAGGTTCCCGCCGCAACTCGAGAAAAACCATGAGACATCCCCCTCGCCGCGAGATGAGGCCCGATTCCCCTGCACTGCGTGCAGAGCAATGCCGTGTTGCACATCACACATGAAAGGAGCCTTGATTTCCTTGATGGCACTCCAGAGAAACGCCAAGAACACTGTTTCAAGGCTAGAGGGACCCTGAGGTCACTGTAGCAACACGAAAGAGCTCCGTGGGCCAAAATCAACTTGAGATGAGAGGATAGTCCCTGGCTTCGACTCCAGAGGAATACCACCTTACCACAAGCACCTCAAGAGGAGGCTTCTCTCAGCTTTAGGTATGTGAGAGGGACCCTGAGTTTGTGGCCTCAAGTGGAATGGACACCGCGATGCCCTGACTCGAAATAAGGCGAGATATCTCTGCAGTGACTTGAATGCCGGCTCGTCTTGCATCTCACAAGATGAAAGGATGTTTGAATCCCCTGTGGAGACCACAGAGAAAGACCTAGTTCCCCACCTCATCGCGACCGGAGGCCTCACATCCTTTGAAAACTCCACAGGTACCCGGAGATCAGTGCCTCCAAAGGAAACGATGCCTGACTCCTCGTGAAACTTGATAGGAGTCCCAGGATTCCTGTGGCACCTCGATAGGAACCCTTGGTTTCCCGCCTCAGCTGGAGAGGCGTCGCAATTGCCCTGCCAAGCCTCGAGGAGAATCCCGAGTCGTCCCTCGCAACTAGGCAGGAGTCCTGACTTCGCTGAACTAACACGAGTGTGGAAGGGCCATCCCCGTCGTAACTCGAAAATATACCGCAGGTTCCCGCCGCAACTCGAGATAAACCATGAGACTTCCCCCTCGCCGCGAGATGAGGCCCGATTCCCCTGCACTGCGTGCAGAGCAATTCCGTGTTGCACATCACACATGAAAGGAGCCTTGATTTCCTTGATGGCACTCCAGAGAAACCCCAGGAACACTGTTTCAAGGCTAGAGGGATCCTGAGGTCACTGTAGCAACACGAAAGAGCTCCGTGGACCAAAAATCAACTCGAGATGAGAGGTTAGTCCCTGGCTTCGACTCCAGAGGAATACCACCTTACCACAAGCACCTCAAGAGGAGGCTTCTCTCAGCTCTAGGTATGTGAGAGGGACCCTGAGTTTGCGGCCTCAATTGGAATGGACACCGCGATGCCCTGACTCGAAATAAGGCGGGATATCCCTGCAGTGACTTGAATGCCGGCTCGTCTTGCATCTCCCAAGACGAAAGGATGTCTGAATGCCCTGTGGAGACCACAGAGAAAGACCTAGTTCCCCACCTCATGGCGACCGGAGGCCTCACATCCTTTGAAAACTCCAGAGGTACGCGGAGGTCAGTGCCTCCAAAGGAGACGATGCCTGACTCCTCGTGAAACTTGATAGGAGTCCCAGGATTCCTGTGGCACGTGGAAAGGGACCCTGGGTCTCCCGCCTCAGCTGGAGAGGCGTCGCAATTGCCCTGCCATGCCTCGAGGAGAATCCCGAGTTGTCCCTCGCAACTAGGCAGGAGTCCTGACGTCGCAGAACAAACACGTGTGTGCAAGGGCCATCCCAGTCGTAACTCGAGAATATGCCCCAGGTTCCCGCCGCAACTTGAGAAAAACCATGAGACTTCCCCCTCGCCGCGAAATGAGGCCCGATTCCCCTGCACTGCGTGCAGAGCAATTCCGTGTTGCACATCACACATGAAAGGAGCCTTGATTTCCTTGATGGCACTCCAGAGAAACCCCAAGAACACTGTTTCAAGGTTGAGGGATCCTGAGGTCACTGTAGCAACACGAAAGAGCTCCGTGGACCAAAAATCAACTCGAGATGTGAGGTTAGTCCCTGGCTTCGACTCCAGAGGAATACCACCTTACCACAAGCACCTCAAGAGGAGGCTTCTCTCAGCTCTAGGTATGTGAGAGGGACCCTGAGATTGCGGCCTCAAGTGGAATGGAGACCGCGATGCCCTGATTCGAAATAAGGCCGGATATCCCTGCAGTGACTTGAATGCAGGCTCGTCTTGCATCTCCCAAGACGAAAGGATGTCTGAATCCCCTGTGGAGACCACAGAGAAAGACCTAGTTCCCCACCTCATCGCGACCGGAGGCCTCACATCCTTTGAAAACTCCAGAGGTACGCGGAGATCAGTGCCTCCAAAGGAGACGATGCCTGACTCCTCGTGAAACTTGATAGGAGTCCCAGGATTCCTGTGGCACGTGGAAAGGGACCCTTGGTCTCCCGCCTCAGCTGGAGAGGCGTCCCAATTGCCCTGCCAAGCCTCGAGGAGAATCCCGAGTTGTCCCTCGCAACTAGGCAGGAGTCCTGACGTCGCTGAAAAAACACGTGGTTGGATGGGCCATCCCAGTCGTAACTCGAGAATATTCCCCAGGTTCCCGCCGCAACTCGAGAAAAACCATGAGACTTCCCCCTCGCCGCGAGATGAGGCCCGATTCCCCTGCACTGCGTGCAGAGTAATTCCGTGTTGCACATCACACATGAAAGGAGCCTTGAGTTCCTTGATGGCACTCCAGAGAAACCCCAAGAACACTGTTTCAAGGCTAGAGGGATCCTGAGGTCACTGTAGCAGCACGACAGAGCTCCCTGGACCAAAAATCAACTCGAGATGAGAGGTTAGTCCCTGGCTTCGACTCCAGAGGAATACCACCATACCACAAGCACCTCAAGAGGAGGCTTCTCTCTGCTCTAGCTATGTGAGAGGGACCCTGAGTTTGCGGCCTCAAGTGGAATGGACACCGCGATTCCCTGACGCGAAATAAGGCCGGATATCCCTGCAGTGACTTGAATGCAGGCTCGTCTTGCATCTCCCAAGACGAAAGGATGTCTGAATCCCCTGTGGAGACCACAGAGAAAGACCTAGTTCCCCACCTCATCGCGACCGGAGGCCTCACATCCTTTGAAAACTCCAGAGGTACGCGGAGATCAGTGCCTCCAAAGGAGACGATGTCTGACTCCTCGTGTAACTTGATAGGAGTCCCAGGATTCCTGTGGCACGTGGAAAGGGACCCTTGGTCTCCCGCCTCAGCTGGAGAGGCGTCCCAATGCCCTGCCAAGCCTCGAGGAGATTCCCGAGTTGTCCCTCGCAACTAGGCAGGAGTCCTGCCGTCGCTGAACAAACACGTGGGTGGAAGGGCCATCCCCATCGTAACTCGAGAATATACCCCAGGTTCCCGCCGCAACTCGAGAAAGACCATGAGACTTCCCCCTCGCCGCGAGATGAGGCCCGATTCCCCTGCACTGCGTGCAGAGCATTTCCGTCTTGCACATCACACATGAAAGGAGCCTTTATTTCCTTGATGGCACTCCAGAGAAACCCCAAGAACACTGTTTCAAGGCTAGAGGGATCCTGAGGTCACTGTAGCAACACGAAAGAGCTCCGTGGACCAAGAGTCAACTCGAGATGAGAGGTTAGTCCCTGGCTTCGACTCCAGAGGAATACCACCTTACCACAAGCACCTCAAGAGGAGGCTTCTCTCAGCTTTAGGTATGTGAGAGGGACCCTGAGTTTGCGGCCTCAAGTGGAATGGACACCGCGATGCCCTGGCTCGAAATAAGGTTGGATATCCCTGCAGTGACTTGAATGCAGGCTCGTCTTGCATCTTCCAAGACGAAAGGATGTCTGAATCCCCTGTGGAGACCACAGAGAAAGACCTAGTTCCCCACCTCATCGCGACCGGAGGCCTCACATCCTTTGAAAACTCCACAGGTACGCGGAGATCAGTGCCTCCAAAGGAAACGATGCCTGACTCCTCGTGAAACTTGATAGGAGTCCCAGGATTCCTGTGGCACCTCGATAGGAACCCTTGGTCTCCCGCCTCAGCTGGAGAGGCGTCGCAATTGCCCTGCCAAGCCTCGAGGAGAATCCCGAGTTGTCCCTCGCAACTAGGCAGGAGTCCTGACGTCGCTGAAGAAACACGTGTGTGGAAGGGCCATCCCCGTCGTAACTCGAGAATATACCGCAGGTTCCTGCCGCAACTCGAGAAAAAACCATGAGACTTCCCCCTCGCTACGAGATGAGGCCCGATTCCCCTGCACTGCGTGCAGAGCAATTCCGTGTTGCACATCACACATGAAAGGAGCCTTGATTTCCTTGATGGCACTCCAGAGAAACCCCAAGAACACTGTTTCCAGGCTAGAGGGATCCTGAGGTCACTGTAGCAACACGAAAGAGCTCCGTGGACCAAAAATCAACTCGAGATGAGATGTTAGTCCCTGGCTTCGACTCCAGAGGAATACCACCTTACCACAAGCACCTCAAGAGGAGGCTTCTCTCAGCTCTAGGTATGTGAGAGGGACCCTGAGTTTGCGGCCTCAAGTGGAATGGACACCGCGATGCGCTGACTCGAAATAAGGCCTGATATCCCTGCAGTGACTTGAATGCAGGCTCGTCTTGCATCTCCCAAGACGAAAGGATGTCTGATTCCCCTGTGGAGGCCACAGAGAAAGACCTAGTTCCCCACCTCATCGCGACCGGAGGCCTCACATCCTTTCAAAACTCCAGAGGTACGCGGAGATCAGTGCCTCCAAAGGAGACGATGCCTGACTCCTCGTGAAACTTGATAGGAGTCCCAGGATTCCTGTGGCACGTGGAAAGGGACCCTTGGTCTCCCGCCTCAGCTGGAGAGGCGTCCCAATTGCCCTGCCAAGCCTCGAGGAGAATCCCGAGTTGTCCCTCGCAACTAGGCAGGAGTCCTGACGTCGCTGAACAAACACGTGGGTGGAAGGGCCATCCCCGTCGTAACTCGAGAATATACCCCAGGTTCCCGCCGCAACTCGAGAAAAACCATGAGACTTCCCCCTCGCCGCGAGATGAGTCCTGATTCCACAGCACTGTGTGCAGAGCAATTCCGTGTTGCACATCACACATGAAAGGAGCCTTGATTTCCTTGATGGCACTCCAGAGAAACCCCAAGAACACTGTTTCAAGGATAGAGGATCCTGAGGTCACTGAAGCAACAAGAAAGAGCTCCGTGGACCAAGAATCAACTCGAGATGAGAGGTTATTCCCTGGCTTCGACTCCAGAGGAATACCACCTTACCACAAGCACCTCAAGAGGAGGCTTCTCTCAGCTCTAGGTATGTGAGAGGGACCCTGAGTTTGCGGCCTCAAGTGGAATGGACACCGCGATGCCCTGAATCGAAATAAGGCAGGATATCCCTGCAGTGACTTGAATGCAGGCTCGTCTTGCATTTCCCAAGACGAAAGGAAGTCTGAATCCCCTGTGGAGACCACCGAAAAAGACCTAGTTCCCCACCTCATCGAGACCGGAGGCCTCATATGCTTGGAAAACTCCAGAGGTACGCGGAGATCAGTGCCTCCAAAGGAGACGATGCCTGACTCCTCGTGAACTTTGATAGGAACCCCAGGATTCCGGTGGCACGTGGAAAGGGACCCTTGGTCTCCCGCCTCAGCTGGAGAGGCGTCCCAATTGCCCTGCCAAGCCTCGAGGAGAATCCCGAGTTGTCCCTCGCAACTAGGCAGGAGTCCTGACGTCCCTGAACAAACACGTGTGTGGAAGGTCCATCCCCGTCGTAACTCAAGAATATACCCCAGGTTCCCATCGCAACACGAGAAAAACCATGAGACTTCCCCCTCGCCACAAAATGAGGCCCGATACCCGACACTGCGAGCAGAGGGATTCAGTGTTGCACATCACACATGAAAGGAGCCTTGATTTCCTTGATGGCACTCCAGAGAAACCACAAGAACACTGTTTCAAGGCTAGAGGGATCCTGAGGTCACTGTAGCAACACGAAAGAGCTCCGTGGACCAAAATTCAACTGGAGATGAGAGGTTAGTCCCTGGCTTCGACTCCAGAGGAATAACACCTTACCACAAGCACCTCAAGAGGAGGCTTCTCTCAGCTCTAGGTATGTGAGAGGGACCCTGAGTTTGCGTCCTAGAGTGGAATGGAGACCGCGATGCCCTCACGCGAAATAAGGCCGGATATCCCTGCAGTGACTTGAATGCAGGCTCGTCTTGCATCTCCCAAGATGAAAGAATGTCTGAATCCCCTTTGAAGACCACAGAGAAAGACCTAGTTCCCCACCTCATCGCGACCGGAGGCCTCACATCCTTTGAAAACTCCAGAGGTACGCGGAGATCAGTGCCTTCAAAGGAGACGATGCCTGACTCCTCGTGAAACTTGATAGGAGTCCCAGGATTCCTGTGGCACGTTGAAAGGGACCCTTGCTCTCCCGCCTCAGCTGGAGAGGCGTCCCAATTGCCCTGCCAAGCCTCGGGGAGAATCCCGAGTTGTCCCACGCAACAAGGCAGGAGTCCTGACGTCGCTGAACAAACACGTGTGTGGAAGGGCCATCCTCGTCGTAACTCGAGAATATACCCCAGGTTCCCGCCGCAACTCGAGAAAAACCATGAGACATCCCCCTCGCCGCGAGATGAGGCCCGATTCCCCTGCACTGCGTGCAGAGCAATGCCGTGTTGCACATCACACATGAAAGGAGCCTTGATTTCCTTGATGGCACTCCAGAGAAACGCCAAGAACACTGTTTCAAGGCTAGAGGGACCCTGAGGTCACTGTAGCAACACGAAAGAGCTCCGTGGGCCAAAATCAACTCGAGATGAGAGGTTATTCCCTGGCTTCGACTCCAGAGGAATACCACCTTACCACAAGCACCTCAAGAGGAGGCTTCTCTCAGCTCTAGGTATGTGAGAGGGACCCTGAGTTTGCGGCCTCAAGTGGAATGGACACCGCGATGCCCTGAATCGAAATAAGGCAGGATATCCCTGCAGTGACTTGAATGCAGGCTCGTCTTGCATTTCCCAAGACGAAAGGAAGTCTGAATCCCCTGTGGAGACCACCGAAAAAGACCTAGTTCCCCACCTCATCGAGACCGGAGGCCTCATATGCTTGGAAAACTCCAGAGGTACGCGGAGATCAGTGCCTCCAAAGGAGACGATGCCTGACTCCTCGTGAACTTTGATAGGAACCCCAGGATTCCGGTGGCACGTGGAAAGGGACCCTTGGTCTCCCGCCTCAGCTGGAGAGGCGTCCCAATTGCCCTGCCAAGCCTCGAGGAGAATCCCGAGTTGTCCCTCGCAACTAGGCAGGAGTCCTGACGTCCCTGAACAAACACGTGTGTGGAAGGTCCATCCCCGTCGTAACTCAAGAATATACCCCAGGTTCCCATCGCAACACGAGAAAAACCATGAGACTTCCCCCTCGCCACAAAATGAGGCCCGATACCCGACACTGCGAGCAGAGGGATTCAGTGTTGCACATCACACATGAAAGGAGCCTTGATTTCCTTGATGGCACTCCAGAGAAACCACAAGAACACTGTTTCAAGGCTAGAGGGATCCTGAGGTCACTGTAGCAACACGAAAGAGCTCCGTGGACCAAAATTCAACTGGAGATGAGAGGTTAGTCCCTGGCTTCGACTCCAGAGGAATAACACCTTACCACAAGCACCTCAAGAGGAGGCTTCTCTCAGCTCTAGGTATGTGAGAGGGACCCTGAGTTTGCGTCCTAGAGTGGAATGGAGACCGCGATGCCCTCACGCGAAATAAGGCCGGATATCCCTGCAGTGACTTGAATGCAGGCTCGTCTTGCATCTCCCAAGATGAAAGAATGTCTGAATCCCCTTTGAAGACCACAGAGAAAGACCTAGTTCCCCACCTCATCGCGACCGGAGGCCTCACATCCTTTGAAAACTCCAGAGGTACGCGGAGATCAGTGCCTTCAAAGGAGACGATGCCTGACTCCTCGTGAAACTTGATAGGAGTCCCAGGATTCCTGTGGCACGTTGAAAGGGACCCTTGCTCTCCCGCCTCAGCTGGAGAGGCGTCCCAATTGCCCTGCCAAGCCTCGGGGAGAATCCCGAGTTGTCCCACGCAACAAGGCAGGAGTCCTGACGTCGCTGAAGAAACACGTGTGTGGAAGGGCCATCCTCGTCGTAACTCGAGAATATACCCCAGGTTCCCGCCGCAACTCGAGAAAAACCATGAGACATCCCCCTCGCCGCGAGATGAGGCCCGATTCCCCTGCACTGCGTGCAGAGCAATGCCGTGTTGCACATCACACATGAAAGGAGCCTTGATTTCCTTGATGGCACTCCAGAGAAACGCCAAGAACACTGTTTCAAGGCTAGAGGGACCCTGAGGTCACTGTAGCAACACGAAAGAGCTCCGTGGGCCAAAATCAACTTGAGATGAGAGGATAGTCCCTGGCTTCGACTCCAGAGGAATACCACCTTACCACAAGCACCTCAAGAGGAGGCTTCTCTCAGCTTTAGGTATGTGAGAGGGACCCTGAGTTTGTGGCCTCAAGTGGAATGGACACCGCGATGCCCTGACTCGAAATAAGGCGAGATATCTCTGCAGTGACTTGAATGCCGGCTCGTCTTGCATCTCACAAGATGAAAGGATGTTTGAATCCCCTGTGGAGACCACAGAGAAAGACCTAGTTCCCCACCTCATCGCGACCGGAGGCCTCACATCCTTTGAAAACTCCACAGGTAACCGGAGATCAGTGCCTCCAAAGGAAACGATGCCTGACTCCTCGTGAAACTTGATAGGAGTCCCAGGATTCCTGTGGCACCTCGATAGGAACCCTTGGTTTCCCGCCTCAGCTGGAGAGGCGTCGCAATTGCCCTGCCAAGCCTCGAGGAGAATCCCGAGTCGTCCCTCGCAACTAGGCAGGAGTCCTGACTTCGCTGAACTAACACGAGTGTGGAAGGGCCATCCCCGTCGTAACTCGAAAATATACCGCAGGTTCCCGCCGTAACTCGAGATAAACCATGAGACTTCCCCCTCGCCGCGAGATGAGGCCCGATTCCCCTGCACTGCGTGCAGAGCAATTCCGTGTTGCACATCACACATGAAAGGAGCCTTGATTTCCTTGATGGCACTCCAGAGAAACCCCAGGAACACTGTTTCAAGGCTAGAGGGATCCTGAGGTCACTGTAGCAACACGAAAGAGCTCCGTGGACCACAAATCAACTCGAGATGAGAGGTTAGTCCCTGGCTTCGACTCCAGAGGAATACCACCTTACCACGAGCACCTCAAGAGGAGGCTTCTCTCAGCTCTAGGTATGTGAGAGGGACCCTGATTATGCGGCCTCAAGTGGAATGGACACTGCGATACCCTGACTCGAAATCAGGCCGGATATCCCTGCAGTGACTTGAATGCAGGCTCGTCTTGCATCTCCCAAGATGAAAGGATGTCTGAATCCCCTGTGGAGACCACAGAGAAAGACCTAGTTCCCCAACTCATCGCGACCGGAGGCCTCACACCCTTTGAAAACTCCAGAGGTACGCGGAGATCAGTGCCTCCAAAGGAGACGATGCCTGACTACTCGTGAAACTTGATAGGAGTCCCAGGATTCCTGAGGCACGTGGAAAGGGACACTTGGTCTCCCGCCTCAGCTGGAGAGGTGTCCCAATTGCCCTGCCAAGCCTCGAGGAGAATCCCGAGTTGTCCCTCGCAACTAGGCAGGAGTCCTGACTTCGCTGAACAAACACGTGGGTGGAAGGGCCATCCCCGTCGTAACTCGAGAATATACCCCAGGTTACCGCAGCAACTCGAGAAAAACCATGAGACTTCCCCCTCGCCGCGATATGAGGCCCAATTCCCCTGCACTTCGCGCAGAGCAATTCCGTGTTGCACATCACACATGAAAGGAGCCTTGATTTCCTTGATGGCACTCCAGAGAAACCCCAAGAACACTGTTTCAAGGCTAGAGGGATCCTGAGGTCACTGTAGCAACACGAAAGAGCTCCGTGGACCAAAAATCAACTCGAGATGAGAGGTTAGTCCCTGGCTTCGACTCCAGAGGAATACCACCTTACCACAAGCACCTCAAGAGGAGGCTTCTCTCAGCTCTAGCTATGTGCTGAGTTTGCGGCCTCAAGTGGAATGGACACCGCGATGCCCTGACTCGAAATAAGGCCGGATATCCCTGCAGTGACTTGAATGCAGGCTCGTCTTGCATTTCCCAAGACGAAAGGATGTCTGAATCCTCTGTGGAGACCACAGAAGAAGACCTAGTTCCCCACCTCATCCCGACCGGAGGCCTCACATCCTTTGAAAACTCCAGAGGTATGCGGAGATCAGTGCCTCCAAAGGAGACGATGCCTGACTCCTCGTGAAACTTGATAGGAGTCCCAGGATTCCTGTGGCACGTGGAAAGGGACTCTTGGTCTCCCGCCTCAGCTGGAGAGGCGTCCCAATTGCCCTGCCAAGCCTCGAGGAGATTCCCGAGTTGTCCCTCGTAACTAGGCAGGAGTCCTGACGTCGCTGAACAAACACGTGTGTGGAAGGGCCATCCCCGTCGTAACTCGAGAATATACCCCAGGTTCCCGCCGCAACTCGAGAAAAACCATGAGACTTCCCCCTCGCCGCGAGATGAGGCCCGATTCCACTTCACTGCGTGCAGAGCAATTCCGTCTTGCACATCACACATGAAAGGAGACTTGATTTCCTTGATGGCACTCCAGAGAAACCCCAAGAACACTGTTTCAAGGCTAGAGGGATCCTGAGGTCACTGTAGCAACACGAAAGAGCTCCGTGGACCAAGAATCAACTCGAGATGAGAGGTTAGTCCCTGGCTTCAACTCCAGAGGAATACCACCTTACCACAAGCACCTCAAGAGGAGGCTTCTCTCAGCTTTAGGTATGTGAGAGGGATCCTGAGTTTGCGGCCTCAAGTGGAATGGACACCGCGATGCCCTGGCTCTAAATAAGGCTGGATATCCCTGCAGTGACTTGAATGCAGGCTCGTCTTGCATCTCCCAAGACGAAAGGATGTCTGAATCCCCTGTGGAGACCACAGAGAAAGACCTAGTTCCCCACCTCATCGCGACCGGAGGCCTCACATCCTTTGAAAACTCCAGAGGTACGCGGAGATCAGTGCCTCCAAAGGAGACGATGCCTGACTCCTCGTGAAACTTGATAGGAGTCCCAGGATTCCTGGGGCACGTGGAAAGGGACGCTTGGTCTCCCGCCTCAGCTGGAGAGGCGTCCCAATTGCCCTGCCAAGCCTCGAGGAGAATCCCGAGTTGTCCCTCGCAACTAGGCATGAGTCCTGACGTCGCTGAACAAACACGTGTGTGGAAGGGCCATCCCCGTCGTAAATCGAGAATATACCGCAGGTTCCTGCCGCAACTCGAGAAAAACCATGAGACTTCCCCCTCACCGCAAAATGAGGCCCGATACCCTGCACTGCGTGCAGAGCAATTCCCTGTTGCACATCACACATGAAAGGAGCCTTGATTTCCTTGATGGCACTCGAGAGAAACCCCAAGAAAACTGTTTCAAGGCTAGCGGGATCCTGAGGTCAGTGTAGCAACACGAAAGAGCTCCGTGGACCACAAATCAACTCGAGATGAGAGGTTAGTCCCAGGCTTCGACTCCAGAGGAATACCACCTTACCACGAGCACCTCAAGAGGAGGCTTCTCTCAGCTCTAGGTATGTGAGAGGGACCCTGATTATGCGGCCTCAAGTGGAATTGACACTGCGATGCCCTGACTCGAAATCAGGCCGGATATCCCTGCAGTGACTTGAATGCAGGCTCGTCTTGCATCTCCCAAGATGAAAGGATGTCTGAATCCCCTGTGGAGACCACAGAGAAAGACCTAGTTCCCCAACTCATCGCGACCGGAGGCCTCACACCCTTTGAAAACTCCAGAGGTACGCGGAGATCAGTGCCTCCAAAGGAGACGATGCCTGACTACTCGTGAAACTTGATAGGAGTCCCAGGATTCCTGAGGCACGTGGAAAGGGACACTTGGTCTCCCGCCTCAGCTGGAGAGGTGTCCCAATTGCCCTGCCAAGCCTCGAGGAGAATCCCGAGTTGTCCCTCGCAACTAGGCAGGAGTCCTGACTTCGCTGAACAAACACGTGGGTGGAAGGGCCATCCCCGTCGTAACTCGAGAATATACCCCAGGTTACCGCAGCAACTCGAGAAAAACCATGAGACTTCCCCCTCGCCGCGATATGAGGCCCAATTCCCCTGCACTTCGCGCAGAGCAATTCCGTGTTGCACATCACACATGAAAGGAGCCTTGATTTCCTTGATGGCACTCCAGAGAAACCCCAAGAACACTGTTTCAAGGCTAGAGGGATCCTGAGGTCACTGTAGCAACACGAAAGAGCTCCGTGGACCAAAAATCAACTCGAGATGAGAGGTTAGTCCCTGGCTTCGACTCCAGAGGAATACCACCTTACCACAAGCACCTCAAGAGGAGGCTTCTCTCAGCTCTAGCTATGTGCTGAGTTTGCGGCCTCAAGTGGAATGGACACCGCGATGCCCTGACTCGAAATAAGGCCGGATATCCCTGCAGTGACTTGAATGCAGGCTCGTCTTGCATTTCCCAAGACGAAAGGATGTCTGAATCCTCTGTGGAGACCACAGAAGAAGACCTAGTTCCCCACCTCATCCCGACCGGAGGCCTCACATCCTTTGAAAACTCCAGAGGTATGCGGAGATCAGTGCCTCCAAAGGAGACGATGCCTGACTCCTCGTGAAACTTGATAGGAGTCCCAGGATTCCTGTGGCACGTGGAAAGGGACTCTTGGTCTCCCGCCTCAGCTGGAGAGGCGTCCCAATTGCCCTGCCAAGCCTCGAGGAGATTCCCGATTTGTCCCTCGTAACTAGGCAGGAGTCCTGACGTCGCTGAACAAACACGTGTGTGGAAGGGCCATCCCCGTCGTAACTCGAGAATATACCCCAGGTTCCCGCCGCAACTCGAGAAAAACCATGAGACTTCCCCCTCGCCGCGAGATGAGGCCCGATTCCACTTCACTGCGTGCAGAGCAATTCCGTCTTGCACATCACACATGAAAGGAGACTTGATTTCCTTGATGGCACTCCAGAGAAACCCCAAGAACACTGTTTCAAGGCTAGAGGGATCCTGAGGTCACTGTAGCAACAGGAAAGAGCTCCGTGGACCAAGAATCAACTCGAGATGAGAGGTTAGTCCCTGGCTTCAACTCCAGAGGAATACCACCTTACCACAAGCACCTCAAGAGGAGGCTTCTCTCAGCTTTAGGTATGTGAGAGGGATCCTGAGTTTGCGGCCTCAAGTGGAATGGACACCGCGATGCCCTGGCTCTAAATAAGGCTGGATATCCCTGCAGTGACTTGAATGCAGGCTCGTCTTGCATCTCCCAAGACGAAAGGATGTCTGAATCCCCTGTGGAGACCACAGAGAAAGACCTAGTTCCCCACCTCATCGCGACCGGAGGCCTCACATCCTTTGAAAACTCCAGAGGTACGCGGAGATCAGTGCCTCCAAAGGAGACGATGCCTGACTCCTCGTGAAACTTGATAGGAGTCCCAGGATTCCTGGGGCACGTGGAAAGGGACGCTTGGTCTCCCGCCTCAGCTGGAGAGGCGTCCCAATTGCCCTGCCAAGCCTCGAGGAGAATCCCGAGTTGTCCCTCGCAACTAGGCATGAGTCCTGACGTCGCTGAACAAACACGTGTGTGGAAGGGCCATCCCCGTCGTAAATCGAGAATATACCGCAGGTTCCTGCCGCAACTCGAGAAAAACCATGAGACTTCCCCCTCACCGCAAAATGAGGCCCGATACCCTGCACTGCGTGCAGAGCAATTCCCTGTTGCACATCACACATGAAAGGAGCCTTGATTTCCTTGATGGCACTCGAGAGAAACCCCAAGAAAACTGTTTCAAGGCTAGCGGGATCCTGAGGTCAGTGTAGCAACACGAAAGAGCTCCGTGGACCACAAATCAACTCGAGATGAGAGGTTAGTCCCAGGCTTCGACTCCAGAGGAATACCACCTTACCACGAGCACCTCAAGAGGAGGCTTCTCTCAGCTCTAGGTATGTGAGAGGGACCCTGATTATGCGGCCTCAAGTGGAATTGACACTGCGATGCCCTGACTCGAAATCAGGCCGGATATCCCTGCAGTGACTTGAATGCAGGCTCGTCTTGCATCTCCCAAGATGAAAGGATGTCTGAATCCCCTGTGGAGACCACAGAGAAAGACCTAGTTCCCCATCTCATCGCGACCGGAGGCCTCACATCCTTTGAAAACTCCAGAGGTACGCGGAGATCAGTGCCTCCAAAGGAGACGATGCCTGACTCCTCGTGAAACTTGATAGGAGTCCCAGGATTCCTGTGGCACGTGGAAAGGGACCCTTGGTCTCCCGCCTCAGCTGGAGAGGCGTCCCAATTGCCCTGCCAAGCCTCGAGGAGAATCCCGAGTTGTCCCTCGCAACTAGGCAGGAGTACTGACGTCGCTGAACAAACACGTGTGTGGAAGGGCCATCCCCGTCGTAACTCGAGAATATACCCCAGGTTACCGCAGCAACTCGAGAAAAACCATGAGACTTCCCCCTCGCCGCGATATGAGGCCCGATTCCCCTGCACTTCGTGCAGAGCAATTCCGTGTTGCACATCACACATGAAAGGAGCCTTGATTTCCTTGATGGCACTCCAGAGAAACCCCAAGAACACTGTTTCAAGGCTAGAGGGATCCTCAGGTCACTGTAGCAACACGAAAGAGCTCCGAGGATCAAAAATCAACTCGAGATGAGAGGTTAGTCCCTGGCTTTGACTCCAGAGGAATACCACCTTACCACAAGCACCTCAAGAGGAGGCTTCTCTCAGCTCTAGCTATGTGCTGAGTTTGCGGCCTCAAGTGGAATGGACACCGCGATGCCCTGGCTCTAAATAAGGCTGGATATCCCTGCAGTGACTTGAATGCAGGCTCGTCTTGCATCTCCCAAGACGAAAGGATGTCTGAATCCCCTGTGTAGACCACAGAGAAAGACCTAGTTCCCCACCTCATCGCGACCGGAGGCCTCACATCCTTTCAAAACTCCAGAGGTACGCGGAGATCAGTGCCTCCAAAGGAGACGATGCCTACTCCTCGTGAAACTTGATAGGAGTCCCAGGATTCCTGTGGCACGTGGAAAGGGACCCTTGGTCTCCCGCCTCAGCTGGAGAGGCGTCCCAATTGCCCTGCCAAGCCTCGAGGAGAATCCCGAGTTGTCCCTCGCAACTAGGCAGGAATCCTGACGTCGCTGAAGAAACACGTGTGTGGAAGGGCCATCCCCGTCGTAACTCGAGAATATACCGCAAGTTCCTGCCGCAACTGGAGAAAAACCATGAGACTTCCCCCTCGCTGCGAGATGAGGCCCGATTCCCCTGCACTGCGTGCAGAGCAATTCCGTGTTGCACATCACACATGAAAGGAGCCTTGATTTCCTTGATGGCACTCCAGAGAAACCCCAAGAACACTGTTTCAAGGCTAGAGGGATCCTGAGGTCACTGTAGCAACACGAAAGATCTCCGTGGACCAAAAATCAACTCGAGATGAGAGGTTAGTCCCTGGCTTCGACTCCAGAAGAATACCACCTTACCACAAGCACCTCAAGAGGAGGCTTCTCTCAGCTCTAGGTATGTGACAGGGACCCTGAGTTTGCGGCCTCAAGTGGAATGGACACCGCGATGCCCTGACGCGAAATAAGGCCGGATATCCCTGCAGTGACTTGAATGCAGGCTCGTCTTGCATCTCCCAAGACGAAAGGATGTCTGAATCCCCTGTGGAGACCAGAGAAAGACCTAGTTCCCCACCTCATCGCGACCGGAGGCCTCACATCCTTTGAAAATTCCAGAGGTACGCGGAGATCAGTGCCTCCAAAGGAGAGGATGCCTGACTCCTCGTGAAACTTGATAGGAGTCCCAGGATTCCTGTGGCACGTGGAAAGGGACCCTTGGTCTCCCGCCTCAGCTGGAGAGGCGTCGCAATTGCCCTGCCAAGCGTCGAGGAGAATCCCGAGTCGTCCCTCGCAACTAGGCAGGAGTCCTGACTTCGCTGAACTAACACGAGTGTGGAAGGGCCATCCCCGTCGTAACTCGAAAATATACCCCAGGTTCCCGCCGCAACTCGAGATAAACCATGAGACTTCCCCCTCGCCGCGAGATGAGGCCCGATTCCCCTGCACTGCGTGCAGAGTAATTCCGTGTTGCACATCACACATGAAAGGAGCCTTGATTTCCTTGATGGCACTCCAGAGAAACCCCAGGAACACTGTTTCTAGGCTAGAGGGATCCTGAGGTCACTGTAGCAACACGAAAGAGCTCCGTGGACCAAAAATCAACTCGAGATGAGAGGTTAGTCCCTGGCTTCGACTCCAGAGGAATACCACCTTACCACAAGCACCTCAAGAGGAGGCTTCTCTCAGCTCTAGGTATGTGAGAGGGACCCTGAGTTTGCGGTCTCAAGTGGAATGGAGACCGCGATGCCCTGACTCGAAATAAGGCCGAATATCCCTGCAGTGACTTGAATGCAGGCTCGTCTTGCATCTCCCAAGACGAAAGGATGTCTGAATCCCCTGTGGAGACCACAGAGAAAGACCTAGTTCCCCACTTCATCGCGACCGAAGGCCTCACATCCTTTGAAAACTTCAGAGGTACGCGGAGATCAGTGCCTCCAAAGGAGACGATGCCTGATTCCTCGTGAAACTTGATAGGAGTCCCAGGATTCCTGTGGCACGTGGAAAGGGACCCTTGGTCTCCCGCCTCAGCTGGAGAGGCGTCCCAATTGCCCTGCCAAGCCTCGAGGAGAATCCCGAGTTGTCCCTCGCAACTAGGCAGGAGTCCTGACGTCGCTGAACAAACACGTGTGTGGAAGGGCCATCCCCGTCGTAACTCGAGAATATACCCCAGGTTCCCGCCGCAACTCGAGAAAAACCATGAGACTTCCCCCTCGCCGCGAGATGAGGCCCGATTCCCCTGCACTGCGTGCAGAGCAATTCCGTGTTGCACATCACACATGAAAGGAGCCTTGATTTCCTTGATGGCACTCCAGAGATACCCGAAGAACACTGTTTCAAGGCTAGAGGGATCCTGAGGTCACTGTAGCAACACGAAAGAGCTCCATGGGCCAAAATCAACTTGAGATGAGAGGATAGTCCCTGGCTTCGACTCCAGAGGAATACCACCTTAACACAAGCACCTCAAGAGGAGGCTTCTCTCAGCTTTAGGTATGTGAGAGGGACCCTGAGTTTGCGGCCTCAAGTGGAATGGACACCGCGATGCCCTGACTCGAAATAAGGCGAGATATCTCTGCAGTGTCTTGAATGCCGGCTCGTCTTGCATCTCACAAGATGAAAGGATGTTTGAATCCCCTGTGGAGACCACAGAGAAAGACCTAGTTCCCCACCTCATCGCGACCGGACGCCTCACATCCTATGAAAATTCCAGAGGTATGCGGAGATCAGTTCCTACTAAAGGGACGATGCCTGACTCCTCGTGAAACTTGATAGGAGTCCCAGGATTGCTCTGGCACGTGGAAAGGGACACTTGGTCTCCCGCCTGAGCTGGAGAGGCGTCCCAATTGCCCTGCCAAGCCTCGAGGAGAATCCCGAGTTGTCCCTAGCAACTAGGCAGGAGTACTGACGTCGCTGAACAAACACGTGTGTGGAAGGGCCATCCCCGTCGTAACTCGAGAATATACCCCAGGTTACCGCAGCAACTCGAGAAAAACCATGAGACTTCCCCCTCGCCGCGGTATGAGGCCCGATTCCCCTGCACTTCGTGCAGAGCAATTCCGTGTTGCACATCACACATGAAAGGAGCCTTGATTTCCTTGATGGCACTCCAGAGAAACCCCAAGAACACTGTTTCAAGGCTAGAGGGATCCTCAGGTCACTGTAGCAACACGAAAGAGCTCCGTGGACCAAAAATCAACTCGAGATGAGAGGTTAGTCCCTGGCTTCGACTCCAGAGGAATACCACCTTACCACAAGCACCTCAAGAGGAGGCTTCTCTCAGCTCTAGCTATGTGCTGAGTTTGCGGCCTCAAGTGGAATGGACACCGCGATGCCCTGACTCGAAATAAGGCCGGATATCCCTGCAGTGACTTGAATGCAGGCTCGTCTTGCATTTCCCAAGACGAAAGGATGTCTGAATCCTCTGTGGAGACCACAGAAGAAGACCTAGTTCCCCACCTCATCGCGACCGGAGGCCTCACATCGTTTGAAAACTCCAGAGGTATGCGGAGATCAGTGCCTCCAAAGGAGACGAGGCCTGACTCCTCGTGAAACTTGATAGGAGTCCCAGGATTACTGTGGCACGTGGAAAGGGACCCTTGGTCTCCCGCCTCAGCTGGAGAGGCGTCCCAATTGCCCTGCCAAGCCTCAAGGAGATTCCCGAGTTGTCCCTCGTAACTAGGCAGGAGTCCTGACGTCGCTGAACAAACACGTGTGTGGAAGGGCCATCCCCGTCGTAACTCGAGAATATACCCCAGGTTCCCGCCGCAACTCGAGAAAAACCATGAGACTTCCCCCTCGCCGCGAGATGAGGCCCGATTCCCCTTCACTGCGTGCAGAGCAATTCCGTCTTGCACATCACACATGAAAGGAGACTTGATTTCCTTGATGGCACTCCAGAGAAACCCCAAGAACACTGTTTCAAGGCTAGAGGGATCCTGAGGTCACTGTAGCAACACGAAAGAGCTCCGTGGACCAAGAATCAACTCGAGATGAGAGGTTAGTCCCTGGCTTCAACTCCAGAGGAATACCACCTTACCACAAGCACCTCAAGAGGAGGCTTCTCTCAGCTTTAGGTATGTGAGAGGGACCCTGAGTTTGCGGCCTCAAGTGGAATGGACACCGCGATGCCCTGGCTCTAAATAAGGCTGGATATCCCTGCAGTGACTTGAATGCAGGCTCGTCTTGCATCTCCCAAGACGAAAGGATGTCTGAATCCCCTGTGGAGACCACAGAGAAAGACCTAGTTCCCCACCTCATGGCGACCGGAGGCCTCACATCCTTTGAAAACTCCAGAGGTACGCGGAGATCAGTGCCTCCAAAGGAGACGATGCCTGACTCCTCGTGAAACTTGATTGGAGTCCCAGGATTCCTGTGGCACGTGGAAAGGGACCCTTGGTCTCCCGCCTCAGCTGGAGAGGCGTCCCAATTGCCCTGCCAAGCCTCGAGGAGAATCCCGAGTTGTCCCTCGCAACTAGGCATGAGTCCTGACGTCGCTGAACAAACACGTGTGTGGAAGGGCCATCCCCGTCGTAACTCGAGAATATACCGCAGGTTCCTGCCGCAACTCGAGAAAAACCATGAGACTTCCCCCTCATCGCAAAATGAGGCCCGATACCCTGCACTGCGTTCAGAGCAATTCCCTGCTGCACATCACACATGAAAGGAGCCTTGATTTCCTTGATGGCACTCCAGAGAAACCCCAAGAAAACTGTTTCAAGGCTAGCGGGATCCTGAGGTCAGTGTAGCAACACGAAAGAGCTCCGTGGACCACAAATCAACTCGAGATGAGAGGTTAGTCCCAGGCTTCGACTCCAGAGGAATACCACCTTACTACGAGCACCTCAAGAGGAGGCTTCTCTCAGCTCTAGGTATGTGAGAGGGACCCTGATTATGCGGCCTCAAGTGGAATTGACACTGCGATGCCCTGACTCGAAATCAGGCCGGATATCCCTGCAGTGACTTGAATGCAGGCTCGTCTTGCATCTCCCAAGATGAAAGGATGTCTGAATCCCCTGTGGAGACCACAGAGAAAGACCTAGTTCCCCATCTCATCGCGACCGGAGGCCTCACATCCTTTGAAAACTCCAGAGGTACGCGGAGATCAGTGCCTCCAAAGGAGACGATGCCTGACTCCTCGTGAAACTTGATAGGAGTCCCAGGATTCCTGTGGCACGTGGAAAGGGACCCTTGGTCTCCCGCCTCAGCTGGAGAGGCGTCCCAATTGCCCTGCCAAGCCTCGAGGAGAATCCCGAGTTGTCCCTCGCAACTAGGCAGGAGTACTGACGTCGCTGAACAAACACGTGTGTGGAAGGGCCATCCCCGTCGTAACTCGAGAATATACCCCAGGTTACCGCAGCAACTCGAGAAAAACCATGAGACTTCCCCCTCGCCGCGATATGAGGCCCGATTCCCCTGCACTTCGTGCAGAGCAATTCCGTGTTGCACATCACACATGAAAGGAGCCTTGATTTCCTTGATGGCACTCCAGAGAAACCCCAAGAACACTGTTTCAAGGCTAGAGGGATCCTCAGGTCACTGTAGCAACACGAAAGAGCTCCGAGGATCAAAAATCAACTTGAGATGAGAGGTTAGTCCCTGGCTTCGACTCCAGAGGAATACCACCTTACCACAAGCACCTCAAGAGGAGGCTTCTCTCAGCTCTAGGTATGTGAGAGGGACCCTGAGTTTGCGGTCTCAAGTGGAATGGAGACCGCGATGCCCTGACTCGAAATAAGGCCGAATATCCCTGCAGTGACTTGAATGCAGGCTCGTCTTGCATCTCCCAAGACGAAAGGATGTCTGAATCCCCTGTGGAGACCACAGAGAAAGACCTAGTTCCCCACTTCATCGCGACCGAAGGCCTCACATCCTTTGAAAACTCCAGAGGTACGCGGAGATCAGTGCCTCCAAAGGAGACGATGCCTGATTCCTCGTGAAACTTGATAGGAGTCCCAGGATTCCTGTGGCACGTGGAAAGGGACCCTTGGTCTCCCGCCTCAGCTGGAGAGGCGTCCCAATTGCCCTGCCAAGCCTCGAGGAGAATCCCGAGTTGTCCCTCGCAACTAGGCAGGAGTCCTGACGTCGCTGAACAAACACGTGTGTGGAAGGGCCATCCCCGTCGTAACTCGAGAATATACCCCAGGTTCCCGCCGCAACTCGAGAAAAACCATGAGACTTCCCCCTCGCCGCGAGATGAGGCCCGATTCCCCTGCACTGCGTGCAGAGCAATTCCGTGTTGCACATCACACATGAAAGGAGCCTTGATTTCCTTGATGGCACTCCAGAGATACCCGAAGAACACTGTTTCAAGGCTAGAGGGATCCTGAGGTCACTGTAGCAACACGAAAGAGCTCCATGGGCCAAAATCAACTTGAGATGAGAGGATAGTCCCTGGCTTCGACTCCAGAGGAATACCACCTTACCACAAGCACCTCAAGAGGAGGCTTCTCTCAGCTTTAGGTATGTGAGAGGGACCCTGAGTTTGCGGCCTCAAGTGGAATGGACACCGCGATGCCCTGACTCGAAATAAGGCGAGATATCTCTGCAGTGTCTTGAATGCCGGCTCGTCTTGCATCTCACAAGATGAAAGGATGTTTGAATCCCCTGTGGAGACCACAGAGAAAGACCTAGTTCCCCACCTCATCGCGACCGGAGGCCTCACATCCTATGAAAATTCCAGAGGTATGCGGAGATCAGTTCCTACTAAAGGGACGATGCCTGACTCCTCGTGAAACTTGATAGGAGTCCCAGGATTGCTCTGGCACGTGGAAAGGGACACTTGGTCTCCCGCCTGAGCTGGAGAGGCGTCCCAATTGCCCTGCCAAGCCTCGAGGAGAATCCCGAGTTGTCCCTAGCAACTAGGCAGGAGTACTGACGTCGCTGAACAAACACGTGTGTGGAAGGGCCATCCCCGTCGTAACTCGAGAATATACCCCAGATTACCGCAGCAACTCGAGAAAAACCATGAGACTTCCCCCTCGCCGCGGTATGAGGCCCGATTCCCCTGCACTTCGTGCAGAGCAATTCCGTGTTGCACATCACACATGAAAGGAGCCTTGATTTCCTTGATGGCACTCCAGAGAAACCCCAAGAACACTGTTTCAAGGCTAGAGGGATCCTGAGGTCACTGTAGCAACACGAAAGAGCTCCGTGGACCACAAATCAACTCGAGATGAGAGGTTAGTCCCTGGCTTCGACTCCAGAGGAATACCACCTTACCACAAGCACCTCAAGAGGAGGCTTCTCTCAGCTCTAGCTATGTGCTGAGTTTGCGGCCTCAAGTGGAATGGACACCGCGATGCCCTGACTCGAAATAAGGCCGGATATCCCTGCAGTGACTTGAATGCAGGCTCGTCTTGCATTTCCCAAGACGAAAGGATGTCTGAATCCTCTGTGGAGACCACAGAAGAAGACCTAGTTCCCCACCTCATCGCGACCGGAGGCCTCACATCGTTTGAAAACTCCAGAGGTATGCGGAGATCAGTGCCTCCAAAGGAGACGAGGCCTGACTCCTCGTGAAACTTGATAGGAGTCCCAGGATTCCTGTGGCACGTGGAAAGGGACCCTTGGTCTCCCGCCTCAGCTGGAGAGGCGTCCCAATTGCCCTGCCAAGCCTCGAGGAGATTCCCGAGTTGTCCCTCGTAACTAGGCAGGAGTCCTGACGTCGCTGAACAAACACGTGGGTGGAAGGGCCATCCCCGTCGTAACTCGAGAATATACCCCAGGTTCCCGCCGCAACTCGAGAAAAACCATGAGACTTCCCCCTCGCCGCGAGATGAGGCCCGATTCCCCTTCACTGCGTGCAGAGCAATTCCGTCTTGCACATCACACATGAAAGGAGCCTTGATTTCCTTGATGGCACTCCAGAGAAACCCCAAGAACACTGTTTCAAGGCTAGAGGGATCCTGAGGTCACTGTAGCAACACGAAAGAGCTCCGTGGACCAAAAATCAACTCGAGATGAGAGGTTAGTCCCTGGCTTCGACTCCAGAGGAATACCACCTTACCACAAGCACCTCAAGAGGAGGCTTCTCTCAGCTCTAGGTATGTGAGAGGGACCCTGAGTTTGCGGTCTCAAGTGGAATGGACACCGCGATGCCCTGACTCGAAATAAGGCCTGATATCCCTGCAGTGACTTGAATGCAGGCTCGTCTTGAATCTCCCAATACGAAAGAATGTCTGAATCCCCTGTGGAGACCACAGAGAAAGACCTAGTTCCACACCTCATCGCGACCGGAAGCCTCACATCCTTTGAAAACTCCAGAGGTACGCGGAGATCAGTGCCTCCAAAGGAGACGATGCCTGACTCCTCGTGAAACTTGATAGGAGTCCCAGGATTCCTGTGGCACGTGGAAAGGGACCCCTGGTCTCCCGCCTCAGCTGGAGAGGCGTCCCAATTGCCCTGCCAAGCCTCGAGGAGAATCCCGAGTTGTCCCTTGCAACTAGGCAGGAGTCCTGACGTCGCTGAACAAACACGTGTGTGGAAGGGCCATCCCCGTCGTAACTCGAGAATATACCCCAGGTTCCCGCAGCAACTCGAGAAAAACCATGAGACTTCCCCCTCACCGCAAAATGAGGCCCGATACCCTGGACTGCGTGCAGAGCAATTCCCTGTTGCACATCACACATGAAAGGAGCCTTGATTTCCTTGATGGCACTCTAGAGAAACCCCAAGAACACTGTTTCAAGGCTAGAGGGATCCTGAGGTCACTGTAGCAACACGAAAGAGCTCCGTGTACCAAGAATCAACTCGAGATGAGAGGTTAGTCCCTGGCTTCGACTCCAGAGGAATACCACCTTACCACAAGCACCTCAAGAGGAGGCTTCTCTCAGCTCTAGGTATGTGAGAGGGACCCTGATTTTGCGGCCTCAAGTGGAATGGACACTGCGATTCCCTGACGCGAAATAAGGCCGGATATCCCGGCAGTGACTTGAATGCAGGCGCGTCTTGCATCTCCCAAGATGAAAGAATATCTGAATCCCCTGTGGAGACCACAGAGAAAGACCTAGTTTCCCACCTCATGGCGACCGGAATCCTCACATCCTTTGAAAACTCCAGAGGTACGCGGAGATCAGTGCCTCCAAAGGAGACGATGCCTGACTCCTCGTGAAACTTGATAGGAGTCCCAGGATTCCTGTGGCACGTGGAAAGGGACCCTTGGTCTCCCGCCTCAGCTGGAGAGGCGTCCCAATTGCCCTGCCAAGCCTCGAGGAGAATCCCGAGTTGTCCCTCGCAACTAGGTAGGAGTCCTGACGTCGCTGAACAAACACGTGTGTGGAAGGGCCATCCCCGTCGTAACTCGAGAATATACCCCAGGTTCCCGCCGCAACTCGAGAAAAACCATGAGACTTCCCCCTCGCCGCGAGATGAGTCCTGATTCCCCTGCACTACGTGCAGAGCAATTCCGTGTTGCACATCACACATGAAAGGAGCCTTGATTTCCTTGATGGCACTCCAGAGAAACCCCAAGAACACTGTTTCAAGGATAGAGGATCCTAAGGTCACTGAAGCAACAATAAAGAGCTCCGTGGACCAAGAATCAACTCGAGATGAGAGATTATTCCATGGCTTCGACTCCAGAGGAATACCACCTTACCACAAGCACCTCAAGAGGAGGCTTCTCTCAGCTCTAGGTATGTGAGAGGGACCCTCAGTTTGCGGCCTCAAGTGGAAGGGACACCTCGATGCCCTGAATCGAAATAAGGCCGGATATCCCTGCAATGACTTGAATGCAGGCTCGTCTTGCATCTCCCAAGACGAAAGGATGTCTGAATCCCCTGTGGAGACCACAGAGAAAGACCGAGTTCCCTACCTCATTGCGACCGGAGGCCTCACATCCTCTGAAAACTCCAGAGGTACGCGGAGATCAGTGCCTCCAAAGGAGAGGATACCTGACTCCGGGTGAAACTTGATAGGAGTCCCAGGATACCTGTGGCACGTGGAAAGGGACCCTTGGTCTCCCGCCTCAGCTGGAGAGGCATCCCAATTGCCCTGCCAAGCCTCGAGGAGAATCCCGAGTTGTCCATCGCAACTAGGCAGGAGTCCTGCCGTCGCTGACCAAAAACGTGGGTGGAAGGGGCATCCCCGTCGTAACTCGAGAATATACCCCAGGTTCCCGCCGCAACTCAAGAAAAACCATGAGACTTCTCCCTCGCCGCGAGATGAGGCCCGATTCCCCTGCACTGCGTGCAGAGCAATACCGTGTTGCACATCACACATGAAAGGAGCCTTGATTTCCTTGATGGCACTCCAGAGAAACCCCAAGATCACTGTTTCAAGGCTAGAGGGATCCTGAGGTCACTGTAGCAACACGAAAGAACTCCATAGTCCAAAAATCAACTCGAGTTGAGAAGTTAGTCCCTGGCTTCGACTCCACAGGAATACCACCTTACCACAAGCACCTCAAGAGGAGGCTTCTCTCAGCTCTAGTATGTGAGAGGGACCCTGAGTTTGCGGCCTCAATTGGAATGGACAGCGCGATGCCCTGACTCGAACTAAGGTTGGATATCCCTGCAGTGACTTGAATGCAGGCTCGTCTTGCATCTCCCAAGACGAAAGAATGTCTGAATCCCCTGTGGAGACCACAGAGAATGACCTACTTCCCCACCTCATCGCGAACGGAGGCCTCACATCCTTTGAAAACTTCAGAGGTACGCAGAGATCAGTGCCTCCAAAGGAGACGATGCCTGACTCCTCGTGAAAATTGATAGGAGTCCCAGGATTCCTGTGGCACGTGGAAAGGGACCCTTGGTCTCCCGACTCAGCTGGAGAGGCGTCCCAATTGCCCTGCCAAGCCTCGAGGAGAATCCCGAGTTGTCCCTCGCAACTAGGCAAGAGTCCTGACGTCGCTGAACAAACACGTGGGTGGAAGGGCCATCCCCGTCATAACTCGAGAATATACCCCAGGTTCCCGCCGCAACTCGAGAAAAACCATGAGACTTCCCCCTCGCCGCGAGATGAGGCCCGATTCCCCTGCACTGCATGCCGAGCAATTCCGTGTTGCACATCAAACATGAAAGGAGCCTTGATTTCCTTGATGGCACTCCAGAGAAACCCCAAGAACACTGTTTCAAGGCTAGAGGGATCCTGAGGTCACTGTAGCAACACGAAAGAGCTCCGTGGACCACAAATCAACTCGAGATGAGAGGTTAGTCCCTGGCTTCGACTCCAGAGGAATACCACCTTACCACAAGCACCTCAAGAGGAGGCTTCTCTCAGCTCTAGGTATGTGAGAGGGACCCTGAGTTTGCGGCCTCAAGTGGAATGGACTCCGCGATGCCCTGGCTCGAAATAAGGTTGGATATCCCTGCAGTGACTTGAATGCAGGCTCGTCTTGCATCTCCCAAGACGAAAGGAAGTCTGAATCCCCTGTGGAGACCACAGAGAAAGACCTAGTTCCCCACCTCATCGCGACCGGAGGCCTCACATCCTTTGAAAACTCCAGAGGTACGCGGAGATCAGTGCCTCCAAAGGAGACGATGCCTGACTGCTCGTGAAACTTGATAGGAGTCCCAGGATTCCTGTGGCACGTTGAAAGGGACCCTTGGTCTCCCGCCTCAGCTGGAGAGGCGTCCCAATTGCCCTGCCAAGCCTCGAGGATAATCCCGAGTTGTCCCTCGCAACTAGGCAGGAGTCTGACGTCGCTGAACAAACACGTGGGTGGAAGGGCCATCCCCGTCGTAACTCAAGAATATACCCCAGGTTCCCGCCGCAACTCGAGAAAAACCATGAGACTTCCCCCTCGCCGCGAGATGAGGCCCGATTCCCCTCACTGCGTGCAGAGCAATGCCGTGTTGCACATCACACATGAAAGGAGATTTGATTTCCTTGATGGCACTCCAGTGAAACCCCAAGAACACTGTTTCAAGGCTAGCGGGATCCTGAGGTCACTGTAGCAACACGAAAGAGCTCCGTGGACCAAAAATCAACTCGAGATGAGAGGTTAGTCCCTGGCTTCGACTCCAGAGTAATACCACCTTACCACGAGCACCTCAAGAGGAGGCTTCTCTCAGCTCTAGGTATGTGAGAGGGACCGTGATTATGCGGCCTCAAGTGGAATGGACACTGCGATGCCCTGACTCGAAATCAGGCCGGATATCCCTGCAGTGACTTGAATGCAGGCTCGTCTTGCATCTCCCAAGATGAAAGGAGGTCTGAATCCCCTGTGGAGACCACAGAGAAAGACCTAGTTCCCCATCTCATCGCGACCGGAGGCCTCACATCCTTTGAAAACTCCAGAGGTACGCGGAGATCAGTGCCTCCAAAGGAGACGATGCCTGACTCCTCGTGAAACTTGATAGGAGTTCCAGGATTCCTGAGGCACGTGGAAAGGGACACTTGGTCTCCCGCCTCAGCTGGAGAGGCGTCCCAATTGCCCTGCCAAGCCTCGAGGAGAATCCCGACTTGTCCCTCGCAACTAGGCAAGAGTCCTGACGTCGCTGAACGAACACGTGTGGGGAAGGGCCACCCCGTCGTAACTCGAGAATATACCCCAGGTTCCTGCAGCAACTCGAGAAAAACCATGAGACTTCCCCCTCGCCGCAAGATGAGGCCCGATTCCCCTGCACTTCGTGCAGAGCAATTCCGTGTTGCACATCACACATGAAAGGAGCCTTGATTTCCTTGATGGCACTCCAGAGAAACCCCAAGAACACTGTTTCAAGGCTAGAGGGATCCTCAGGTCACTGTAGCAACACGAAAGAGCTCCGTGGACCAAAAATCAAATCGAGATGAGAGGTTAGTCCCTGGCTTCGACTCCAGAGGAATACCACCTTACCACGAGCACCTCAAGACGAGGCTTCTCTCAGCTCTAGCTATGTGCTGAGTTTGCGGCCTCAAGTGGAATGGACACCGTGATGCCCTGACTCGAAATAAGGCTGGATATCCCTGCAGTGACTTGAATGCAGGCTCGTCTTGCATCTCCAAAGACGAAAGGATGTCCAAATCCCCTTGTGAGACCACAGAGAAAGACCTAGTTCCCCACCTCATCGCGACCGGAGGCCTCACATCCTTTGAAAACTCCAGAGGTACGCGGAGATCAGTGCCTCCAAAGGAGACGATGTCTGACTCCTCGTGTAACTTGATAGGAGTCCCAGGATTCCTGTGGCAAGTGGAAAGGGACCCTTGGTCTCCCGCCTCAGCTGGAGAGGCGTCCCAATGCCCTGCCAAGCCTCGAGGAGATTCCCGAGTTGTCCCTCGCAACTAGGCAGGAGTCCTGACGTCGCTGAACAAACACGTGGGTGGAAGGGCCATCCCCGTCGTAACTCGAGAATATACCCCAGGTTCCCGCCGCAACTCGAGAAAAACCATGAGACTTCCCCCTCACCGCGAGATGAGGCCCGATTCCCCTGCACTGCGTGCAGAGCAATTCCGTCTTGCACATCACACATGAAAGGAGCCTTTATTTCCTTGATGGCACTCCAGAGAAACCCCAAGAACACTGTTTCAAGGCTAGAGGGATCCTGAGGTCACTGTAGCAACACGAAAGAGCTCCGTGGACCAAAAATCAACTCGAGATGAGAGGTTAGTCCCTGGCTTCGACTCCAGAGGAATACCACCTTACCACAAGCACCTCAAGAGGAGGCTTCTCTCAGCTCTAGGTATGTGAGAAGGACCCTGAGTTTGCGGCCTCAAGTGGAATGGACACCGCGATGCCCTGACTCGAAATAAGGCCTGATATCCCTGCAGTGACTTGAATGCAGGCTCGTCTTGCATCTCCCAATACGAAAGGATTTCTGATTCCCCTGTGGAGGCCACAGAGAAAGACCTAGTTCCCCACCTCATCGGGACCAGAGGCCTCACATCCTTTGAAAACTCCAGAGGTACGCGGAGATCAGTGCCTCCAAAGGAGACGATGCCTGACTCCTCGTGAAACTTGATAGGAGTCCCAGGATTCCTGTGGCACGTCGAAAGGGACACTTGGTCTCCCGCCTCAGCTGGAGAGGCGTCCCAATTGCCCTGCCAAGCCTCGAGGAGAATCCCGAGTTGTCCCGCGCAACTAGGCAGGAGTCCTGACATCGCTGAACAAACACGTGGGTGGAAGGGCCATCCCCGTCGTAATTCGAGAATATAGCCCAGGTTCCCGCCGCAACTCGAGAAAAACCATGAGACTTCCCGCTCACCGCAAAATGAGGCCCGATAACCTGCACTGCGTGCAGAGCAATTCCCTGTTGCACATCACACATGAAAGGAGCCTTGATTTCCTTGATGGCACTCCAGAGAAACCCCAAGAACACTGTTTCAAGGCTAGAGGGATCCTGAGGTCACTGTAGCAACACGAAAGAGCTCCGTGTACCAAGAATCAACTCGAGATGAGAGGTTAGTCCCTGGCTTCGACTCCAGAGGAATACCACCTTACCACAAGCACCTCAAGAGGAGGCTTCTCTCAGCTCTAGGTATGTGAGAGGGACCCTGATTTTGCGGCCTCAAGTGGAATGGACACTGCGATGCCCTGACGCGAAATAAGGCCGGATATCCCGGCAGTGACTTGAATGCAGGCTCGTCTTGCATCTCACAAGATGAAAGGATGTTTGAATCCCCTGTGGAGACCACAGAGAAAGACCTAGTTCCCCACTTCATCGCGACCGGAGGCCTCACATCCTTTGAAAACTCCAGAGGTACGCGGAGATCAGTGCCTCCAAAGGAAACGATGCCTGACTCCTCGTGAAACTTGATAGGAGTCCCAGGATTCCTGTGGCACCTGGAAAGGAACCCTTGGTCTCCCGCCTCAGTTGGAGAGGCGTCGCAATTGCCTTGCCAAGCCTCGAGGAGAATCCCGAGTCGTCCCTCGCAACTAGGCAGGAGTCCTGACTTCGCTGAACTAACACGAGTGTGGAAGGGCCATCACCGTCGTAACTCGAAAATATACCGCAGGTTCCCGCCGCAACTCGAGATAAACCATGAGACTTCCCCCTCGCCGCGAGATGAGGCCCGATTCCCCTGCACTGCGTGCAGAGCAATTCCGTGTTGCACATCACACATGAAAGGAGCCTTGATTTCCTTGATGGCACTCCAGAGAAACCCCAGGAACACTGTTTCAAGGCTAGAGGGATCCTGAGGTCACTGTAGCAACACGAAAGAGCTCCGTGGACCAAAAATCAACTCGAGATGAGAGGTTAGTCCCTGGCTTCGACTCCAGAGGAATACCACCTTACCACAAGCACCTCAAGAGGAGGCTTCTCTCAGCTCTAGGTATGTGAGAGGGACCCTGAGTTTGCGGTCTCAAGTGGAATGGAGACCGCGATGCCCTGACTCGAAATCAGGCCGGATATCCCTGCAGTGACTTGAATGCAGGCTCGTCTTGCATCTCCCAAGACGAAAGGATGTCTGAATCCCCTGTGGAGACCACAGAGAAAGACCTAGTTCCCCACCTCAGCGCGACCGAAGGCCTCACATCCTTTGAAAACTCCAGAGGTACGCGGAGATCAGTGCCTCCAAAGGAGACGATGCCTGACTCCTCGTGAAACTTGATAGGAGTCCCAGGATTCCTGTGGCACGTGGAAAGGGACCCTTGGTCTCCCGCCTCAGCTGGGGAGGCGTCCCAATTGCCCTGCCAAGCCTCGAGGAGATTCCCGAGTTGTCCCTCGCAACTAGGCAGGAGTCCTGACGTCGCTGAACAAACACGTGGGTGGAAGGGCCATCCCCGTAGTAACTCGAGAATATACCCCAGGTTCCCGCCGCAACTCGAGAAAAACCATGAGACTTCCCCCTCGCCGCGAGATGAGGCCCGATTCCCCTGCACTGCGTGCAGAGCAATTCCGTGTTGCACATCACACATGAAAGGAGCCTTGATTTCCTTGATGGCACTCCAGAGATACCAGAAGAACACTGTTTCAAAGCTAGAGGGATCCTGAGGGCACTGTAGCCACACGAAAGAGCTCCATGGGCCAAAATCAACTTGAGATGAGAGGATAGTCCCTGGCTTCGACTCCAGAGGAATACCACCTTACCACAAGCACCTCAAGAGGAGGCTTCTCTCAGCTTTAGGTATGTGAGAGGGACCCTGAGTTTGCGGCCTCAAGTGGAATAGACACCGCGATCCCTGACTCGAAATAAGGCGAGATATCTCTGCAGTGTCTTGAATGCCGGCTCGTCTTGCATTTCCCAAGATGAAAGGATGTTTGAATCCCCTGTGGAGACCACAGAGAAAGACCTAGTTCCCCACCTCATCGCGACCGGAGGCCTCACATCCTATGAAAATTCCAGAGGTATGCGGAGATCAGTTCCTACTAAAGGGACGATGCCTGACTCCTCGTGAAACTTGATAGGAGTCCCAGGATTGCTCTGGCACGTGGAAAGGGACCCTTGGTCTCCCGCCTCAGCTGGAGAGGCGTCCCAATTGCCCTGCCAAGCCTCGAGGAGAATCCCGACTTGTCCCTCGCAACTAGGCAGGAGTCCTGACGTCGCTGAACAAACACGTGGGTCGAAAGGCCATCCCCGTCGTAACTCGAGAATATACCCCAGGTTCCCGCCGCAACTCGAGAAAAACCATGAGACTTCCCCCTCGCCGCGAGATGAGGCCCGATTCCCCTGCACTGCGTGCAGAGCAATACCGTGTTGCACATCACACATGAAAGGAGCCTTGATTTCCTTGATGGCACTCCAGAGAAACCCCAAGAACACTGTTTCAAGGATAGAGGATCCTGAGGTCACTGAAGCAACAAGAAAGAGCTCCGTGGAGCAAGAATCAACTCGAGATGAGAGGTTATTCCCTGGCTTCGACTCCAGAGGAATACCACCTTACCACAAGCACCTCAAGAGGAGGCTTCTCTCAGCTCTAGGTATGTGAGAGGGACCCTGAGTTTGCGGCCTCAAGTGGAATGGACATCGCGATGCCCTGACTCGAAATAAGGCCGGATATCCCTGCAGTGACTTGAATGCAGGCTCGTCTTGCATCTCCCAAGATGAAAGGATGTCTGAATCCCCTGTGGAGACCACAGAGAAAGACCTAGTTCCCCAACTCATCGCGACCGGTGGCCTCACATCCTTTGAAAACTCCAGAGGTACGCGGAGATCAGTGCCTTCAAAGGAGACGATGCCTGACTCCTCGTGAAACTTGATAGGAGTCCCAGGATTCCTGAGGCACGTGGAAAGGGACCCTTGGTCTCCCGCCTCAGCTGGAGAGGCGTCCCAATTGCCCTGCCAAGCCTCGAGGAGAATCCCGAGTTGTCCCTCGCAACTAGGCAGGAGTCCTGTCGTCGCTGAACAAACACGTGTGTGGAAGGGCCATCCCCGTCGTAACTCGAGAATATACCCCAGGTTACCGCAGCAACTCGAGAAAAACCATGAGACTTCCCCCTCGCCGCGATATGAGGCCCGATTCCCCTGCACTTCGCGCAGAGCAATTCCGTGTTGCACATCACACATGAAAGGAGCCTTGATTTCCTTGATGGCACTCCAGAGAAACCCCAAGAACACTGTTTCAAGGCTAGAGGGATCCTCAAGTCACTGTAGCAACACGAAAGAGCTCCGTGGACCAAAAATCAACTCGAGATGAGAGGTTAGTCCCTGGCTTCGACTCCAGAGGAATACCACTTTACCACAAGCACCTCAAGTGGAGGCTTCTCTCAGCTCTAGCTATGTGCTGAGTTTGCGGCCTCAAGTGGAATGGACACCGCGATGCACTGACTCGAAATAAGGCCGGATATCCCTGCAGTGACTTGAATGCAGGCTCGTCTTGCATTTCCCAAGACGAAAGGATGTCTGAATCCTCTGTGGAGACCACAGAAGAAGACATAGTTCCCCACCTCATCGCGACCGGAGGCCTCACATCCTTTGAAAACTCCAGAGGTATGCGGAGATCAGTGCCTCCAAAGGAGACGAGGCCTGACTCCTCGTGAAACTTGATAGGAGTCCCAGGATTCCTGTGGCACGTGGAAAGGGACCCTTGGTCTCCCGCCTCAGCTGGAGAGGCGTCCCAATTGCCCTGCCAAGCCTCGAGGAGATTCCCGAGTTGTCCCTCGTAACTAGGCAGGAGTCCTGACGTCGCTGAACAAACACGTGTGTGGAAGGGCCATCCCCGTCGTAACTCGAGAATATACCCCAGGTTCCCGCCGCAACTCGAGAAAAACCATGAGACTTCCCCCTCGCCGCGAGATGAGGCCCGATTCCCCTTCACTGCGTGCAGAGCAATTCCGTCTTGCACATCACACATGAAAGGAGACTTGATTTCCTTGATGGCACTCCAGAGAAACCCCAAGAACACTGTTTCAAGGCTAGAGGGATCCTGAGGTCACTGTAGCAACACGAAAGAGCTCCGTGGACCCAGAATCAACTCGAGATGAGAGGTGAGTCCCTGGCTTCAACTCCAGAGGAATACCACCTTACCACAAGCACCTCAAGAGGAGGCTTCTCTCAGCTTTAGGTATGTGAGAGGGACCCTGAGTTTGCGGCCTCAAGTGGAATGGACACCGCGATGCCCTGGCTCTAAATAAGGCTGGATATCCCTGCAGTGACTTGAATGCAGGCTCGTCTTGCATCTCCCAAGACGAAAGGATGTCTGAATGCCCTGTGGAGACCACAGAGAAAGACCTAGTTCCCCACCTCATGGCCACCGGAGGCCTCACATCCTTTGAAAACTCCAGAGGTACGCGGAGATCAGTGCCTCCAAAGGAGACGATGCCTGACTCCTCGTGAAACTTGATAGGAGTCCCAGGATTCCTGTGGCACGTGGAAAGGGACCCTTGGTCTCCCGCCTCAGCTGGAGAGGCGTCCCAATTGCCCTGCCAAGCCTCGAGGAGAATCCCGAGTTGTCCCTCGCAACTAGGCAGGAGTCCTGACGTCGCTGAAGAAACACGTGTGTGGAAGGGCCATCCCCGTCGTAACTCGAGAATATACCGCAGGTTCCTGCCGCAACTCGAGAAAAACCATGAGACTTCCCCCTCGCCGCGAGATGAGGCCCGATTCCCCTGCACTGCGTGCAGAGCAATTCCGTGTTGCACATCACACATGAAAGGAGCCTTGATTTCCTTGATGGCACTCCAGAGAAACCCCAAGAACACTGTTTCAAGGCTAGAGGGATCCTGAGGTCACTGTAGCAACACGAAAGATCTCCGTGGACCAAAAATCAACTCGAGATGAGAGGTTAGTCCCTGGCTTCGACTCCAGAGGAATACCACCTTACCACAAGCACCTCAAGAGGAGGCTTCTCTCAGCTTTAGGTATGTGAGAGGGACCCTGATTTTGCGGCCTCAAGTGGAATGGACACTGCGATGCCCTGACGCGAAATAAGGCCGGATATCCCGGCACTGACTTGAATGCAGGCTCGTCTTGCATCTCCCAAGATGAAAGAATATCTGAATCCCCTGTGGAGACCACAGAGAAAGACCTAGTTTCCCACCTCATGGCGACCGGAATCCTCACATCCTTTGAAAACTCCAGAGGTACGCGGAGATCAGTGCCTCCAAAGGAGACGATGCCTGACTCCTCGTGAAACTTGATAGGAGTCCCAGGATTCCTGTGGCACGTGGAAAGGGAACCTTGGTCTCCCGCCTCAGCTGGAGAGGCGTCCCAATTGCCCTGCCAAGCCTCGAGGAGAATCCCGAGTTGTCACTCGCAACTAGGCAGGAGTCCTGACGCCGCTGAACAAACACGTGTGTGGAAGGGCCATTCCCGTCGTAACTCGAGAATATACCCCAGGTTCCCGCCGCAACTCGAGAAAAACCATGAGACTTCCCCCTCGCCGCGAGATGAGTCCTGATTCCCCTGCACTGCGTGCAGAGCAATTCCGTGTTGCACATCACACATGAAAGGAGCCTTGATTTCCTTGATGGCACTCCAGAGAAACCCCAAGAACACTGTTTCAAGGATAGAGGATCCTAAGGTCACTGAAGCAACAATAAAGAGCTCCGTGGACCAAAAATCAACTCGAGATGAGAGGTTAGTCCCTGGCTTCGACTCCAGAGGAATACCACCTCACTACAAGCACCTCAAGACGAGGCTTCTCTCAGCTCTAGGTATGTGAGAGGGACCCTGATTATGCGGCCTCAAGTGGAATGGACACTGCGATGCCCTGACTCAAAATCAGGCCGGATATCCCTGCAGTGACTTGAATGCAGGCGCGTCTTGCATATCCCAAGACGAAAGGATGTCTGAATCCCCTGTGGAGACCACAGAGAAAGACCTAGTTCCCCATCTCATCGCGACCGGAGGCCTCACATCCTTTGAAAACTCCAGAGGTACGCGGAGATCAGTGCCTCCAAAGGAGACGATGCCTGACTCGTCGTGAAACTTGATAGGAGTCCCAGGATTCCTGTGGCACGTGGAAAGGGACCCTTGGTCTCCCGCCTCAGCTGGAGAGGAGTCCCAATTGCCCTGCCAAGCCTCGAGGAGAATCCCGAGTTGTCCCTCGCAACTAGGCAGGGGTACTGACGTCGCTGAACAAACACGTGTGTGGAAGGGCCATCCCCGTCGTAACTCGAGAATATACCCCAGGTTACCGCAGCAACTCGAGAAAAACCATGAGACTTCCCCCTCGCTGCGATATGAGGCCCGATTCCCCTGCACTTCGTGCAGAGCAATTCCGTGTTGCACATCACACATGAAAGAAGCCTTGATTTCCTTGATGGCACTTCAGAGAAACCCCAAGAACACTGTTTCAAGGCTAGAGGGATCCTCAGGTCACTGTAGCAACACGAAAGAGCTGCGTGGACCAAAAATCAACTCGAGATGAGAGGTTAGTCCCTGGCTTCGACTCCAGAGGAATACCACCTTACCACAAGCACCTCAAGAGGAGGCTTCTCTCAGCTTTAGGTATGTGAGAGGGTCCCTGAGTTTCCGGCCTCAAGTGGAATGGACACCGCGATGCCCTGGCTCTAAATAAGGCTGGATATCCCTGCAGTGACTTGAATGCAGGCTCGTCTTTCATCTCCCAAGACGAAAGGATGTCTGAATCCCCTGTGGAGACCACAGAGAATGACCTAGTTCCCCACCTCATCGCGACCGGAGGCCTCACATCCTTTGAAAACTCCAGAGGTACGCGGAGATCAGTGCCTCCAAAGGAGACGATGCCTACTCCTCGTGAAACTTGATAGGAGTCCCAGGATTCCTGTGGCTCGTGGAAAGGGACCCTTGGTCTCCCGCCTCAGCTGGAGAGGCGTCCCAATTGCCCTGCCAAGCCTCGAGGAGAATCCCGAGTTGTCCCTCGCAACTAGGCAGGAGTCCTGACGTCGCTGAAGAAACACGTGTGTGGAAGGGCCATCCCCGTCGTAACTCGAGAATATACCGCAGGTTCCTGCCGCAACTCGAGAAAAACCATGAGACTTCCCCCTCGCTGCGAGATGAGGCCCGATTCCCCTTCACTGCGTGCAGAGCAATTCCGTGTTGCACATCACACATGAAAGGAGCCTTGATTTCCTTGATGGCACTCCAGAGAAACCCCAAGAACACTGTTTCAAGGCTAGAGGGATCCTGAGGTCACTGTAGCAACACGAAAGATCTCCGTGGACCAAAAATCAACTCGAGATGAGAGGTTAGTCCCTGGCTTCGACTCCAGAGGAATACCACCTTACCACAAGCACCTCAAGAGGAGGCTTCTCTCAGCTCTAGGTATGTGAGAGGGACCCTGAGTTTGCGGACTCAAGTGGAATGGACACCGCGATGCCCTGACGCGAAATAAGGCCGGATATCCCTGCAGTGACTTGAATGCAGGCTCGTCTTGCATCTCCCAAGACGAAAGGATGTCTGAATCCCCTGTGGAGACCACAGAGAAAGACCAAGTTCCCCACCTCATCGCGACCGGAGGCCTCACATCCTTTGAAAACTCCAGAGGTATGCGGAGATCAGTGCCTCCAAAGGAGACGAGGCCTGACTCCTTGTGAAACTTGATAGGAGTCCCAGGATTCCTTTGGCACGTGGAAAGGAACCCTTGGTCTCCCGCCTCAGCAGGAGAGGCGTCCCAATTGCCCTGCCAAGCCTCGAGGAGATTCCCGAGTTGTCCCTCGTAACTAGGCAGGAGTCCTGACGTCGCTGAACAAACACGTGGGTGGAAGGGCCATCCCCGTCGTAACTCGAGAATAACCCCAGGTTCCCGCTGCAACTCGAGAAAAACCATGAGACTTCCGCATCGCCGCGAGATGAGGCCCGATTCCCCTTCACTGCGTGCAGAGCAATTCCGTCTTGCACATCACACATGAAAGGAGACTTGATTTCCTTGATGGCACTCCAGAGAAACCCCAAGAACACTGTTTCAAGGCTAGAGGGATCCTGAGGTCACTGTAGCAACACGAAAGAGCTCCGTGGACCATGAATCAACTCGAGATGAGAGGTTAGTCCCTGGCTTCAACTCCAGAGGAATACCACCTTACCACAAGCACCTCAAGAGGAGGCTTCTCTCAGCTTTAGGTATGTGAGAGGGTCCCTGAGTTTGCGGCCTCAAGTGGAATGGACACCGCGATGCCCTGGCTCTAAATAAGGCTGGATATCCCTGCAGTGACTTGAATGCAGGCTCGTCTTTCATCTCCCAAGACGAAAGGATGTCTGAATCCCCTGTGGAGACCACAGAGAATGACCTAGTTCCCCACCTCATCACGACCGGAGGCCTCACATCCTTTGAAAACTCCAGAGGTACGCCGAGATCAGTGCCTCCAAAGGAGACGATGCCTACTCCTCGTGAAACTTGATAGGAGTCCCAGGATTCCTGTGGCACGTGGAAAGGGACCCTTGGTCTCCCGCCTCAGCTGGAGAGGCGTCCCAATTGCCCTGCCAAGCCTCGAGGAGAATCCCGAGTTGTCCCTCGCAACTAGGCAGGAGTCCTGACGTCGCTGAAGAAACACGTGTGTGGAAGGGCCATCCCCGTCGTAACTCGAGAATATACCGCAGGTTCCTGCCGCAACTCGAGAAAAACCATGAGACTTCCCCCTCGCTGCGAGATGAGGCCCGATTCCCCTTCACTGCGTGCAGAGCAATTCCGTGTTGCACATCACACATGAAAGTAGCCTTGATTTCCTTGATGGCACTCCAGAGAAACCCCAAGAACACTGTTTCAAGGCTAGAGGGATCCTGAGGTCACTGTAGCAACACGAAAGATCTCCGTGGACCAAAAATCAACTCGAGATGAGAGGTTAGTCCCTGGCTTCGACTCCAGAGGAATACCACCTTACCACAAGCACCTCAAGAGGAGGCTTCTCTCAGCTCTAGGTATGTGAGAGGGACCCTGAGTTTGCGGCCTCAAGTGGAATGGACACCGCGATGCCCTGACGCGAAATAAGGCCGGATATCCCTGCAGTGACTTGAATGCAGGCTCGTCTTGCATCTCCCAAGACGAAAGGATGTCTGAATCCCCTGTGGAGACCACAGAGAAAGACCAAGTTCCCCACCTCATCGCGACCGGAGGCCTCACATCCTTTGAAAACTCCAGAGGTACGCGGAGATCAGTGCCTCCAAAGGAGACGATGCCTGATTCCTCGTGAAACTTGATAGGAGTCCCAGGATTCCTGTGGCACGTGGAAAGGGACCCTTGGTCTCCCGCCTCAGCTGGAGAGGCGTCCCAATTGCCCTGCCAAGCCTCGAGGAGAATCCCGAGTCGTCCCTCGCAACTAGGCAGGAGTCCTGACGTCGCTGAACTAACACGAGTGTGGAAGGGCCATCCCCGTCGTAACTCGAAAATATACCGCAGGTTCCCGCCGCAACTCGAGATAAACCATGAGACTTCCCCCTCGCCGCGAGATGAGGCCCGATTCCCCTGCACTGCGTGCAGAGCAATTACGTGTTGCACATCACACATGAAAGGAGCCTTGATTTCCTTGATGGCACTCCAGAGAATCCCCAGGAACACTGTTTCAAGGCTAGAGGGATCCTGAGGTCACTGTAGCAACACGAAAGAGCTCCGTGGACCAAAAATCAACTCGAGATGAGAGGTTAGTCCCTGGCTTCGACTCCAGAGGAATACCACCTTACCACAAGCACCTCAAGAGGAGGCTTCTCTCAGCTCTAGGTATGTGAGAGGGACCCTGAGTTTGCGGTCTCAAGTGGAATGGAGACCGCGATGCCCTGACTCGAAATAAGGCTGGATATCCCTGCAGTGACTTGAATGCAGGCTCGTCTTGCATCTCCCAAGACGAAAGGATGTCTGAATCCCCTGTGGAGACCACAGAGAAAGACCTAGTTCCCCACCTCATCGCGACCGAAGGCCTCACATCCTTTGAAAACTCCAGAGGTACGCGGAGATCAGTGCCTCCAAAGGAGACGATGCCTGACTCCTCGTGAAACTTGATAGGAGTCCCAGGATTGCTCTGGCACGTGGAAAGGAACACTTGGTCTCCCGCCTCAGCTGGAGAGGCGTCCCAATTGCCCTGCCAAGCCTCGAGGAGAATCCCGACTTGTCCCTCGCAACTAGGCAAGAGTCCTGACGTCGCTGAACAAACACGTGGGTCGAAAGTCCATCCCCGTCGTAACTCGAGAATATACCCCAGGTTCCCGCCGCAACTCGAGAAAAACCATGAGACTTCCCCCTCGCCGCGAGATGAGGCCCGATTCCCCTGCACTGCGTGCAGAGCAATACCGTGTTGCACATCACACATGAAAGGAGCCTTGATTTCCTTGATGGCACTCCAGAGAAACCCCAAGAACACTGTTTCATGGATAGAGGATCCTGAGGTCACTGAAGCAACAAGAAAGAGCTCCGTGGAGCAAGAATCAACTCGAGATGAGAGGTTATTCCCTGGCTTCGACTCCAGAGGAATACCACCTTACCACAAGCACCTCAAGAGGAGGCTTCTCTCAGCTCTAGGTATGTGAGAGGGACCCTGAGTTTGCGGCCTCAAGTGGAATGGTCATCGCGATGCCCTGAATCGAAATAAGGCCGGATATCCCTGCAGTGACTTGAATGCAGGCTCGTCTTGCATTTCCCAAGACGAAAGGAAGTCTGAATCCCCTGTGGAGACCACAGAAAAAGACCAAGTTTCCCACCTCATCGAGACCGGAAGCCTCATATGCTTGGAAAACTCCAGAGGTACGCAGAGATCAGTGCCTCCAAAGGAGACGAGGCCTGACTCCTCGTGAACCTTGATAGGAGCCCCAGGATTCCGGTGGCACGTGGAAAGGGACCCTTGGTCTCCCGCCTCAGCTGGAGAGGCGTCCCAATTGCCCTGCCAAGCCTCGAGGAGAATCCCGAGTTGTCACTCGCAACTAGGCAGGAGTCCTGACGTCCCTGAACAAACACGGGGGTGGAAGGGCCATCCCCGTCGTAACCCAAGAATATACCCCAGGTTCCCATCGCAACACGAGAAAAACCATGAGACTTCCCCCTCGCCGCAAAATGAGGCCCGATACCCGGCACTGGGAGCAGAGGGATTCAGTGTTGCACATCACACATGAAAGGAGCCTTGCTTTCCTTGATGGCACTCCAGAGAAACCCCAAGAAAACTGTTTCAAGGCTAGCGGGATCCTGAGGTCACTGTAGCAACACGAAAGAGCTCCGTGGACCACAAATCAACTCGAGATAAGAGGTTAGTCCCTGGCTTCGACTCCAGAGGAATACCACCTTACCACGAGCACCTCAAGAGGAGGCTTCTCTCAGCTCTAGGTATGTGAGAGGGACCCTGAGTTTGCGGCCTCAAGTGGAATGGACACCGCGATGCCCTGACTCGAAATAAGGCCGGATATCCCTGCAGTGACTTGAATGCAGGCTCGTCTTGCATCTCCCAAGACGAAAGGATGTCTGAATCCCCTGTGGAGACCACAGAGAAAGACCTAGTTCCCCACCTCATCGCGACCGGAGGCCTCACATCCTTTGAAACCTTCAGAGGTACGCAGAGATCAGTGCCTCCAAAGGAGAGGATGCCTGACTCCTCGTGAAACTTGATAGGAGTCCCAGGATTCCTGTGCACGTGGAAAGGGACACTTGGTCTGCCGCCTCAGCTGGAGAGGCGTCCCAATTGCCCTGCCAAGCCTCGAGGAGAATCCCGAGTTGTCCCTCGCAAATAGGCAGGAGTCCTGACGTCGCTGACCAAACACGTGGGTGGAAGGGCCATTCCCGTCATAACTCGAGAATATACCCCAGGGTCCCGCCGCAACTCGAGGAAAACCATGAGACTTCCCCCTCGCCGCGAGATGAGGCCCGATTCTCCTGCACTGCATGCAGAGCAATTCCGTGTTGCACATCACACATGAAAGGAGCCTTGATTTCCTTGGTTGCACTCCAGAGAAACCCCAACAACACTGTTTCAAGGCTAGAGGGATCCTGAGGTCACTGTAGCAACACGAAAGAGCTCCGTGGACCAAAAATCAACTCGAGATGAGAGGTTAGTCCCTGGCTTCGACTCCAGAGGAATACCACCTCACCACAAGCACCTCAAGAGGAGGCTTCTCTCAGCTCTAGGTATGTGAGAGGGACCCTAAGTTTGCGGCCTCAAGTGGAATGGACACTGCGATGCCCTGACTCGAAATAAAGCCGGATATCCCTGCAGTGACTTGAATGCAGGCTCGTCTTGCATCTCCCAAGACGAAAGGATGTCTGAATCCCCTGTGGAGACCACAGAGAAAGACCTAGTTCCCCACCTCATTGCGACCGGAGGCCTCACATCCTTTGAAAACTCCAGAGGTACGCGGAGATCAGTGCCTCCAAAGGAGACGATGCCTGACTCCTCTTGAAACCTGATAGGAGTCCCAGGATTCCTGTGGCACGTGGAAAGGGACACTTGGTCTCCCGCCTCAGCTGGAGAGGCGTCCCAATTGCCCTGCCAAGCCTCGAGGAGAATCCCGAGTTGTCCCTATCGACTAGGCAGGAGTCCTGCAGTCGCTGAACAAACACGTGGGTGTAAGGGCCATCCCCATCGTAACTCGAGAATATACCCCAGGTTCCCGCCGCAACTCGAGAAAAACCATTTGACTTCCACCTCGCCACGAGATGAGGCCCGATTCCCCTGCACTGCGTGCAGAGCAATTCCGTGTTGCACATCACACATGAAAGGAGCCTTGATTTCCTTGATGGCACTCCAGAGAAACCCCAAGAACACTGTTTCAAGGCTAGAGGGATCCTGAGGTTACTGTAGCAGCAAGAAAGAGGTCCGTGGACCAAAAATCAACTCGTGATGAGAGGTTTGTCCCTGGCTTCGACTCCAGAGGAATACCACCTTACCACAAGCAGCTCAAGAGGAGGCTTCTCTCAGCTCTAGGTATGTGAGAGGGACCCTGAATTTGCGGACTCACGTGGAATGGACACTGCGATGCCATGACGCGAAATAAGGCCTGATATCCCTGCAGTGACTTGAATGCAGGCTCGTCTGGAATCTCCCAAGATGAAAGGATGTCTGAATCCCCTGTGGAGACCACAGAGAAAGACCTAGTTCCCCACCTCATGGCGACCGGAGGCCTCATATGCTTGGAAAACTCAAGAGGTACGCGGAGATCAGTGCCTCCAAAGGAGACGATGCCTGACTCCTCGTGAAACTTGATAGGAGTCCCAGGATTCCTGTGGCACATGGAAAGGGACCCTTGGTCTCCCGCCTCAGCTGGAGAGGTGTCCCAATTGCCCTGCCAAGCCTCGAGGAGAATCCCGAGTTGTCCCTCGCAACTAGGCAGGAGACCTGACTTCGCTGAACAAACATGTGGGTGGAAGGGCCATCCCAGTCGTAACTCGAGAATATACCCCAGGTTCCCGCCGCAACTCGAGAAAAACCATGAGACTTCCCCCTCGCCGCGAGATGAGGCCCGATTCCCCTGCACTGCGTGCAGAGCAATTCCGAGTTGCAGATCACACTTGAAAGGAGCCTTGATTTCCTTGATGCCACTCCAGAGAAACCCCAAGAACACTGTTTCAAGGCTAGAGGGATCCTGAGGTCACTCTAGCAACATGAAAGAGCTCCGTGGACCACAAATCAACTCGAGATGAGAGGTTAGTCCCTGGCTTCGACTCCATAGGAATACCACCTTACCACAAGCACCTCAAGAGGAGGCTTCTCTCAGCTCTAGCTATGTGCTGAGTTTGCGGCCTCAAGTGGAATGGACACCGCGATGCCCTGACTCGAAATAAGGCCGGATATCCCTGCAGTGACTTGAATGCAGGCTCGTCTTGCATCTCCCAAGACGAAAGGATGTCTGAATCCCCTGTGGAGACCACAGAGAAAGACCTAGTTCCCCACTTCATCGCGACCGGAGGCCTCACATCCTTTGAAAACTTCAGAGGTACGCGGAGATCAGTGCCTCCAAAGGAGACGATGCCTGACTCCTCGTGAAACTTGATAGGATTCCCAGGATTCCTGTGCACGTGGAAAGGGACACTTGGTCTGCCGCCTCAGCTGGAGAGGCGTCCCAATTGCCCTGCCAAGCCTCGAGGAGAATCCCGAGTTGTCCCTCGCAAATAGGCAGGAGTCCTGACGTCGCTGAACAAACACGTGGGTGGTAGGGCCATTCCCGTCATAACTCGAGAATATACCCCAGGGTCCCGCCGCAACTCGAGAAAAACCATGAGACTTCCCCCTCGCCGCGAGATGAGGCCCGATTCTCCTGCACTGCATGCAGAGCAATTCCGTATTGCACATCAAACATGAAAGGAGCCTTGATTTCCCTGATGGCACTCCAGAGAAACCCCAAGAACACTGTTTCAAGGCTAGAGGAATCCTGAGGTTACTGTAGCAACACGAAAGAGGTCCGTGGACCAAAAATCAACTCGAGATGAGAGGTTAGTCCCTGGCTTCGACTCCAGAGGAAAACCCCCTTACCACAAGCACCTCAAGAGGAGGCTTCTCTCAGCTCTAGGTATGTGAGAGGGACCTTGAGTTTGCGGCCTCAAGTGGAATGGACACCGGGATGCCCTGACTCGAAATAAAGCCGGATATCCCTGCAGTGACTTGAATGCAGGCTCCTCTTGCATCTAACAAGACGAAAGGCTGTCTGAATCCCCTGGGGAGACCACAGAGAATGACCTACTTCCCCACCTCATCGCGAACGGAGGCCTCACATCCTTTGAAAACTTCAGAGGTACGCGGAGATCAGTGCCTCCAAAGGAGACGATGCCTGACTCCACGTGAAACTTGATAGGAGTCCCAGAATACCTGTGCACGTGGAATGGGACCCTTGGTCTCCCGACTCAGCTGGAGAGGTGTCCCAATTGCCCTGCCAAGCCTCGAGGAGAATCCCGAGTTGTCCCTCGCAACTAGGCAGGAGTCCTGACGTCGCTGAACAAACACGTGGGTGGAAGGGCCATCCCCGTCGTAACTCGAGAATATACCCCAGGTTCCCGCCGCAACTCGAGAAAAACCATGAGACTTCCCACTCCCCGCGATATGAGGCCCGATTCCCCTGCACTGCGTGCAGAGCAATTCCGTGTTGCACATCACACATGAAAGGAGCCTTGATTTCCTTGGTTGCACTCCAGAGAAACCCCAAGAACACTGTTTCAAGGTTGAGGGATCCTGAGGTCACTGTAGCAACACGAAAGAGCTCCGTGGACCAAAAATCAACTCGAGATGAGAGGTTAGTCCCTGGCTTCGACTCCAGAGGAATACCACCTCACCACAAGCACCTCAAGAGGAGGCTTCTCTCAGCTCTAGCTATGTGCTGAGTTTGTGGCCTCAAGTGGAATGGACACCGCGATGCCCTGACTCGAAATAAGGCCGGATATCCCTGCAGTGACTTGAATGCAGGCGCGTCTTGCATCTCACAGGACGAAAGGATGTCTGAATCCCATGTGGAGACCTCAGAGAAAGATCTAGTTCCCCACCTCATCGCGACCGGAGGCCGCACATCCTTTGAAAACTCCAGAGGTACGCGGAGATCAGTGCCTCCAAAGGAGACGATGCCTGACTCCTCGTGAAACTTGATAGGAGTCCCAGGATTCCTGTGGCACAAAGAAAGGGACACTTGGTCTCCCGCCTCAGCTGGAGAGGCGTCCCAATTGCCCTGCCAAGCCTCGAGGAGAATCCCGAGTTGTCCCTCGCAAATAGGCAGGAGTCCTGACGTCGCTGAACAAACACGTGGGTGGAAGGGCCATCCCCGTCATAACTCGAGAATATACCACAGGGTCCTGCCGCAACTCGAGAAAAACCATGAGACTTCCCCCTCGCCGCGAGATGAGGCCCGATTCTCCTGCACTGCATGCAGAGCAATTCCGTATTGCACATCAAACATGAAAGGAGCCTTGATTTCCTTGATGGCACTCCAGAGAAACCCCAAAAACACTGTTTCAAGGCTAGAGGGATCCTGAGGTTACTGTAGCAACACCAAAGAGGTCCGTGGACCAAAAATCAACTCGAGATGAGAGGTTAGTCCCTGGATTCGACTCCAGAGGAATACCACCTTACCACAAGCACCTCAAGAGGATGCTTTTCTCAGCTCTAGGTATGTGAGAGGGACCCTGATTTTGCGGACTCATGTGGAATGGACACTGCGATGCCCTGACGCGAAATAAGGCCGGATATCCCTGCAGTGAATTGAATGCAGGCTCGTCTTGCATCTCCCAAGATGAAAGGACGTCTGAATCCCCTGTGGAGACCACAGAGAAAGACCTAGTTCCCCACCTCACGGAGACCGGAGGCCTCACATCCTTTGAAAACTCCAGAGGTACGCGGAGATCAGTGCCTCCAAAGGAGACGATGCCTGACTCCTCGTGAAAGTTGATAGGAGTCCCAGGATTCCTGTGGCACATGGAAAGGGACACTTGGTCTCCCGCCTCAGCTGGAGAGGCGTCCCAATTGCCCTGTCAAGCCTCGAGGAGAATCCGGAGTTGTCCCTCGCAACTAGGCAGGAGTCCTGCCATCGCTGAACAAACACGTTTGTAGAAGGGCCATCCCCATCGTAACTCGAGAATATACCCCAGGTTCCCGCCGCAACTCGAGAAAAACCATGAGACTTCCCCCTCGCCGCGAGATGAGGCCCGATTCCGCTGCACTGCGTGCAGAGCATTTCCGTGTTGCCCATCACACATGAAAGGAGCCTTGATTTCCTTGATGGCACTCCAGAGAAACCCCAAGAACACTGTTTCTAGGCTAGAGGGATCCAGAGGTCACTGTAGCAACATGAAAGAGCTCCGTGGACCAAAAATCAACTCGAAATGAGAGGTTAGTCCCTGGCTTCGCCTCCAGAGGAATACCACCTTACTACAAGCACCTCAAGAGGAAGCTTCTCTCAGCTCTAGGTATGTGAGAGGGACCCTGAGTTTGCGGCCTCATGTGGAATGGACACCGCGATGCCCTGACTCGAAATAAGGCCGGATATCCCTGCAGTGACTTGAATGCAGGCTCGTCTTCCATCTCCCAAGATGAAAGGATGTCTGAATGCCCTGTGGAGACCACAGAGAAAGACCTAGTTCCCCACCTCATGGCGACCGGAGGCCTCACATTCTTTGAAAACTCCAGAGGTACGCGGAGATCAGTGCCTCCAAAGGAGACGATGCCTGACTCCTCGTGAATCTTGATAGGAGTCACAGGATTCCTGTGGCACGTGGAAAGGGACACTTGGTCTCCCGCCTCAGCTGGAGAGGCGTCCCAATTGCCCTGCCAAGCCTCGAGGAGAATCCCGAGTTGTCCCTCGCAACTAGGCAGGAGTCCTGACGTCGCTGAACAAACACGTGGGTGGAAGGGCCATCCCCGTCGTAACTCGAGAATATACCAAAGGTTCCCGCCGCAACTCGAGAAAAACCATGAGACTTCCCCCTCGCCGCGAGATGAGGCCCGATTCCCCTGCACTGCGTGCAGAGCAATTCCGTGTTGCACATCACACCTGAAAGGAGGCTTAATTTCCTTGATGACACTCCAGAGAAACCCGAAGAACACTGTTTCAAGGCTAGAGGGATCCTGAGGTCACTGTAGCAACACGAAAGAGCTCCGTGGACCAAAAATCAACTCGAGATGAGAGGTTAGTCCCTGGCTTCGACTCCAGAGGAATACCACCTTACCACAAGCACCTCAAGAGGAGGCTTCTCTCAGCTCTAGGTATGTGAGAGGGACCCTGAGTTTGCGGCCTCAAGTGGAATGGACACCGCGATGCCCTGACTCGAAATAAGGCCGGATATCCCTGCAGTGACTTGAATGTAGGCTCGTCTTGCATCTCCCAAGACGAAAGGATGTCTGAATCCCCTGTGGAAACCACAGAGAGAAACCTAGTTCCCCACCTCATCGCGACAGGAGGCCTCACATCCTTTGAAAACTCCAGAGGTACGAGGAGATCAGTGCCTCCAAAGGAGACGATGCCTGACTCCTCGTGAAAGTTGATAGGAGTCCCAGGATTCCTGTGGCACATGGAAAGGGACACTTGGTCTCCCGCCTCAGCTGGAGAGGCGTCCCAATTGCCCTGCCAAGCCTCGAGGAGTATCCTGAGTTGTCCCTCGCAACTAGGCAGGAGTCCTGCCATCGCTGAACAAACACGTGTGTAGAAGGGCCATCCCCATCGTAACTCGAGAATATACCCCAGGTTCCCGCCGCAACTCGAGAAAAACCATGAGACTTCCCCCTCGCCGCGAGATGAGGCCCGATTCCGCTGCACTGCGTGCAGAGCATTTCCGTGTTGCCCATCACACATGAAAGGAGCCTTGATTTCCTTGATGGCACTCCAGAGAAACCCCAAGAACACTGTTTCAAGGCTAGAGGGATCCAGAGGTCACTGTAGCAACATGAAAGAGCTCAGTGGACCAAAAATCAACTCGAGATGAGAGGTTAGTCCCTGGCTTCGACTCCAGAGGAATACCACCTTACCACAAGCACCTCAAGAGGAGGCTTCTCTCAGCTCTAGCTATGTGCTGAGTTTGCGGCCTCAAGTGGAATGGACACCGCGATGCCCTGACTCGAAATAAGGCCGGATATCCCTGCAGTGACTTGAATGCAGGCTCGTCTTGCATCTCCCAAGACGAAAGGATGTCTGAATCCCCTGTTGAGACCACAGAAAAAGACCTAGTTCCCCACCTCATCGCGACCGGAGGCCTCACAACCTTTTAAAATTCCAGAGGTACGCGGAGATCAGTGCCTCCAAAGGAGACGATGCCTGACTCCTCGTGAAACTTGATAGGAGTCCCAGGATTGCCGTGGCACGTGGAAAGGGACCCTTGGTCTCCCGCCTCATGTCGAGAGGCGTCCCAATTGCCCTGCCAAGCCTCGAGGAGAATCCCGAGTTGTCCCTCGCAACTAGGCAGGAGTCCTGACGTCGCTGAACAAACACGTGGGTGGTAGGGCCATCCCCGTCGTAACTCGAGAATATACCGCAGGTTCCCGCCGCAACTCGAGAAAAACCATGAGACTTCCCCCTCGCCGCGATATGAGGCCCGATTCCCCTGCACTGCGTGCAGAGCAATTCGGTGTTGCACATCACACTTGAAAGGAGCCTTAATTTCCTTGATGGCACTCCAGAGAAACCCCAAGAACACTGTTTCAAGGCTAGAGGAATCCTGAGGCCACTGTAGCAACACGAAAGAGCTCCGTGGACCAAAAATCAACTCGAGATGAGAGGTTAGTCCCTGGCTTCGACTCCAGAGGTATACCACCTTACCACCAGCACCTGAAGAGGAGGCTTCTCTCAGCTCTAGGTATGTGAGAGGGACCCTGAGTTTGCGGCCTCAAGTGGAGTGGACACCGCGATGCCCTGACTCGAAATAAGGCCGGATATCCCTGCAGTGACTTGAATGCAGGCGCGTCTTGCCTCTCCCAAGACGAAAGGATGTCTGAATCCCCTGTGGAGACCTCAGAGAAAGATCTAGTTCCCCACCTCATCGCGACCGGAGGCCTCACATACTTTGAAAACTCCAGAGGTACGCGGAGATCAGTGCCTCCAAAGGAGACGATGCCTGACTCCTCGTGAAACTTGATAGGAGTCCCAGGATTCCTGTGGCACGTGGAAAGGGACCCTTGGTCTCCCGCCTCAGCTGGAGAGGCGTCCCAATTGCCCTGCCAAGCCTCGAGGAGAATCCCGAGTTGTCCCTCGCAACTAGGCAGGAGTCCTGACGTCGCTGAACAAACATGTGGGTGGAAGGGCCATCCCAGTCGTAACTCGAGAATATACCCCAGGTTCCCGCCGCAACTCGAGAAAAACCATGAGACTTCCCCCTCGCCGCGATATGAGGCCCGATTCTCCTGCACTGCGTGCAGAGCAATTCCGAGTTTCACATCACACTTGAAAGGAGCCTTGATTTCCTTGGTGGCACTCCAGAGAAACCCCAAGAACACTGTTTCAAGGCTAGAGGGATCCTGAGGTCACTCTAGCAACATGAAAGAGCTCCGTGGACCACAAATCAACTCGAGATGAGAGGTTAGTCCCTGGCTTCGACTCCATAGGAAGACCACCTTACCACAAGCACCTCAAGAGGAGGCTTCTCTCAGCTCTAGGTATGTGAGAGGGACCTTGAGTTTGCGGCCTCAAGTGGAATGGACACCGCGATGCCCTGACTCGAAATAAGGCCGGATATCCCTGCAGTGACTTGAATGCAGGCTCCTCTTGCATCTCCCAAGACGAAAGACTGTCTGAATCCCCTGGGGAGACCACAGAGAATGACCTACTTCCCCACCTCATCGCGAACGGAGGCATCACATCCTTTGAAAACTTCAGAGGTACGCGGAGATCAGTGCCTCCAAAGGAGACGATGCCTGACTCCACGTGAAACTTGATAGGAGTCCCAGAATACCTGTGCACGTGGAATGGGACCCTTGGTCTCCCGACTCAGCTGGAGAGGTGTCCCAATTGCCCTGCCAAGTCTCGAGGAGAATCCCGAGTTGTCCCTCGCAACTAGGCAGGAGTCCTGACGTCGCTGAACAAACACGTGGGTGGAAGGGCCATCCCCGTCGTAACTCGAGAATATACCCCAGGTTCCCGCCACAACTCGAGAAAAACCATGAGACTTCCCACTCCCCGCGATATGAGGCCCGATTCCCCTGCACTGCGTGCAGAGCAATTCCGTGTTGCACATCACACATGAAAGGAGCCTTGATTTCCTTGGTTGCACTCCAGAGAAACCCCAACAACACTGTTTCAAGGCTAGAGGGATCCTGAGGTCACTGTAGCAACACGAAAGAGCTCCGTGGACCAAAAATCAACTCGAGATGAGAGGTTAGTCCCTGGCTTCGACTCCACAGGAATACCACCTCACCACAAGCACCTCAAGAGGAGGCTTCTCTCAGCTCTAGGTATGTGAGAGGGACCCTAAGTTTGCGGCCTCAAGTGGAATGGACACTGCGATGCCCTGACTCGAAATAAAGCCGGATATCCCTGCAGTGACTTGAATGCAGGCTCGTCTTGCATCTCCCAAGACGAAAGGATGTCTGAATCCCCTGTGGAGACCACAGAGAAAGACGTAGTTCCCCACCTCATTGCGACCGGAGGCCTCACATCCTTTGAAAACTCCAGAGGTACGCGGAGATCAGTGCCTCCAAAGGAGACGATGCCTGACTCCTCTTGAAACTTGATAGGAGTCCCAGGATTCCTGTGGCACGTGGAAAGGGACACTTGGTCTCCCGCCTCAGCTGGAGAAGCGTCCCAATTGCCCTGCCAAGCCTCGAGGAGAATCCCGAGTTGTCCCTATCAACTAGGCAGGAGTCCTGCAGTCGCTGAACAAACACGTGGGTATAAGGGCCATCCCCATCGTAACTCGAGAATATACCCCAGGTTTCCGCCGCAACTCGAGAAAAACCATGAGACTTCCACCTCGCCGCGAGATGAGGCCCGATTCCCCTGCACTGCGTGCAGAGCAATTCCGTGTTGCACATCACACATGAAAGGAGCCTTGATTTCCTTGATGGCACTCCAGAGAAACCCCAAGAACACTGTTTCAAGGCTAGAGGGATCCTGAGGTTACTGTAGCAGCAAGAAAGAGGTCCGTGGACCAAAAATCAACTCGTGATGAGAGGTTTGTCCCTGGCTTCGACTCCAGAGGAATACCACCTTACCACAAGCAGCTCAAGAGGAGGCTTCTCTCAGCTCTAGGTATGTGAGAGGGACCCTGAATTTGCGGACTCACGTGGAATGGACACTGCGATGCCATGACGCGAAATAAGGCCTGATATCCCTCCAGTGACTTGAATGCAGGCTCGTCTGGAATCTCCCAAGATGAAAGGATGTCTGAATCCCCTGTGGAGACCACAGAGAAAGACCTAGTTCCCCACCTCATCGCGACCGGAGGCCTCACATCCTTTGAAAACTTCAGAGGTACGTGGAGATCAGTGCCTCCAAAGGCGACGATGCCTGACTCCTCGTGAAACTTGATAGGAGTCCCAGGATTCCTGTGGCACATGGAAAGGGACCCTTGGTCTCCCACCTCAGCTGGAGAGGCGTCGCAATTGCCCTGCCAAGCCTCGAGTAGAATCCCGAGTTGTCAGTCGGAAATAGGCAGGAGTCTTGACGTCGCTGAACAAACACGTGGGTGGTAGGGCCATTCCCGTCATAACTCGAGAATATACCCCAGGTTCCCGCCGCAACTCGAGAAAAACCATGAGACTTCCCCCTCGCCGCGAGATGAGGCCCGATTCTCCTGCACTGCATGCAGAGCAATTCCGTATTGCACATCAAACATGAAAGGAGCCTTGATTTCCCTGATGGCACTCCAGAGAAACCCCAAGAACACTGTTTCAAGGCTAGAGGAATCCTGTGGTTACTGTAGCAACACGAAAGAGGTCCGTGGACCAAAAATCAACTCGAGATGAGAGGTTAGTCCCTGGCTTCGACTCCAGAGGAAAACCCCCTTACCACAAGCACCTCAAGAGGAGGCTTCTCTCAGCTCTAGGTATGTGAGAGGGACCTTGAGTTTGCGGCCTCAAGTGGAATGGACACCGCGATTCCCTGACTCGAAATAAGGCCGGATATCCCTGCAGTGACTTGAATGCAGGCTCCTCTTGCATCTCCCAAGACGAAAGGCTGTCTGAATCCCCTGGGGAGACCACAGAGAATGACCTACTTCCCCACCTCATCGCGAACGGAGGCCTCACATCCTTTGAAAACTTCAGAGGTACGCGGAGATCAGTGCCTCCAAAGGAGACGATGCCTGACTCCACGTGAAACTTGATAGGAGTCCCAGAATACCTGTGCACGTGGAATGGGACCCTTGGTCTCCCGACTCAGCTGGAGAGGTGTCCCAATTGCCCTGCCAAGCCTCGAGGAGAATCCCGAGTTGTCCCTCGCAACTAGGCAGGAGTCCTGACGTCGCTGAACAAACACGTGGGTGGAAGGGCCATCCCCGTCGTAACTCGAGAATATACCCCAGGTTCCCGCCGCAACTCGAGAAAAACCATGAGACTTCCCACTCCCCGCGATATGAGGCCCGATTCCCCTGCACTGCGTGCAGAGCAATTCCGTGTTGCACATCACACATGAAAGGAGCCTTGATTTCCTTGGTTGCACTCCAGAGAAACCCCAACAACACTGTTTCAAGGCCAGAGGGATCCTGAGGTCACTGTAGCAACACGAAAGAGCTCCGTGGACCAAAAATCAACTCGAGATGAGAGGTTAGTCCCTGGCTTCGACTCCAGAGGAATACCACCTCACCACAAGCACCTCAAGAGGAGGCTTCTCTCAGCTCTAGGTATGTGAGAGGGACCCTAAGTTTGCGGCCTCAAGTGGAATGGACACTGCGATGCCCTGACTCGAAATAAAGCCGGATATCCCTGCAGTGACTTGAATGCAGGCTCGTCTTGCATCTCCCAAGACGAAAGGATGTCTGAATCCCCTGTGGAGACCACAGAGAAAGACGTAGTTCCCCACCTCATTGCGACCGGAGGCCTCACATCCTTTGAAAACTCCAGAGGTATGCGGAGATCAGTGCCTCCAAAGGAGACGATGCCTGACTCCTCGTGAAACTTGATAGGAGTCCCAGGATTCCTGTGGCACGTGGAATGGGACCCTTGGTCTCCCGCCTCAGCTGGAGAGGCGTCCCAATTGCCCTGCCAAGCCTCGAGGAGAATCCCGAGTTGTCCCTATCAACTAGGCAGGAGTCCTGCAGTCGCTGAACAAACACGTGGGTGGAAGGGCCATCCACGTCGTAACTCGAGAATATACCCCAGGTTCCCGCCACAACTCGAGAAAAACCATGAGACTTCCACCTCGCCGCGAGATGAGGCCCGATTCCCCTGCACTGCGTGCAGAGCAATTCCGTGTTGCACATCACACATGAAAGGAGCCTTGATTTCCGTGATGGCACTCCAGAGAAACCCCAAGAACACTGTTTCAAGGCTAGAGGGATCCTGAGGTTACTGTAGCAGCAAGAAAGAGGTCCGTGGACCAAAAATCAACTCGTGATGAGAGGTTTGTCCCTGGCTTCGACTCCAGAGGAATACCACCTTACCACAAGCAGCTCAAGAGGAGGCTTCTCTCAGCTCTAGGTATGTGAGAGGTACCCTGAATTTGCGGAATCAAGTGGAATGGACACTGCGATGCCATGACGCGAAATAAGGCCTGATATCCCTGCAGTGACTTGAATGCAGGCTCGTCTGGAATCTCCCAAGATGAAAGGATGTCTGAATCCCCTGTGGAGACCACAGAGAAAGACCTAGTTCCCCACCTCATGGCGACCGGAGGCCTCATATGCTTGGAAAACTCCAGAGGTACGTGGAGATCAGTGCCTCCAAAGGAGACGATGCCTGACTCCTCGTGAAACTTGATAGGAGTCCCAGGATTCCTGTGGCACATGGAAAGGGACCCTTGGTCTCCCGCCTCAGCTGGAGAGGCGTCCCAATTGCTCTGCCAAGCCTCGAGGAGAATCCCGAGTTGTCCCTCGCAACTAGGCAGGAGACCTGACTTCGCTGAACAAACATGTGGGTGGAAGGGCCTTCCCAGTCGTAACTCGAGAATATACCCCAGGTTCCCGCCGCAACTCGAGAAAAACCATGAGACTTACCCCTCGCCGCGAGATGAGGCCCGATTCCCCTGCACTGCGTGCAGAGCAATTCCGAGTTGCAGATCACACTTGAAAGGAGCCTTGATTTCCTTGGTGGCACTCCAGAGAAACCCCAAGAACACTGTTTCAAGGCTAGAGGGATCCTGAGGTCACTCTAGCAACATGAAAGAGCTCCGTGGACCACAAATCAACTCGAGATGAAAGGTTAGTCCCTGGCTTCGACTCCATAGGAATACCACCTTACCACAAGCACCTCAAGAGGAGGCTTCTCTCAGCTCTAGCTATGTGCTGAGTTTGCGGCCTCAAGTGGAATGGACACCGCGATGCCCTGACTCGAAATAAGGCCGTATATCCCGACAGTGACTTGAATGCAGGCTCGTCTTGCATCTCCCAAGACGAAAGGATGTCTGAATCCCCTGTGGAGACCACAGAGAAAGACCTAGTTCCCCACTTCATCGCGACCGGAGGCCTCACATCCTTTGAAAACTTCAGAGGTACGCGGAGATCAGTGCCTCCAAAGGAGACGATGCCTGACTCCTCGTGAAACTTGATAGGATTCCCAGGATTCCTGTGCACGTGGAAAGGGACACTTGGTCAGCCGCCTCAGCTGGAGAGGCGTCCCAATTGCCCTGCCAAGCCTCGAGGAGAATCCCGAGTTGTCCCTCGCAAATAGGCAGGAGTCCTGACGTCGCTGAACAAACACGTGGGTGGTAGGGCCATTCCCGTCATAACTCGAGAATATACCCCAGGGTCCCGCCGCAACTCGAGAAAAACCATGAGACTTCGCCCTCGCCGCGAGATGAGGCCCGATTCTCCTGCACTGCATGCAGAGCAATTCCGTATTGCACATCAAACATGAAAGGAGCCTTGATTTCCTTGATGGCACTCCAGAGAAACCCCAAGAACACTGTTTCAAGGCTAGAGGGATCCTGAGGTCACTGTAGCAACACGAAAGAGGTCCGTGGACCAAAAATCAACTCGAGATGAGAGGTTTGTTCCTGGCTTCGACTCCAGAGGAATACCACCTTACCACAAGCACCTCAAGAGGAGGCTTCTCTCAGCTCTAGGTATGTGAGAGGGACCCTGATTTTGCGGACTCAAGTGGAATGGACACCGCGATGCACTGACGCGAAATAAGGCCGGATATCCCTGCAGTGACTTGAATGCAGGCTCGTCTTGCATCTCCCAAGATGAAAGGATGTCTGAATCCCCTGTGGAGACCACAGAGAAAGACCTAGTTCCCCACCTCATCGAGACCGGAGGCCTCACATCCTTTGAAAACTCCAGAGGTACGCGGAGATAAGTGCCTCCAAAGGAGACGATGCCTGACTCCTCGTGAAACTTGATAGGAGTCCCAGGATTCCTGTGGCACATGGAAAGGGACACTTGGTCTCCCGCCTCAGCTGGAGAGGCGTCCCAATCGCCCTGCCAAGCCTCGAGGAGAATCCCGAGTTGTCCCTCGCAACTAGGCAGGAGTCCTGACGTCGCTGAACAAACACGTGGGTGGAAGGGCCATCCCCGTTGTAACTCGAGAATATACCCCAGGTTCCCGCCGCAACTCGAGAAAAACCATGAGACTTCCCCCTCGCCTCGAGATGAGGCCCGATTCCCCTGCACTGCGTGCAGAGCAATTCCGTGTTGCACATCACACATGAAAGGAGCCTTGATTTCCTTGGTGGCACTCCAGAGAAACCCCAAGAACACTGTTTCAAGGCTAGAGGGATCCTGAGGTCACTCTAGCAAAACAAAAGAGCTCCGTGGACCACAAATCAACTCGAGATGAGAGGTTAGTCCCTGGCTTCGACTCCAGAGGAATACCACCTTACCACAAGCACCTCAAGAGGAGGCTTCTCTCAGCTCTAGGTATGTGAGAGGGACCCTGAGTTTGCGGCCTCAAGTGGAATGGACACCGCGATGCCCTGACTCGAAATAAGGCCGGATATCCCTGCAGTGACTTGAATGTAGGCTCGTCTTGCATCTCCCAAGATGAAAGGATGTTTGAATCCCCTGTGGAGACCACAGAGAGAGACCTAGTTCCCCACCTCATCGCGACCGGAGGCCTCACATCCTTTGAAAACTCCAGAGGTACGCGGAGATCAGTGCCTCCAAAGGAGACGAGGCCTGACTCCTCGTGAAACTTGACAGGAGTCCCAGGATTCCTGTGCACGTAGAAAGGGACCCTTGGTCTCCCGCCTCAGCTGGAGAGGCGTCCCAATTGCCCTGCCAAGCCTCGAGGAGAATCCCGTGTTGTCCCTCGCAACTAGGCAGGAGTCCTGCCATCGCTGAACAAACACGTGTGTGTGAGGGCCATCCCCGACGTAACTCGAGAATATACCCCAGGTTCCCGCCGCAACTCGAGTAAAACCATGAGACTTCCCCCTCGCCGCGAGATGAGGCCCGATTCCCCTGCACTGCGTGCAGAGCATTTCCGTGTTGCACATCACACATGAAAGGAGCCTTGATTTCCTTGATGGCACTCCAGAGAAACCCCAAGAACACTGTTTCAAGGCTAGAGGGATCCTGAGGTCACTGTAGCAACACGAAAGAGCTCCGTGGACCAAAAATCAACTCGAGATGAGAGGTTAGTCCCTGGCTTCGACTCCAGAGGAATACCACCTTACCACAAGCACCTCAAGAGGAGGCTTCTCTCAGCTCTAGCTATGTGCTGAGTTTGTGGCCTCAAGTGGAATGGACACCGCGATGCCCTGACTCGAAATAAGGCCGGATATCCCTGCAGTGACTTGAATGCAGGCGCGTCTTGCATCTCACAGGACGAAAGGATGTCTGAATCCCCTGTGGAGACCTCAGAGAAAGATCTAGTTCCCCACCTCATCGCGACCGGAGGCCGCACATCCTTTGAAAACTCCAGAGGTACGCGGAGATCAGTGCCTCCAAAGGAGACGATGCCTGACTCCTCGTGAAACTTGATAGGAGTCCCAGGATTCCTGTGGCACATGGAAAGGGACCCTTGGTCTCCCGCCTCAGCTGGAGAGGCGTCCCAATTGCCCTGCCAAGCCTCGAGGAGAATCCCGAGTTGTCCCTCGCAAATAGGCAGGAGTCCTGACGTCGCTGAACAAACACGTGGGTGGAAGGGCCATCCCCGTCATAACTCGAGAATATACCACAGGGTCCTGCCGCAACTCGAGAAAAACCATGAGACTTCCCCCTCGCCGCGAGATGAGGCCCGATTCTCCTGCACTGCATGCAGAGCAATTCCGTATTGCACATCAAACATGAAAGGAGCCTTGATTTCCTTGATGGCACTCCAGAGAAACCCCAAAAACACTGTTTCAAGGCTAGAGGGATCCTGAGGTTACTGTAGCAACACCAAAGAGGTCCGTGGACCAAAAATCAACTCGAGATGAGAGGTTAGTCCCTGGCTTCGACTCCAGAGGAATACCACCTTACCACAAGCACCTCAAGAGGAGGCTTCTCTCAGCTCTAGGTATGTGAGAGGCACCCTGATTTTGCGGACTCATGTGGAATGGACACTGCGATGCCCTGACGCGAAATAAGGCCGGATATCCCTGCAGTGAATTGAATGCAGGCTCGTCTTGCATCTCCCAAGATGAAAGGACGTCTGAATCCCCTGTGGAGACCACAGAGAAAGACCTAGTTCCCCACCTCACGGAGACCGGAGGCCTCACATCCTTTGAAAACTCCAGAGGTACGCGGAGATCAGTGCCTCCAAAGGAGACGATGCCTGACTCCTCGTGAAACTTGATAGGAGTCCCAGGATTCCTGTGGCACATGGAAAGGGACACTTGGTCTCCCGCCTCAGCTGGAGAGGCGTCCCAATTGCCCTGCCAAGCCTCGAGGAGAATCCGGAGTTGTCCCTCGCAACTAGGCAGGAGTCCTGCCATCGCTGAACAAACACGTGTGTAGAAGGGCCATCCCCATCGTAACTCGAGAATATACCCCAGGTTCCTGCCGCAACTCGAGAAAAACCATGAGACTTCCCCCTCGCCGCGAGATGAGGCCCGATTCCCCTTCACTGCGTGCAGAGCATTTCCGTGTTGCCCATCACACATGAAAGGAGCCTTGATTTCCTTGATGGCACTCCAGAGAAACCCCAAGAACACTGTTTCTAGGCTAGAGGGATCCAGAGGTCACTGTAGCAACATGAAAGAGCTCCGTGGACCAAAAATCAACTCGAAATGAGAGGTTAGTCCCTGGCTTCGACTCCAGAGGAATACCACCTTACCACAAGCACCTCAAGAGGAGGCTTCTTTCAGCTCTAGGTATGTGAGAGGGACCCTGAGTTTGCGGCCTCAAGTGGAATGGACACCGCGATGCCCTGACTCGAAATAAGGCCGGATATCCCTGCAGTGACTTGAATGCAGGCTCGTATTCCATCTCCCAAGATGAAAGGATGTCTGAATGCCCTGTGGAGACCACAGAGAAAGACCTAGTTCCCCACCTCATGGCGACCGGAGGCCTCACATCCTTTGAAAACTCCAGAGGTACGCGGAGATCAGTGCCTCCAAAGGAGACGATGCCTGACTCCTCGTGAAACTTGATAGGAGTCCCAGGATTCCTGTGGCACGTGGAAAGGGACCCTTGGTCTCCCGCCTCAGCTGGAGAGGCGTCCCAATTGCCCTGTCAAGCCTCGAGGAGAATCCCGAGTTGTCCCTCGCAACTAGGCAGGAGTCCTGACGTCCCTGAACAAACACGTGTGTGGAAGGGCCATCCCCGTCATAACTCGAGAATATACCCCAGGTTCCCGCCGCAACTCGAGAAAAACCATGAGACTTCCCCCTCGCCGCGAGATGAGGCCGGATTAACCTGCACTGCGTGCAGAGCAATTCCGTGTTGCACATCACACATGAAAGGAGCCTTGATTTCCTTGATGGCACTCCAGAGAAACCCCAAGAACACTGTTACAGGGCTAGAGGGATCCTGAGGTCACTGTAGCAACACGAAAGAGCTCCGTGGACCAAAAATCAACTCGAGATGAGAGGTTAGTCCCTGGCTTCGACTCCAGAGGAATACCACCTTACCACAAGCACCTCAAGAGGAGGCTTCTCTCAGCTATAGGTATGTGAGAGGGACCCTGATTTTGTGGCCTCAAGTGGAATGGACACCGCGATGCTCTGACGCAAAATAAGGCCGGATATCCCTGCAGTGACTTGAATGCAGGCTCGTCTTTCATCTCCCAAGACGAAAGGTTGTCTGAATCCCCTGTGGAGACCACAGAGAAAGACCTAGTTCCCCACCTCATCGTGACCGGAGGCCTCACATCCTTTGAAAACTCCAGAGGTACGCGGAGATCAGTGCCTCCAAAGGAGACGATGCCTGACTCCTCGTGAAACTTGATAGGAGTCCCAGGATTCCTGTGGCACGTGGAAAGGGACCCTTGGTCTCCCGCCTCAGCTGGAGAGGCGTCACAATTGCCCTGCCAAGCCTCGAGGAGAATCCCGAGTTGTCCCTCGCAACTAGGCAGGAGTCCTGACGTCGCTGAACAAACACGTGGGTGGAAGGGCCATCCCCGTCGTAACTCGAGAATATACCCCAGGTTCCCGCCGCAACTCGAGAAAAACCATGAGACTTCCCCCTCGCCGCGAGATGAGGCCCGATTAACCTGCACTGCGTGCAGAGCAATTCCGTCTTGCACATCACACATGAAAGGAGCCTTGATTTCCTTGATGGCACTCCAGAGAAACCCCAAGAACACTGTTTCAAGGCTAGAGGTATCCTGAGGTCACTGTAGCAACACGAAAGAGCTCCGTAGGCCAAAATCAACTTGAGATGAGAGGATAGTCCCTGGCTTCGACTCCAGAGGAATACCACCTTACCACAAGCACCTCAAGAGGAGGCGTCTCTCAGATTTAGGTATGTGAGAGGGACCCTGAGTGTGCGGCCTCAAGTGGAATGGACACCGCGATGCCCTGACTCGAAATAAGGCGAGATGTCTCTGCAGTGACTTGAATGCCGGCTTGTCTTGCATCTCCCAAGATGAAAGGATGTCTGAATCCCCTGTTTAGACTAGAGAGAAAGACCTAGTTCCCCACCTCATGGCGACCGGAGGCCTCACATCCTTTGAAAACTCCAGAGATACGCGGAGATCAGTGCCTCCAAAAGGGACGATGCCTGACTCCTGATGAAACTTGATAGGAGTACCAGGATTGCTCTGGCACGTGGATAGGGACCCTTGGTCTCCCGCCTCAGCTGGAGAGGCGTCCCAATTGCCCTGCCAAACTTCGAGGAGAATCCCGAGTTGTCCCTCGCAACAAGGCAGGAGTCCTGACGTCGCTGAACAAACACGTGTGTGGAAGGGCCATCCCCGTCGTAACTCGAGAATATACCCCAGGTTCCCGCCGCAACTCGAGAAAAACCATGAGACTTCCCCCTCGCCACAAGATGAGACCCGATTCCCCTGCACTGCGTGCAGAGCAATTCCGTCTTGCACATCACACATGAAAGGAGCCTTGATTTCCTTGATGGCACTCCAGAGAAACTCCAAGAACACTGTTTCAAGGCTAGAGGGATCCTGAGGTCACTGTAGCAACACGAAAGAGCTCCGTGGACCCAGAATCAACTCGAGATGAGAGGTTAGTCCCTGGCTTCGACTCCAGAGGAATACCACCTTACCACAAGCACCTCAAGAGGAGGCTTCTCTCAGCTCTAGGTATGTGAGAGGGACCCTGAGTTTGCGGCCTCAAGTGGAATGGACCCCGCGATGCCCTGACGCGAAATAAGGCCGGATATCCCTGCAGTGACTTGAATGCAGGCTCGTCTTGCATCTCCCAAGACGAAAGGATGTCTGAATCCCCTGTGGAGACCACAGAGAAAGACCTAGTTCCCCACCTCATCGCGACCGGAGGCCTCACATCCTTTGAAACCTCCAGAGGTACGCGGAGATCAGTGCCTCCAAAGGAGATGATGCCTGACTCCTCGTGAAACTTGATAGGAGTCCCAGGATTCCTGTGGCACGTGGAAAGGGACCCTTGGTCTCCCGCCTCAGCTGGAGAGGCGTCACAATTGCCCTGCCAAGCCTCGAGGAGAATCCCGAGTTGTCCCTCGCAACTAGGCAGGAGTCCTGCCGTCGCTGAACTAACACGTGGGTGGAAGGGCCATCCCCGTCGTAACTCGAGAATATACCCCAGGTTCCCGCCGCAACTCGAGAAAAACCATGAGACTTCCCCCTCGCCGCGAGATGAGGCCCGATTCCCCTGCACTGCCTGCAGATCAATTCCGTGTTGCACATCTCACATGAAAGGAGCCTTGATTTCCTTGATGGCACTCCAGAGAATCCCCAAGAACACTGTTTCAAGGTTGAGGGATCCTGAGGTCACTGTAGCAACACGAAAGAGCTTCGTGGACCAAAAATCAACTCGAGATGAGAGGTTAGTCCCTGGCTTCGACTCCAGAGGAATACCACGTTACCACAAGCACCTCAAGACGAGGCTTCTCTCAGCTCTATGTATGTGAGAGGGACCCTGAGTTTGCGGCCTCAAGTGGAATGGAGACCGCGATGACCTGACTCGAAATAAGGCCGTATATCCCTACAGTGACTTGAATGCAGGCTCGTCTTGCATCTCCCAAGACGAAAGGATGTCTGAATCCCCTGTGGAGACCACAGAGAAAGACCTAGTTCCCCACCTCATGGCGACCGGAGGCCTCACATCCTTTGAAAACTCCAGAGGTACGCGGAGATCAGTGCCTCCAAAGGAGACGATGCCTGACTCCTCGTGAAACTTGATAGGAGTCCCAGGATTCCTGTGGCACGTGGAAAGGGACCCTTGGTCTCCCCCCTCACCTGGAGAGGCGTCCCAATTGCCCTGCCAAGCCTCGAGGAGAATCCCGAGTTGTCCCTCGCAACTAGGCAGGAGTCCTGACGTCGCTGAACAAACACGTGGGTGGAAGGGCCATCACCGTCGTAACTCGAGAATATACCCCAGGTTCCCGCCGCAACTCGAGAAAAACCATGAGACTTCCCCCTCGCCGCGAGATGAGGCCCGATTCCCGTGCACTGCGTCCAGAGAAATTCCATGTTTCACATCACACATGAAAGGAGCCTTGAGTTCCTTGATGGCACTCCAGAGAAACCCCAAGAACACTGTTTCAAGGTTGAGGGATCCTGGGGTCACTGTAGCAACACGAAAGAGCTCCGTGGACCAAAAATCAACTCGAGATGAGAGGTTAGTCCCTGGCTTCGACTCCAGGGGAATACCACCTTACCACAAGCACCTCAAGAGGAGGCTTCTCTCAGCTCTAGGTATGTGAGAGGGACCCTGAATTTGCGGCCTCAAGTGGAATGGACACCGCGATGCCCTGACGCAAAATAAGGCCGGATATCCCTGCAGTGACTTGAATGCAGGCTCGTCTTGCATCTCCCAAGACGAAAGGATGTCTGAATCCCCTGTGGAGACCACAGAGAATGACCTAGTTCCCCACCTCATCGCGACCGGAGGCCTCACATCCTTTGAAAACTCCAGAGGTACGCGGAGATCAGTGCCTCCAAAGGAGACGATGCCTGACTCCTCGTGAAACTTGATAGGAGTCCCAGGATTCCTGTGGCACGTGGAAAGGGACCCTTGGTCTCCCGCCTCAGCTGGAGAGGCGTCCCAATTGCCCTGCCAAGCCTCGAGGAGAATCCCGAGTTGTCCCTCGCAACTAGGCAGGAGTCCTGACGTCGCTGAACAAACACGTGGGTGTAAGGGCCATCCCCGTCGTAACTCGAGAATATACCCCAGGTTCCCGCCGCAACTCGAGAAAAACCATGAGACTTCCACCTCACCGCGAGATGAGGCCCGATTCCCCTGCACTGCGTGCAGAGCAATTCCGTGTTGCACATCACACATGAAAGGACCCTTGATTTCCTTGATGGCACTCCAGAGAAACCCCAAGAACACTGTTTCAAGGCTAGAGAGATCCTGAGGTCACTGTAGCAACACGAAAGAGCTCCGTGGACCAAAAATGATCTCGAGATGAGAGGTTAGTCCCTGGCTTCGACTCCAGAGGAATACCACCTTACCACAAGCACCTCAAGAGGAGGCTTCTCTCAGCTCTAGGTATGTGAGAGGGACCCTGAGTTTGCGGCCTCAAGTGGAATGGACACCGCGATGCCCTGACGCGAAATAAGGCCGGATATCCCTGCAGTGACTTGAATGCAGGCTCGTCTTGCATCTCCCAAGACGAAAGAATGTCTGAATCCCCTGTGGAGACCTCAGAGAAAGACCTAGTTCCCCACCTCATCGTGACCGGAGGCCTCACATCCTTTGAAAACTCCAGAGGTACGCGGAGATCAGTGCCTCCAAAGGAGAGGATGCCTGACTCCTCGTGAAACTTGATAGGAGTTCCAGGATTCCTGTGCACGTGGAAAGGGACCCTTGGACTCCCGCCTCAGCTGGAGTGGCGTCCCAATTGCCCTGCCAAGCCTCGAGGAGAATCCCGAGTTGTCCGTCGCAACTAGGCAGGAGTCCTGCCGTCGCTGAACAAACACGTGGGTGGAAGGGCCATCCCCGTCGTAACTCGAGAATATACCCCAGGTTCCCGCCGCAACTCGAGAAAAACCATGAGACTTCCCCCTCGCCGCGAGGTGAGGCCCGATTCCCCTGCACTGCGTGCAGAGCAATTCCGTGTTGCACATCACACATGAAAGGACCCTTGATTTCCTTGATGGCACTCCAGAGAAACCTCAAGAACACTGTTTCAAGGTGGAGGGATACTGAGGTCACTGTAGCAACACGTAAGAGCTCCGTGGACCAAAAATCAACTCGAGATGAGAGGTTAGTCCCTGGCTTCGACTCCAGAGGAATACCACCTTACCACAAGCACCTCAAGAGGAGGCTTCTCTCAGCTCTAGGTATGTGAGAGGGACCCTGAGTTTGCGGCCTCAAGTGGAATGGACACCGCGATGCCCTGACTCGAAATAAGGCCGGATATCCCTGCAGTGACTTGAATGCAGGCTCGTCTTGCATCTCCCAAGATGAAAGGATGTCTGAATCCCCTGTGGAGACCACAGAGAAAGACCTAGTTTCCCACCTATTCGCGACCGGAGGCCTCACATCCTTTCAAAACTTCAGAGGTACACGGAGATCAGTGCCTCCAAAGGAGACGATGCCTGACTCCTTGTGAAACTTGATAGGAGTCCCAGGATTCCTGTGGCACGTGGAAAGCGACCCTTGGTCTCCCGCATCAGCTGGAGAGGCGTCCCAATTGCCCTGCCAAGCCTCGAGGAGAATCCCGAGTTGTCCCTCGCAACTAGGCAGGAGTCCTGACGTAGCTGAACAAACACGTGGGTGGAAGGGCCATCCCCGTCGTAACTCGAGAATATACCCCAGGTTCCCGCCGCAACTCGAGAAAAACCATGAGACTTCCCCCTCGCCACAAGATGAGGCCCGATTCCCCTGCACTGCATGCAGAGCAATTCCGTCTTGCACATCACACATGAAAGGAGCCTTGATTTCCTTGATGGCACTCCAGAGAAACCCCAAGAACACTGTTTCAAGGTTGAGGGATCCTGAGGTCACTGTAGCAACACGAAAGAGCTCCGTGGACCAAAAATCAACTCGAGATGAGAGGTTAGTCCCTGGCTTCTACTCCAGGGGAATACCACCTTACCACAAGCACCTCAAGAGGAGGCTTCTCTCAGCTCTAGGTATGTGAGAGGGACCCTGAATTTGCGGCCTCAAGTGGAATGGACACCGCGATGCCCTGACGCAAAATAAGGCCGGATATCCCTGCAGTGACTTGAATGCAGGCTCGTCTTGCATCTCCCAAGACGAAAGGATGTCTGAATCCCCTGTGGAGACCACAGAGAATGACCTAGTTCCCCACCTCATCGCGACCGGAGGCCTCACATCCTTTGAAAACTCCAGAGGTACGCGGAGATCAGTGCCTCCAAAGGAGACGATGCCTGGCTCCTCGTGAAACTTGATAGGAGTCCCAGGATTCCTGTGGCACGTGGAAAGGGACCCTTGGTCTCCCGCCTCAGCTGGAGAGGCGTCCCAATTGCCCTGCCAAGCCTCGAGGAGAATCCCGAGTTGTCCCTCGCAACTAGGCAGGAGTCCTGACGTCGCTGAACAAACACGTGAGTGGAAGGGCCATCCCCGTCGTAACTCGAGAATATACCCCAGGTTCCCGCCGCAACTCGAGAAAAACCATGAGACTTCCACCTCGCCGCGAGATGAGGCCCGATTCCCCTGCACTGCGTGCAGAGCAATTCCGTGTTGCACATCACACATGAAAGGACCCTTGATTTCCTTGATGGCACTCCAGAGAAACCCCAAGAACACTGTTTCAAGGCTAGAGGGATCCTGAGGTCACTGTAGCAACACGAAAGAGCTCCGTGGACCAAAAATGATCTCGAGATGAGAGGTTAGTCCCTGGCTTCGACTCCAGAGGAATACCACCTTACCACAAGCACCTCAAGAGGAGGCTTCTCTCAGCTCTAGGTATGTGAGAGGGACCCTGAGTTTGCGGCCTCAAGTGGAATGGACACCGCGATGCCCTGACGCGAAATAAGGCCGGATATCCCTGCAGTGACTTGAATGCAGGCTCGTCTTGCATCTCCCAAGACGAAAGAATGTCTGAATCCCCTGTGGAGACCTCAGAGAAAGACCTAGTTCCCCACCTCATCGTGACCGGAGGCCTCACATCCTTTGAAAACTCCAGAGGTACGCGGAGATCAGTGCCTCCAAAGGAGAGGATGCCTGACTCCTCGTGAAACTTGATAGGAGTCCCAGGATTCCTGTGCACGTGGAAAGGGACCCTTGGACTCCCGCCTCAGCTGGAGTGGCGTCCCAATTGCCCTGCCAAGCCTCGAGGAGAATCCCGAGTTGTCCGTCGCAACTAGGCAGGAGTCCTGCCGTCGCTGAACAAACACGTGGGTGGAAGGGCCATCCCATTCGTAACGCGAGAATATACCCCAGGTTCCCGCCGCAACTCGAGAAAAACCATGAGACTTCCCCCTCGCCGCGAGGTGAGGCCCGATTCCCCTGCACTATGTGCACAGCAATTCCGAGTTGCACATGACACTTGAAAGGGGCCTTGATTTCCTTGGTGGCACTCCAGAGAAACCCCAAGAACACTGTTTCAAGGCTAGAGGGATCCTGAGGTCACTCTAGCAACATGAAAGAGCTCCGTGGACCACAAATCAATTCGAGATGAGAGGTTAGTCCCTGGCTTCGACTCCATAGGAATACCACCTTACCACAAGCACCTCAAGAGGAGGCTTCTCTCAGCTCTAGCTATGTGCTGAGTTTGCGGCCTCAAGTGGAATGGACACCGCGATGCCCTGACTCGAAATAAGGCCGGATATCCCTGCAGTGACTTGAATGCAGGCTCGTCTTGCATCTCCCAAGACGAAAGGATGTCTGAATCCCCTGTGGAGACCACAGAGAAAGACCTAGTTCCCCACCTCATGGCGATCGGAGGCGTCACATCCTTTGAAAACTCCAGAGGTACGCGGAGATCAGTGCCTCCAAAGGAGACGATGCCTGACTCCTCGTGAAACTTGATAGGAGTCCCAGGATTCCTGTGGCACGTGGAAAGGGACCCTTGGTCTCCCGCCTCAGCTGGAGAGGCGTCCCAATTGCCCTGCCAAGCCTCGAGGAGAATCCCGAGTTGTCCCTCGAAACTAGGGAGGAGTCCTGACGTCGCTGAACAAACACGTGGGTGGAAGGGCCATCCCCATCGTAACTCGAGAATATACCCCAGGTTCCCGCCTCAACTCGAGAAAAACCATGAGACTTCCCCCTCGCCGCGAGATGAGGCCAGATTCCCCTGCACTGCCTGCAGAGCAATTCCGTGTTGCACATCACACATGAAAGGAGCCTTGATTTCCTTGATGGCACTCCAGAGAAACCCCAAGAACACTGTTTCAAGGCTAGAGGGATCCTGAGGTCACTGTAGCAACACGAAAGAGCTCCGTGGACCAAAAATCAACTCGAGATGAGAGGTTAGTCCCTGGCTTCGACTCCAGGGGAATACCACCTTACCACAAGCACCTCAAGAGGAGGCTTCTCTCAGCTCTAGGTATGTGAGAGGGACCCTGAGTTTGCCGCCTCAAGTGGAATGGACACCGCGATGCCCTGACGCGAAATAAGGCCGGATATCCCTGCAGTGACTTGAATGCAGGCTCGTCTTGCATCTCCCAAGACGAAAGGATGTCTGAATCCCCTGTGGAGACCACAGAGAATGACCTAGTTCCCCACCTCATTGCGACCGGAGGCCTCATATCATTTGAAAACTCCAGAGGTACGCGGAGATCAGTGCCTCCAAAGGAGACGATGCCTGACTCCTCGTGAAACTTGATAGGAGTCCCAGGATTCCTGTGGCACGTGGAAAGGGACCCTTGGTCTCCCACCTCAGCTGGAGAGGCGTCCCAATTGCCCTGCCAAGCCTCGAGGAGAATCCCGAGTTGTCCCTCGCAACTAGGCAGGAGTCCTGACGTAGCTGAACAAACACGTGGGTGGAAGGGCCATCCCCGTCGTAACTCGAGAATATACCCCAGGTTCCCGCCGCAACTCGAGAAAAACCATGAGACTTCCCCCTCGCCACAAGATGAGGCCCGATTCCCCTGCACTGCATGCAGAGCAATTCCGTCTTGCACATCACACATGAAAGGAGCCTTGATTTCCTTGATGGCACTCCAGAGAAACCCCAAGAACACTGTTTCAAGGTTGAGGGATCCTGAGGTCACTGTAGCAACACGAAAGAGCTCCGTGGACCAAAAATCAACTCGAGATGAGAGGTTAGTCCCTGGCTTCTACTCCAGGGGAATACCACCTTACCACAAGCACCTCAAGAGGAGGCTTCTCTCAGCTCTAGGTATGTGAGAGGGACCCTGAATTTGCGGCCTCAAGTGGAATGGACACCGCGATGCCCTGACGCAAAATAAGGCCGGATATCCCTGCAGTGACTTGAATGCAGGCTCGTCTTGCATCTCCCAAGACGAAAGGATGTCTGAATCCCCTGTGGAGACCACAGAGAATGACCTAGTTCCCCACCTCATCGCGACCGGAGGCCTCACATCCTTTGAAAACTCCAGAGGTACGCGGAGATCAGTGCCTCCAAAGGAGACGATGCCTGGCTCCTCGTGAAACTTGATAGGAGTCCCAGGATTCCTGTGGCACGTGGAAAGGGACCCTTGGTCTCCCGCCTCAGCTGGAGAGGCGTCCCAATTGCCCTGCCAAGCCTCGAGGAGAATCCCGAGTTGTCCCTCGCAACTAGGCAGGAGTCCTGACGTCGCTGAACAAACACGTGAGTGGAAGGGCCATCCCCGTCGTAACTCGAGAATATACCCCAGGTTCCCGCCGCAACTCGAGAAAAACCATGAGACTTCCACCTCGCCGCGAGATGAGGCCCGATTCCCCTGCACTGCGTGCAGAGCAATTCCGTGTTGCACATCACACATGAAAGGACCCTTGATTTCCTTGATGGCACTCCAGAGAAACCCCAAGAACACTGTTTCAAGGCTAGAGGGATCCTGAGGTCACTGTAGCAACACGAAAGAGCTCCGTGGACCAAAAATGATCTCGAGATGAGAGGTTAGTCCCTGGCTTCGACTCCAGAGGAATACCACCTTACCACAAGCACCTCAAGAGGAGGCTTCTCTCAGCTCTAGGTATGTGAGAGGGACCCTGAGTTTGCGGCCTCAAGTGGAATGGACACCGCGATGCCCTGACGCGAAATAAGGCCGGATATCCCTGCAGTGACTTGAATGCAGGCTCGTCTTGCATCTCCCAAGACGAAAGAATGTCTGAATCCCCTGTGGAGACCTCAGAGAAAGACCTAGTTCCCCACCTCATCGTGACCGGAGGCCTCACATCCTTTGAAAACTCCAGAGGTACGCGGAGATCAGTGCCTCCAAAGGAGAGGATGCCTGACTCCTCGTGAAACTTGATAGGAGTCCCAGGATTCCTGTGCACGTGGAAAGGGACCCTTGGACTCCCGCCTCAGCTGGAGTGGCGTCCCAATTGCCCTGCCAAGCCTCGAGGAGAATCCCGAGTTGTCCGTCGCAACTAGGCAGGAGTCCTGCCGTCGCTGAACAAACACGTGGGTGGAAGGGCCATCCCATTCGTAACGCGAGAATATACCCCAGGTTCCCGCCGCAACTCGAGAAAAACCATGAGACTTCCCCCTCGCCGCGAGGTGAGGCCCGATTCCCCTGCACTATGTGCACAGCAATTCCGAGTTGCACATGACACTTGAAAGGGGCCTTGATTTCCTTGGTGGCACTCCAGAGAAACCCCAAGAACACTGTTTCAAGGCTAGAGGGATCCTGAGGTCACTGTAGCAACACGAAAGAGCTCCGTGGACCACAAATCAACTCGAGATGAGAGGTTAGTCCCTGGCTTCGACTCCAGAGGAATACCACCTTACCACAAGCACCTCAAGAGGAGGCTTCTCTCAGTTCTAGCTATGTGAAAGGGACCCTGAGTTTGTGGCCTCAAGTGGAATGGACACCGGGACGCCCTGACTCGAAATAAGGCCGGATATCCCTGCAGTGACTTGAATGCAGGCTCGTCTTGCATCTCCCAAGACGAAAGGATGTCTGAATCCCCTGTGGAGACCACAGAGAAAAACCTAGTTCCCCACCTCATCGCGCCTGGAGGCCTCACATCCTTTGAAAACTACAGAGGTACGCGAAAGATCAGTGCCTCCAAAGGAGACGATGCCTGACTCCTCGTGAAACTTGATAGGAGTCCCAGGATTCCTGTGGCACGTGGAAAGGGACACTTGGTCTCCCGCCTCAGCTGGAGAGGAGTCCCATTTGCCCTGCCAAGCCTTGAGGAGAATCCCGAGTTGTCCCTGGCAACTAGGCAGGAGTCATGACGTCGCTGAACAAACACGTGGGTGGAAGAGCCATCCCCGTCGTAACTCGAGAATATACACCAGGTTCCCGCTGCAACTCGAGAAAAACCATGAGACTTCCCCTTCACCGCGAGATGAGGCCCGATTCCCCTGCACTGCGTGCAGAGCAATTCCGTTTTGCACATCACACATGAAAGGAGCCTTGATTTCCTTGATGGCACTCCAGAAAAACGCCAAGAACACTGTTTCAAGGCTAGAGGGATCCTGAGGTCACTGTAGCAACACGAAAGAGCTCCGTGGACCAAAAATCAACTCGAGATGAGAGGTTATTCCCTGGCTTCGACACCAGAGGAATACCACCTTACCACAAGCATCTCAAGAGGAGGCTTCTCTCAGCTCTAGGTATGTGAGAGTGACCCAGAGTTTGCAGTCTCAAGTGGAATGGACACCGCGATGCCCTGATTCAAAATAAGGCCGGATATCCCTGCAGTGACTTGAATGCAGGCTCGTCTTGCATCTCCCAAGACGAAAGGATGTCTGAATCCCCTGTGGAGACCACAGAGAAAGACCTAGTTCCCCACCTCATCGCGACCGGAGGCCTCACATCCTTTGAAAACTCCAGAGGGACGCGGAGATCAGTGCCTCCAAAGGAGACGATGCCTGACTCCTCGTGAAACTTGATAGGAGTCCCAGGATTCCTGTGGCACGTGGAAAGGGACCCTTGGTCTCCCGCCTCAGCTGCAGAGGCGTCCCAATTGCCCTGCCAAGCCTCGAGGAGAATCCCGAGTTGTCCCTCGCAACTAGGCAGGAGTCCTGAGGTTACTAAAGAAACACGTGTGTGGAAGGGCCATCCCCGTCTTAACTCGAGAATATACCCCAGGTTCCCATCGCAACTCGAGAAAAACCATGAGACTTCCCCCTCGCCGCGAGATGAGGCCCGATTCCCCTGCACTGCGTGCAGAGCAATTCCGTGTTGCACATCACACATGAAAGGAGCCTTGATTTCCTTGATGGCACTCCATAGAAACCCAAGAACACTGTTTCAAGGCTAGAGGGATCCTGAGGTCACTGTAGCCACATGAAAGAGCTCCGTGGACCAAAAATCAAATAGAGATGAGAGGGTAGTCCCTGGCTTCGACTCCAGAGGAAACCACCTTACCACAAGCACCTCAAGAAGAGGCTTCTCTCAGCTCTAGGTATGTGAGAGGGACCCTGAGATTGCGGCCTCAAGTGGAATGGACACCGTGATGCCGTGACTCGAAATAAGGCCAGATATGCCTGCGGTGACTTGAATGCAGGCTCGTCTTGCATCTCCCAAGACGAAAGGATGTCTGAATCCCCTGTGGAGACCACAGACAAAGACCTAGTTCCCCACCTCATCGTGACCGGAGGCCTCACATCCTTTGAAAACTCCAGAGGGACGCGGAGATCAGTGCCTCCAAAGCAGACGATGCCTGGCTCCTCGTGAAACTTGATAGAAGTCCCAGGATTCCTGTGGCACGTGGAAAGGGACCCTTGGTCTCCCGCCTCAGCTGGAGAGGCGTCCCAATTGCCCTGCCAAGCCTCGAGGAGAATCCCGAGTGGTCCCTCGCAACTAGGCAGGAGTCCTGACGTCGCTGAACAAACAGGTGTGTGGAAGGGCCATCCCCGTCTTAACTCGAGAATATACCCCAGGTTCTCGCCGCAACTCGAGAAAAACCATGAGACTTCCCCCTCGCCGTGAGATGAGGCCCGATTCCCCTGCACTGCGTGCAGAGCAATGCCGTGTTGCACATCACACAGGAAAGGAGCCTTGATTTTCTTGATGGCACTCCAGAGAAACCCCAAGAACACTGTTTCAAGGCTAGAGGGATCCTGAGGTCACTGTAGCAACACGAAAGAGCTCCGTGGACCAAAAATCAACTCGAGATGAGAGGTTGGTGTCTGGCTTCGACTCCAGAGGAATACCACCGTACCAGAAGCACCTCAAGAAGAAGCTTCTCTCAGCTCTAGGTATGTGAGAGTGACCCTGAGTTTGCGGCCTCAAGTGGAATGGACACCGCGATGCCCTGACTCGAAATAAGGCCGGATATGCCTGCAGTGACTTGAATGCAGGCTCGTCTTGCATCTCCCAAGACGAAAGGATGTCTGAATTCCCTGTGGAGACCACAGAGAAAGACCTAGTTCCCCACCTCTTCGGGACCGGAGGCCTCACATCCTTTGAAAACTCCAGAGGGACGCGGAGATCAGTGCCTCCAAAGGAGACGATGCCTGACTCCTCGTGAAACTTGATAGGAGTCACAGGATTCCTGTGGCACGTGTAAAGGGACCCTTGGTTTCCCGCCTCAGCTGGAGAGGCCTCCCAATTGCCCTGCCACGGCTCGAGGAGAATCCCGAGTTGTCCCTCGCAACTAGGCAGGAGTCCTGACGTCGCTGAACAAACACGTGTGTGGAAGGGCCATCCACGTCTTAACTCGAGAATATACCCCAGGTTCCCGCCGCAACTCGAGAAAAACCATGAGACTTCCCCCTCGCCGTGAGATGAGGCCCGATTCCCCTGCATTGCGTGCAGAGCAATGCCGTGTTGCACATCACACAGGAAAGGAGCCTTGATTTCCTTGATGGCACTCCAGAGAAACCCCAAGAACACTGTTTCAAGGCTAGAGGGATCCTGAGTTCACTGTAGCAACACGAAAGAGCTCCGTGGACCAAAAATCAACTTGAGATGAGAGGTTAGTCCCTCTCTTCGACTCCAGAGGAATACCACCTTACTACAAGCACCTCAAGAGGAGGCTTCTCTCAGCTCTAGGTATGTGAGAGGGACCCTGAGTTTGCGGCCTCAAGTGGAATGGACACCGCGATGCCCTGACTCGAAATAAGGCCGGATATGCCTGTGGTGACTTGAATGCAGGCTCGTCTTGCATCTCCCAAAACGAAAGGATGTCTGAATCCCCTGTGGAGACCACAGAGAAAGACCTAGTTCCCCACCTCATCGCGACCGGAGGCCTCACATCCTTTGAAAATTCCAGAGGTATGCGGAGATCAGTGCCTACAAAGTAGACGATGCCTGACTCCTCGTGAAACTTGATAGGAGTTCCAGGATTCCTGTGCACGTGGAAAGGGATACTTGGTCTCCCGCCTCAGCTGGAAAGGCGTCCCAATTGCCCTGCCAAGCCTCGAGGAGAATCCCGAGTTGTCCCTCGCAACTAGGCAGGAGTCCTGACGTCACTGATCAAACACGTGTGTGGAAGGGCCATCCCCGTCGTAACTCGAGAATATACCCCAGGTTCTCGCCGCAACTCGAGAAAAACCATGAGACTTCCCCCTCGCCGCGAGATGAGGCCCGATTCCCCTGCACTGCGTGCAGAGCAATGCCGTGTTGCACATCACACAGGAAAGGAGCCCTGATTTCCTTGATGGCACTCCAGAGAAACCCCAAGAACACTGTTTCAAGGCTAGAGGGATCCTGAGGTCACTGTAGCAACACGAAAGAGCTCCGTGGACCACAAATCAACTCGAGATGAGAGATTAGTCCCTGGCTTCGACTCCAGAGGAATACCACCTTACCACAAGCACCTCAAGAGGAGGCTTCTCTCAGCTCTAGGTATGTGAGAGGGACCCTGAGTTTGCGGCCTCAAGTGGAATGGACACCGCGATGCCCTGACTCGAAATAAGGCCGGATATCCCTGCAGTGACTTGAATGCAGGCTCGTCTTGCATCTCCAAGACGAAAGGATGTCTGAATCCCCTGTGGAGACCACAGAGAAAGACCTAGTTCCCCACCTCATCGCGACCGGAGGCCTCACATCCTTTGAAAACTCCAGAGGGACACGGAGATCAGTGCCTGTAAAGGAGACGATTCTTGACTCCTCGTGAAACTTGATATGAATCCCAGGATTCCTGTGGCACGTGGAAAGGGACCCTTGGTCTCCCGCCTCAGCTGGAGAGGCGTCCCAATTGCCCTGCCAAGCCTCGAGGAGAATCCCGAATTGTCCCTCGCAACTAGGCAGGAGTTCTGACGTCGCTGAACAAACACGTGTGTGGAAGGGCCATCCCCGTCGTAACTCGAGAATCTGCCCCAGGTTCCCGCCGCAACTCGAGAAAAACCATGAGACTTCCCCCTCCCTGCGAGATGAGGCCCGATTCCCCTGCACTGCGTGCAGAGCAATGCCCTGTTGCACATCACACAGGAAAGGAGCCTTGATTTCCTTGATGGCACTCCAGAGAAACCCCAAGAACACTGTTTCAAGGCTAGAGGGATTCTGAGGTCACTGTAGCAACACGAAAGAGTTCCGTGGACCAAAAATCAACTCGAGATGAGAGTTTCTTGCCTGTCTTCGACTCCAGAGGAATACCACCTTACCACAAGCACCTCAAGAGGAGGCTTCTCTCAGCTCTAGGTATGTGAGAGGGACTCAGAGTTTGCGGCCTCAAGTGGAATGGACACCGCGATGCCCTGACTCGAAATATGGCCGGATATGCCTGCGGGGACTTGAATGCAGGCTCGTCTTGCATCTCCCAAGACGAAAGGATGTCTGAATCCCCTGTGGAGACCACAGAGAAAGACCTAGTTCCCCACCTCATCGCGACCGGAAGCCTCACATCCTTTGAAAATTCCAGAGGGACGCGGAGATCAGTGCCTCCATAGGAGACGATGCCTGACTCCTCGTGAAACTTGTTAGGAGTCCCAGGATTCCTGTGGCACGTGGAAAGGGACCCTTGGTCTCCCGCCTCAGCTGGAGAGGCGTCCCAATTGCCCTGCCAAGCCTCGAGGAGAATCCCGAGTTGTCCCTCGCAACTAGGCAGGAGTCCTGACGTCGCTGAACAAACACGTGTGTGGAAGGGCCATCCCCGTCGTAACTCGAGAATTTACCCCAGGTTCCGGCCGCAACTCGAGAAAACCCATGAGACTTCCCCCTCGCCGCGAGATGAGGCCCGATCCCCTGCACTGCGTGCAGAGCAATGCCGTGTTCTACATCACACAGGACGGGAGCCTTGATTTCCTTGATGGCACTCCAGAGAAACCCCAAGAACACTGTTTCAAGGCTAGAGGGATCCTGAGGTCACTGTAGCAACAGGAAAGAGCTCCGTGGACCACAAATCAACTCGAGATGAGAGGTTAGTCCCTGGCTTCGACTCCAGAGGAATACCACCTTACCACAAGCACCTCAAGAGGAGGCTTCTCTCAGCTCTAGGTATGTGAGAGGGACCCTGAGTTTGCGGCCTCAAGTGGAATGGACACCGCGATGCCCTGACTCGAAATAAGGCCGGATATGCCTGCAGTGACTTGAATGCAGACTCGTCTTGCATCTCCCAAGATGAAAGGATGTCTGAATCCCCTGTGGAGACCACAGAGAAAGACCTAGTTCCCTACCTCATCGCGACCGGAGGCCTCACATCCTTTGAAAATTCAAGAGGGACGTGGAGATCAGTGCCTCCAAAGGAGACGATGCCTGACTCCTCGTGAAACTTGATAGGAGTCCAAGAATTCCTGTGGCACGTGGAAAGGGACTCTTGGTCTCCCCCCTCAGCTGGAGAGGCGTCCCAATTGCCCTGCCAAGCCTCGAGGAGAATTCCGAGTTGTCCCTCGCAACTAGGCAGGAGTCCTGACGTCGCTGAACAAACAGGTGTGTGGAAGGGCCTTCCCCGTCGTAACTCGAGAATATACCCCAGGTTTCCTCCGCAACTCGAGAAAAACCATGAGACTTCCCCCTCGCCGCAAGATGATGCCCGAATCCCCAGCACTGCGTGCCAAGCAATGCCGTGTTGCAAATCACACAGGGAATGAGCTTTGGTTTCCTTGATGGCACTCCAGAGAAACCCCAAGAACACTGTTTCAAGGCTAGAGGGATCCTGAGGTCACTGTATCAACACTAAAGAGCTCTGTGGACCAAAAATCAACTCGAGATGAGAGGTTAGTCCCTGGCTTCGACTCCAGAGGAATACCACCTTACCACAAGCACCTCAAGAGGAGGCTTCTCTCAGCTCTAGCTATGTGAGAGGGACCCTGAGTTTGCGGCCTCAAGTGGAATGGACACCGCGATGCCCTGACTCGAAATATGGCCGGATATGCCTGCAGTGACTTCAATGCAGGCTCGTCTTGCATCTCCCAAGACGAAAGGATGTCTGAATTCCCTGTGGAGACCACAGAGAAAGACCTAGTTCCCCACCTCATCGCGACCTGAGGCGTCACATCCTTTGAAAACTCCAGAGGGACGCGGAGATCATTGCCTCCAAAGGAGTCGATGCCTGACTCCTCGTGAAACTTGATAGAAGTCCCAGGATTCCTATGGAACGTGGAAAGGGACCCTTGGTCTCCCGCCTCAGCTGCAGAGGTGTCCCAATTGCCCTGCCAAGCCTCGAGGAGAATCCCGAGTTGTCCCTCGCAACTAGGCAGAAGTCCTGACGTCGCTGTACAAACAGGTGTGTGGAAGGGACATCCCCGTCGTAACTCGAGAATATACCCCAGGTTCCCGCCGCAACTCGAGAAAAACCATGAGACTTCCCCCTCGCCGCGAGATGATGCCCGAATCCCCAGCACTGCGTGCCGAGCAATGCCGTGTTGCAAATCACACAGGAAATGAGCCTTGATTTCCTTGATGGCACTCCAGAGAAACACCAAGAACACTGTTTCAAGGCTAGAGGGATCCTGAGGTCCCTGTAGCAACAAGAAAGAGCTCCATGGACCACAAATCAACTCGAGATGAGAGGTTAGTCCCTTGCTTCGACTCCAGAGGAATACCACCTTACCACAAGCACCTCAAGAGGAGGCTTCTCTCAGCTCTAGCTATGTGAGAGGGAACCTAAGTTTGCGGCCTCAAGTGGAATGGACACCGCGATGCCCTGACGCGAAATAAGGCCGGATATGCCTGCAGTGACTTGAATGCAGGCTCGTCTTGCATCTCCCAAGACGAAAGGATGTCTGAATCCCCTGTGGAGACCACAGAGAAAGACCTAGTTCCCCACCTCATCGCGACTGGAGGCCTCACATCCTTGGAAAACTCCAGAGGGACGCGGATATCAGTGCCTCCAAAGGAGATGATGCCTGACTCCTCGGGAAACTTGATAGGAGTTCCAGGATTCCTGTGGCACGTGGCAAGGGACCCTTGGTCTCCCGCCTCAGCTGGAGAGGCGTCCCAATTGCCCTGCCAAGCCTCGAGGAGAATCCCGAGTTGTCCCTCGCAACTAGGCAGGAGTCCAGACTTCGCTGAACAAACAGGTGTGTGGAATGGGCATCCCCGTCGTAACTCGACAATATACCCCAGGTTCCCGCCGCAACTCGAGAAAAACCATGAGACTTCCCCCTCGCCGTGAGATGAGGCCCGATTCCCCTGCACTGCGTGCAGAGCAATGCCGTGTTGCACATCACACAGGAAAGGAGCCTTGATTACCTTGATGGCACTCCAGAGAAATCCCAAGAACACTGTTTCAAGGCTAGAGGGATCCTGAGGTCACTGTAGCAACACGAAAGAGCTCCGTGGACCAAAAATCAACTCGAGATGAGAGGTTAGTCCCTGGCTTCGACTCCAGAGGAATACCACCTTACCACAAGCACCTCAAGAGGAGGCTTCTCTCAGCTCTAGGTATGTGAGAGGGACCCTGAGTTTGCGGCCTCAAGTGGAATGGACACCGCGATGCCCTGACTTGTAGAAAGGCTGGATATGCCTGCAGTGACTTGAATGCAGGCTCGACTTGCATCTCCCAAGACGAAAGGATGTCTGAATCCCCTGTGGAGACCACAGAGAAAGACCTAGTTCCTCACCTCATGGCGACCGGAGGCCTCACATCGTTTGAAAACTCCAGAGGGACGCGGAGATCAGTGCCTCCAAAGGAGACGATGCCTGACTCCTCGTGAAACTTGATAGGAGTCCCAGGATTCCTGTGGCACGTGGAAAGGGACCCTTGGTCTCCCGCCTCAGCTGGAGAGGCGTCCCAATTGCCCTGCCAAGCCTCGAGGAGAATCCCGAGTTGTCCCTCGCAACTAGGCAGGAGTCCTGAAGTCGCCGAAAAAACACGTGTGTGAAGGGCCATCCCCGTCGTAACTCGACAATATACCCCAGGTTCCCGCCGCAACTCGAGAAAAACCATGAGACTTCCACCTCGCCGCGATATGAGGCCCGATTCCCATACACTGCGTGCAGAGCAATGCCGTGTTGCACATCACACAGGAAAGGAGCCTTAATTTCCTTAATGGCACTCCAGAGAAACCCCAAGAAAACTGTTTGAAGGATAGAGGGATCCTAAGGTCACTGTAGCAACACGAAAGAGCTCCGTGGGCCAAATGTCAACTCGAGATGAGAGGTTAGTGCCTGGCGTCAACTCCAGAGGAATACAACCTTACCAAAAGCACCTCAAGAGGAGGCTTCTCTCAGCTCTAGGTATGTGAGAGGGACCCTGAGTTTGCGGCCTCAAGTGGAATGGACATCGCGATGCCCTGACTCGAATTAAGGCCGGATATGCCTGCAGGGACTTGAATGCAGGCTCGTCTTGCATCTCCAAAGACGAAAGGATGTCTGAATCCCCTGAGGAGACCACAGAGAAAGACCTAGTTCCCCACCTCATCGCGACCGGAGGCCTCACATCCTTTGAAAATTCCAGAGGGATGCAGAGATCAGTGCCTCCAAAGGAGACGATGCCTGACTCCTCGTGAAACTTGATAGGAGTCCCAGGATTCCTGTGGCACATGGAAAGGGACCCTTGGTCTCCCGCCTCAGCTGTTGAGGCGTCCCAATTGCCCTGCCAAGCCTCGAGGAGAATCCCGAGTTGTCCCTCGCAACTAGGCAGGAGTCCTGACCTCGCTGAACAAATACGTGTGTGGAAGGGCCATACCTGTAGTAACTCGAGAATATACCCCAGGTTCCCGCCGCAAATCGAGAAAAACCATGAGACTTCCCCCTCGCCGCGAGATGAGGCCCGATTCCCCTGCACTGCGTGCAGAGCAATGCCGTGTTGCACATCACACAGGAAAGGAGCCTTGATTACCTTGATGGCACTCCACAGAAATCCCAAAAACACTGTTTCAAGGCTAGAGGGATGCTGAGGTCACTGTAGCAACACGAAAGAGCTCGGTGAACCAAAAATCAACTCGAGATGAGAGATTAGTCCCTGGCTTCGACTCCAGAGGAATACCACCTTACCACAAGCACCTCAAGAGGAGGCTTCTCTCAGCTCTAGGTATGTGAGAGGGACCCTGAGTTTGCAGCCTCAAGTCGAATGGACACCGCGATGCCCTGACTTGAAGTAAGGCTGGATATGCCTGCAGTGACTTGAATGCAGGCTCGACTTGCATCTCCCAAGACGAAAGGATGTCTGAATCCCCTGTGGAGACCACAGAGAAAGACCTAGTTCCCCACCTCATCGCGACCGGAGGCCTCACATCCTTTGAAAACTCCAGAGGGACGCGGAGATCAGTGCCTCCAAAGGAGACGATGCCTGACTCCTCGTGAAACTTGATAGGAGTCCCAGGATTCCTGTGGCACGTGGAAAGGGACCCTTGGTCTCCCGCCTCAGCTGGAGAGGCGTCCCAATTGCCCTGCCAAGCCTCGAGGAGAATCCCGAGTTGTCCCTCGCAACTAGGCAGGAGTTCTGACGTCGCTGAACAAACACGTGTGTGGAAGGGCCATCCCCGTCGTATCTCGAGAATCTACCCCAGGTCCCCGCCGCAACTCGAGAAAAACCATGAGACTTCCCCCTCGCCGTGAGAAGAGGCCCGATTCCCCTGCACTGCGTGCAGAGCAATGCCCTGTTGCACATCACACAGGAAAGGAGCCTTGATTTCCTTGATGGCACTCCAGAGAAAGCCCAACAACACTGTTTCAAGGCTAGAGGGATCCTGAGGTCACTGTAGCAACACGAAAGAGCTCCGTGGACCAAAAATCAACCCGAGATGAGAGGTTAATCCCTGACTTCGACTCCAGAGGAATACCACCTTACCACAAGCACCTCAAGAGGAGGCTTCTCTAAGCTCTAGGTATGTGAGAGGGACCCTGAGTTTGCGGCCTCAAGTGGAATGGACACCGCGATGCCCTGACTCGAAATAAGGCCAAATATGCCTGCAGTGACTTGAATGCAGGCTCGTCTTGCATCTCCCAAGACGAAAGGATGTCTGAATCCCCTGTGGAGACCACAGGGAAAGACCTAGCTCCCCACCTCATCGTGAGCGGTGGCCTCACAATCCTTTGAAAACTCCAGAGGGACGCGGAGATCAGTGCCTCCAAAGAGACGATGCCTGACTCCTCGTGAAACTTGATAGGAGTCGCAGGATACCTGTGGCACGTGGAAAGGGACACTTGGTCTCCCGCCTCGGCTGGAGAGGCGTCCCAATTGCCCTGCCAAGCCTCGAGGAGAATCCCGAGTTGTCCCTCTCAACTAGGCAGGAGTCCTGACGTCGCTGAACAAACACGTGTGTGGAAGGGCCATCCCCGTCGTAACTCGAGAATATACCCCAGGTCCCGCCGCAACTCAAGAAAAACCGTGAGACTTCCCCCTTGCCAGAAGATGAGGCCGGATTCCCCTGCACTGCATGCAGAGCAGTGCCGTGTTGCACATCACACAGGAAAGGAGCCTTGATTTCCTTGATGGCACTCCAGAGAAACCCCAAGAACACTGTTTCAAGGCTAGAGGGATCCTGAGGTCACTGTAGAAACACGAAAGATCTCCGTGGACCAGAAATCATCTCGAGATGAGAGGTTAGTCCCTGGCTTCGACTCCAGAGGAATACCACCTTACCACAAGCACCTCAAGAGGAGGCTTCTCTCAGCTCTAGGTATGTGAGAGGGACCCTGATTTTGCGGCCTCCAGTGGAATGGACACCGCGATGCCCTGACTCGAAATAAGGCCGGATATCCCTGCAGTGACTTGAATGCAGGCTCGTCTTGCATCTCCCAAGACGAAAGGATGTCTGAATCCCCTGTGGAGACCACAGAGAAAGACCTACTTCCCCACCTCATCGCGACCGGAGGCCTCACATCCTTTGAAAACACCAGAGGTACGCGGAGATCAGTGCCTCCAAAGGAGACGATGCCTGACTCCTCGTGAAACTTGATCGGAGTCCCAGGATTCCTGTGGCACGTGGAAAGGGACCCTTGGTCTCCCGCCTCAGCTGGAGAGGCGTCGAATTGCCCTGCCAAGCCTCGAGGAGAATCCCGAGTTGTCCCTCGCAACTAGGCAGGAGTCCTGACGTCGCTGAACAAACACGTGTGTGGAAGGGCCATCCCCGTCGTAACTCAAGAATATACCCCAGGTTCCCTCCGCAACTGGAGAAAAACCATGAGACTTCCCCCTCGCCGCGAGATGAGGCCCGATTCCCCTGCACTGCGTGCAGAGCAATGCCGTGTTGTACATCACACAGGAAAGGAGCCTTGATTTCATTGATGGCACTCCAGAGATACCCCAAGAACACTGTTTCAAGGCTAGAGGGATCCTGAGGTCACTGTAGCAACACGAAAGATCTCCGTGGACCAAAAATCAACTCGAGATGAGAGGTTAGTCCCTGGCTTCGACTCCAGAGGAATACCACCTTACCACAAGCACCTCAACAGGAGGCTTCTCTCAGCTCTAGGTATGTGAGAGGGACCCTGAGTTTGCGGCCTCAAGTGGAATGGACATCGCGATGCCCTGACTTGAAATAAGGCCGGATATCCCTGCAGTGACTTGAATGCAGGCTCGTCTTGCATCTCCCAAGACGAAAGGATGTCTGAATCCCCTGTGGAGACCACAGAGAAAGACCTAGTTCCCCACCTCATCGCGACTGGAGGCCTCACATCCTTGGAAAACTCCAGAGGGACGCGGATATCAGTGCCTCCAAAGGAGATGATGCCTGACTCCTCGTGAAACTTGATAGGAGTTCCAGGATTCCTGTGGCACGTGGCAAGGGACCCTTGGTCTCCCGCCTCAGCTGGAGAGGCGTCCCAATTGCCCTGCCAAGCCTCGAGGAGAATCCCGAGTTGTCCCTCGCAACTAGGCAGGAGTCCAGACTTCGCTGAACAAACAGGTGTGTGGAATGGGCATCCCCGTCGTAACTCGACAATATACCCCAGGTTCCCGCCGCAACTCGAGAAAAACCATGAGACTTCCCCCTCGCCGTGAGATGAGGCCCGATTCCCCTGCACTGCGTGCAGAGCAATGCCGTGTTGCACATCACACAGGAAAGGAGCCTTGATTACCTTGATGGCACTCCAGAGAAATCCCAAGAACACTGTTTCAAGGCTAGAGGGATCCTGAGGTCACTGTAGCAACACGAAAGAGCTCCGTGGACCAAAAATCAACTCGAGATGAGAGGTTAGTCCCTGGCTTCGACTCCAGAGGAATACCACCTTACCACAAGCACCTCAAGAGGAGGCTTCTCTCAGCTCTAGGTATGTGAGAGGGACCCTGAGTTTGCGGCCTCAAGTGGAATGGACACCGCGATGCCCTGACTTGTAGAAAGGCTGGATATGCCTGCAGTGACTTGAATGCAGGCTCGACTTGCATCTCCCAAGACGAAAGGATGTCTGAATCCCCTGTGGAGACCACAGAGAAAGACCTAGTTCCTCACCTCATGGCGACCGGAGGCCTCACATCGTTTGAAAACTCCAGAGGGACGCGGAGATCAGTGCCTCCAAAGGAGACGATGCCTGACTCCTCGTGAAACTTGATAGGAGTCCCAGGATTCCTGTGGCACGTGGAAAGGGACCCTTGGTCTCCCGCCTCAGCTGGAGAGGCGTCCCAATTGCCCTGCCAAGCCTCGAGGAGAATCCCGAGTTGTCCCTCGCAACTAGGCAGGAGTCCTGAAGTCGCCGAAAAAACACGTGTGTGAAGGGCCATCCCCGTCGTAACTCGACAATATACCCCAGGTTCCCGCCGCAACTCGAGAAAAACCATGAGACTTCCACCTCGCCGCGATATGAGGCCCGATTCCCATACACTGCGTGCAGAGCAATGCCGTGTTGCACATCACACAGGAAAGGAGCCTTAATTTCCTTAATGGCACTCCAGAGAAACCCCAAGAAAACTGTTTGAAGGATAGAGGGATCCTAAGGTCACTGTAGCAACACGAAAGAGCTCCGTGGGCCAAATGTCAACTCGAGATGAGAGGTTAGTGCCTGGCGTCAACTCCAGAGGAATACAACCTTACCAAAAGCACCTCAAGAGGAGGCTTCTCTCAGCTCTAGGTATGTGAGAGGGACCCTGAGTTTGCGGCCTCAAGTGGAATGCACATCGCGATGCCCTGACTCGAATTAAGGCCGGATATGCCTGCAGGGACTTGAATGCAGGCTCGTCTTGCATCTCCAAAGACGAAAGGATGTCTGAATCCCCTGAGGAGACCACAGAGAAAGACCTAGTTCCCCACCTCATCGCGACCGGAGGCCTCACATCCTTTGAAAATTCCAGAGGGATGCAGAGATCAGTGCCTCCAAAGGAGACGATGCCTGACTCCTCGTGAAACTTGATAGGAGTCCCAGGATTCCTGTGGCACATGGAAAGGGACCCTTGGTCTCCCGCCTCAGCTGTTGAGGCGTCCCAATTGCCCTGCCAAGCCTCGAGGAGAATCCCGAGTTGTCCCTCGCAACTAGGCAGGAGTCCTGACCTCGCTGAACAAATACGTGTGTGGAAGGGCCATACCTGTAGTAACTCGAGAATATACCCCAGGTTCCCGCCGCAACTCGAGAAAAACCATGAGACTTCCCCCTCGCCGCGAGATGAGGCCCGATTCCCCTGCACTGCGTGCAGAGCAATGCCGTGTTGCACATCACACAGGAAAGGAGCCTTGATTACCTTGATGGCACTCCACAGAAATCCCAAAAACACTGTTTCAAGGCTAGAGGGATGCTGAGGTCACTGTAGCAACACGAAAGAGCTCGGTGAACCAAAAATCAACTCGAGATGAGAGATTAGTCCCTGGCTTCGACTCCAGAGGAATACCACCTTACCACAAGCACCTCAAGAGGAGGCTTCTCTCAGCTCTAGGTATGTGAGAGGGACCCTGAGTTTGCAGCCTCAAGTCGAATGGACACCGCGATGCCCTGACTTGAAGTAAGGCTGGATATGCCTGCAGTGACTTGAATGCAGGCTCGACTTGCATCTCCCAAGACGAAAGGATGTCTGAATCCCCTGTGGAGACCACAGAGAAAGACCTAGTTCCCCACCTCATCGCGACCGGAGGCCTCACATCCTTTGAAAACTCCAGAGGGACGCGGAGATCAGTGCCTCCAAAGGAGACGATGCCTGACTCCTCGTGAAACTTGATAGGAGTCCCAGGATTCCTGTGGCACGTGGAAAGGGACCCTTGGTCTCCCGCCTCAGCTGGAGAGGCGTCCCAATTGCCCTGCCAAGCCTCGAGGAGAATCCCGAGTTGTCCCTCGCAACTAGGCAGGAGTTCTGACGTCGCTGAACAAACACGTGTGTGGAAGGGCCATCCCCGTCGTATCTCGAGAATCTACCCCAGGTCCCCGCCGCAACTCGAGAAAAACCATGAGACTTCCCCCTCGCCGTGAGAAGAGGCCCGATTCCCCTGCACTGCGTGCAGAGCAATGCCCTGTTGCACATCACACAGGAAAGGAGCCTTGATTTCCTTGATGGCACTCCAGAGAAAGCCCAACAACACTGTTTCAAGGCTAGAGGGATCCTGAGGTCACTGTAGCAACACGAAAGAGCTCCGTGGACCAAAAATCAACCCGAGATGAGAGGTTAATCCCTGACTTCGACTCCATAGGAATACCACCTTACCACAAGCACCTCAAGAGGAGGCTTCTCTCAGCTCTAGGTATGTGAGAGGGACCCTGAGTTTGCGGCCTCAAGTGGAATGGACACCGCGATGCCCTGACTCGAAATAAGGCCAAATATGCCTGCAGTGACTTGAATGCAGGCTCGTCTTGCATCTCCCAAGACGAAAGGATGTCTGAATCCCCTGTGGAGACCACAGGGAAAGACCTAGCTCCCCACCTCATCGTGAGCGGTGGCCTCACAATCCTTTGAAAACTCCAGAGGGACACGGAGATCAGTGCCTCCAAAGAGACGATGCCTGACTCCTCGTGAAACTTGATAGGAGTCGCAGGATACCTGTGGCACGTGGAAAGGGACACTTGGTCTCCCGCCTCGGCTGGAGAGGCGTCCCAATTGCCCTGCCAAGCCTCGAGGAGAATCCCGAGTTGTCCCTCTCAACTAGGCAGGAGTCCTGACGTCGCTGAACAAACACGTGTGTGGAAGGGCCATCCCCGTCGTAACTCGAGAATATACCCCAGGTCCCGCCGCAACTCAAGAAAAACCGTGAGACTTCCCCCTTGCCAGAAGATGAGGCCGGATTCCCCTGCACTGCATGCAGAGCAGTGCCGTGTTGCACATCACACAGGAAAGGAGCCTTGATTTCCTTGATGGCACTCCAGAGAAACCCCAAGAACACTGTTTCAAGGCTAGAGGGATCCTGAGGTCACTGTAGCAACACGAAAGATCTCCGTGGACCAAAAATCATCTCGAGATGAGAGGTTAGTCCCTGGCTTCGACTCCAGAGGAATACCACCTTACCACAAGCACCTCAAGAGGAGGCTTCTCTCAGCTCTAGGTATGTGAGAGGGACCCTGATTTTGCGGCCTCCAGTGGAATGGACACCGCGATGCCCTGACTCGAAATAAGGCCGGATATCCCTGCAGTGACTTGAATGCAGGCTCGTCTTGCATCTCCCAAGACGAAAGGATGTCTGAATCCCCTGTGGAGCCCACAGAGAAAGACCTACTTCCCCACCTCATCGCGACCGGAGGCCTCACATCCTTTGAAAACACCAGAGGTACGCGGAGATCAGTGCCTCCAAAGGAGACGATGCCTGACTCCTCGTGAAACTTGATCGGAGTCCCAGGATTCCTGTGGCACGTGGAAAGGGACCCTTGGTCTCCCGCCTCAGCTGGAGAGGCGTCGAATTGCCCTGCCAAGCCTCGAGGAGAATCCCGAGTTGTCCCTCGCAACTAGGCAGGAGTCCTGACGTCGCTGAACAAACACGTGTGTGGAAGGGCCATCCCCGTCGTAACTCAAGAATATACCCCAGGTTCCCTCCGCAACTGGAGAAAAACCATGAGACTTCCCCCTCGCCGCGAGATGAGGCCCGATTCCCCTGCACTGCGTGCAGAGCAATGCCGTGTTGTACATCACACAGGAAAGGAGCCTTGATTTCATTGATGGCACTCCAGAGATACCCCAAGAACACTGTTTCAAGGCTAGAGGGATCCTGAGGTCACTGTAGCAACACGAAAGAGCTCCGTGGACCAAAAATCAACTCGAGATGAGAGGTTAGTCCCTGGCTTCGACTCCAGAGGAATACCACCTTACCACAAGCACCTCAACAGGAGGCTTCTCTCAGCTCTAGGTATGTGAGAGGGACCCTGAGTTTGCGGCCTCAAGTGGAATGGACATCGCGATGCCCTGACTTGAAATAAGGCCGGATATCCCTGCAGTGACTTGAATGCAGGCTCGTCTTGCATCTCCCAAGACGAAAGGTTGTCTGAATCCCCTGTGGAGAACACAGATAAAGACCTAGTTCCCCACCTCATCACCACCGTAGGCCTCACATCCTTTGAAAACTCCAGAGGGACGCGGAGATCAGTGCCTCCAAAGGAGACGATGCCTGACTGCTCGGGAAACTTGATAGGGGTCCCAAGATTCCTGTGGCACGTGAAAAGGGTCCCTTGGTCTCCCGCCTCAGCTGAAGAGGCGTCCCAATTGCCCTGCCAAGCCGCAAGGAGAATCCCGAGTTGTCCCTCGCAACTAGGCAGGAGTCCTGACGTCGCTGAACAAACAGGTGTGTGGAAGGGCGATCCCCGTCGTAACTCGAGAATATACCCCAGGTTCCCGCCGCAACTCGAGAAAAACCATGAGACTTCCCCCTCGCCGCGAGATGAGGCCCGATTCCCCTGCACTGCGTGCAGAGCAATGCCGTGTTGCACATCACACAGGAAAGGAGCCTTGATTTCCTTGATGGCACACCAGAGAAAGCCCAAGAACACTGTTTCAAGGCTAGAGGGATCCTGAGGTCACTGTAGCAACACGAAAGAGCTCCGTGGACCAAAAATCAACTCGAGATGAGAGGTTCGTGCCTGGCTTCGACTCCAGAGGAATACCACCTTAACACAAGCACCTCAAGTGGAGGCTTCTCTCAGCTCTAAGTATGTGAGAGGGACCCTGAGTTTGCGGCCTCAAGTGGAATGGACACCACGATGCCCTGACTCGAAATAAGGCCGGATATGCCTGCAGTGACTTGAATGCAGACTCGTCTTGCATCTCCCAAGACGAAAGGATGTCTGAATCCCCTGTGGAGACCACAGAGAAAGACCTAGTTCCCCACCTCATCGCGACCGGAGGCCTCACATCCTTTGAAAATTCCAGAGGGACGTGGAGATGAGTGCCTCCAAAGGACACGATGCCTGACTCCTCGTGAAACTTGATAGGAGTCAAAAATTTCTGTGGCACGTGGAAAGGGACCCTTGGTCTCCCGCCTCAGCTGGAGAGGCGTCCCAATTGCCCTGCCAAGCCTCGAGGAGAATCCCGAGTTGTCCCTCGCAACTAGGCAGGAGTCCTGACGTCGCTGAACAAACAGGTGTGTGGAAGGGCCTTCCCCGTCGTAACTCGAGAATATACCCCAGGTTTCCTCCGCAACTCGAGAAAAACCATGAGACTTCCCCCTCGCCGCAAGATGATGCCCGAATCCCCAGCACTGCGTGCCAAGCAATGCCGTGTTGCAAATCACACAGGGAATGAGCTTTGGTTTCCTTGATGGCACTCCAGAGAAACCCCAAGAACACTGTTTCAAGGCTAGAGGGATCCTGAGGTCACTGTATCAACACTAAAGAGCTCTGTGGACCAAAAATCAACTCGAGATGAGAGGTTAGTCCCTGGCTTCGACTCCAGAGGAATACCACCTTACCACAAGCACCTCAAGAGGAGGCTTCTCTCAGCTCTAGCTATGTGAGAGGGACCCTGAGTTTGCGGCCTCAAGTGGAATGGAGACCGCGATGCCCTGACTCGAAATATGGCCGGATATGCCTGCAGTGACTTCAATGCAGGCTCGTCTTGCATCTCCCAAGACGAAAGGATGTCTGAATTCCCTGTGGAGACCACAGAGAAAGACCTAGTTCCCCACCTCATCGCGACCTGAGGCGTCACATCCTTTGAAAACTCCAGAGGGACTCGGAGATCATTGCCTCCAAAGGAGTCGATGCCTGACTCCTCGTGAAACTTGATAGAAGTCCCAGGATTCCTATGGCACGTGGAAAGGGACCCTTGGTCTCCCGCCTCAGCTGCAGAGGTGTCCCAATTGCCCTGCCAAGCCTCGAGGAGAATCCCGAGTTGTCCCTCGCAACAAGGCAGAAGTCCTGACGTCGCTGTACAAACAGGTGTGTGGAAGGGACATCCCCGTCGTAACTCGAGAATATACCCCAGGTTCCCGCCGCAACTCGAGAAAAACCATGAGACTTCCCCCTCGCCGCGAGATGATGCCCGAATCCCCAGCACTGCGTGCCGAGCAATGCCGTGTTGCAAATCACACAGGAAATGAGCCTTGATTTCCTTGATGGCACTCCAGAGAAACACCAAGAACACTGTTTCAAGGCTAGAGGGATCCTGAGGTCCCTGTAGCAACAAGAAAGAGCTCCATGGACCACAAATCAACTCGAGATGAGAGGTTAGTCCCTTGCTTCGACTCCAGAGGAATACCACCTTACCACAAGCACCTCAAGAGGAGGCTTCTCTCAGCTCTAGCTATGTGAGAGGGAACCTGAGTTTGCGGCCTCAAGTGGAATGGACACCGCGATGCCCTGACGCGAAATAAGGCCGGATATGCCTGCAGTGACTTGAATGCAGGCTCGTCTTGCATCTCCCAAGACGAAAGGATGTCTGAATCCCCTGTGGAGACCACAGAGAAAGACCTAGTTCCCCACCTCATCGCGACTGGAGGCCTCACATCCTTGGAAAACTCCAGAGGGACGCGGAGATCAGTGCCTCCAAAGAAGATGATGCCTGACTCCTCGGGAAACTTGATAGGAGTTCCAGGATTCCTGTGGCACGTGGAAAGGGACCCTTGGTCTCCCGCCTCAGCTGGAGAGGCGTCCCAATTGCCCTGCCAAGCCTCGAGGAGAATCCCGAGTTGTCCCTCGCAACTATGCAGGAGTCCAGACTTCGCTGAACAAACAGGTGTGTGGAATGGGCATCCCCGTCGTAACTCGACAATATACCCCAGGTTCCCGCCGCAACTCGAGAAAAACCATGAGACTTCCCCCTCGCCGTGAGATGAGGCCCGATTCCCCTGCACTGCGTGCAGAGCAATGCCGTGTTGCACATCACACAGGAAAGGAGCCTTGATTACCTTGATGGCACTCCAGAGAAATCCCAAGAACACTGTTTCAAGGCTAGAGGGATCCTGAGGTCACTGTAGCAACACGAAAGAGCTCCGTGGACCAAAAATCAACTCGAGATGAGAGATTAGTCCCTGGCTTCGACTCCAGAGGAATACCACCTTACCACAAGCACCTCAAGAGGAGGCTTCTCTCAGCTCTAGGTATGTGAGAGGGACCCTGAGTTTGCGGCCTCAAGTGGAATGGACACCGCGATGCCCTGACTTGTAGAAAGGCTGGATATGCCTGCAGTGACTTGAATGCAGGCTCGACTTGCATCTCCCAAGACGAAAGGATGTCTGAATCCCCTGTGGAGACCACAGAGAAAGACCTAGTTCCTCACCTCATGGCGACCGGAGGCCTCACATCGTTTGAAAACTCCAGAGGGACGCGGAGATCAGTGCCTCCAAAGGAGACGATGCCTGACTCCTCGTGAAACTTGATAGGAGTCCCAGGATTCCTGTGGCACGTGGAAAGGGACCCTTGGTCTCCCGCCTCAGCTGGAGAGGCGTCCCAATTGCCCTGCCAAGCCGCAAGGAGAATCCCGAGTTGTCCCTCGCAACTAGGCAGGAGTCCTGACGTCGCTGAACAAACAGGTGTGTGGAAGGGCGATCCCCGTCGTAACTCGAGAATATACCCCAGGTTCCCGCCGCAACTCGAGAAAAACCATGAGACTTCCCCCTCGCCGCGAGATGAGGCCCGATTCCCCTGCACTGCGTGCAGAGCAATGCCGTGTTGCACATCACACAGGAAAGGAGCCTTGATTTCCTTGATGGCACACCAGAGAAAGCCCAAGAACACTGTTTCAAGGCTAGAGGGATCCTGAGGTCACTGTAGCAACACGAAAGAGCTCCGTGGACCAAAAATCAACTCGAGATGAGAGGTTAGTCCCTGGCTTCGACTCCAGAGGAATACCACCTTACCACAAGCACCTCAAGAGGAGGCTTCTCTCAGCTCTAGGTATGTGAGAGGGACCCTGAGTTTGCGGCCTCAAGTGGAATGGACACTGCGATGCCCTGATTCGAAGTAAGACCGGATATGCCTGCACTGACTTGAATGCAGGCTCGTCTTGCATCTCCCAAGACGAAAGAATGTCTGAATCCCCTGTGGAGACCACAGAGAAAGACCCATTTCCCCACATCATCGCGACCGGAGGCCTCACATCCTTTGAAAACTCCAGAGGGACACGGAGATCAGTGCCTCCAAAGGAGACGATGCCTGACTCCTCGTGAAACTTGATAGGAGTCCCAGGATTCCTGTGGCACGTGGAAAGGGACACTTGGTCTCCCGCCTCAGCTGGAGAGGCGTCCCAATTGCCCTGCCAAGCCTCGAGGAGAATCCCGAGGTTTCCCTCGCAACTAGGCAGGAGTCCTGACATCACTGAACAAACACGTGCGTGGACGGGCCATCACCATCGTAATTCGAGAATATATCCCAGGTTCCAGCCGCAACTCGAGAAAAACCATGAGACTTCCCCCTCGCCCCGAGATGAGGGCCGATTCCCCTGCACTGCGTGCAGAGCAATTCCGTGTTGCACATCACACATGAAAGGAGTCTTAATTTCCTTGATGGCACTCCAGAGAAACCCAAAGAACAGTGTTTCAAGGCTAGAGGGATCCTGAGGTCACTGTAGCAACATGAAAGAGCTCCGTGGACCAAGAATCAACTCGAGATGAGAGGTAAGTCCCTGGCTTCAACTCCAGAGGAATACCACCTTACCACAAGCACCTCAAGAGGAGGCTTCTCTCAGCTCTAGGTATGTGAGAGGGACCCTGAGTTTGCGGCCTCAAGTGGAATGGACACTGCGATGCCCTGACTCGAAATAAGGCCGGATATCCCTGCAGCGACTTGAATGCAGGCTCGTCTTGCATCTCCCAAAATGAACGAATGTCTGAATCCCCTGTGGAGATCGCAGAGAAAGACCTAGTTCCCCACCTCATGGCGACCGGAGGCCTCACATCCTTTGAAAACTCCAGAGGTCCGCGGAGATCAGTGCCTCCAAAGGAGACGATGCCTGACTCCTCGTGAAACATGATAGGAGTCCCCGGATTCCTGTGGCACGTGGAAAGGGACACTTGGTCTCCCGCCTCAGCTGGAGAGGCGTCCCAATTGCCCTGCCAAGCCTCGAGGGGAATCCCGAGTTTTCCCTCGCAACTAGGCAGGAGTCTGACGTCGATGAACAAACACGTGGGTGGAAGGGCCATCCCCGTCGTAACTCGAGAATATACCCCAGGGTCCCGCCGCAACTCGAGAAAAACCATGAGACTTCCCCCTCGCCGTGAGATGAGGCCCGATTCCCCTGCACTGCGTGCAGAGCAATTCCGTGTTGCACATCACACATGAAAGGAGCCTTGATTTTCTTGATGGCACTCCAGAGAAACCCCAAGAACACTGTTTCAAGGCTAGAGGGACCCTGAGGTCACTGTAGCAACACGAAAGAGCTCCGTGGACCAAAAATCAACTCGAGATGAGAGGTTAGTCCCTGGCTTCGACTCCAGAGGAATACCACCTTACCACAAGCACCTCAAGAGGAGGCTTCTCTCAGCTCTATGTATGTGAGAGGGACCCTGAGTTTGCCGCCTCAAGTGGAATGGAGACCGCGATGCCCTGACTCGAAATCAGGCCGGATATCCCTGCAGTGACTTGAATGCAGGCTCGTCTTGCATCTCCCAAGACGAAAGGATGTCTGAATCCCCTGTGGAGACCACAGAGAAAGACCTAGTTCCCCACCTCATCGCGACCGGAGGCCTCACATCCTTTGAAAACTCCAGAGGTACGCGGAGATCAGTGCCTCCAAAGGAGATGATGCCTGACTCCTCGTGAAACTTGATAGGAGACCCAGGATTCCTCTGGCACGTGGAAAGGGACACTTGGTATCCCGCCTCAGCTGGAGAGGCGTCCCAATTGCCCTGCCAAGCCTCGAGGAGAATCCCGAGTTGTCCCTCGCAACTAGGCAGGAGTCCTGCAGTCGCTGAACAAACACGTGGGTGGAAGGGCCATCCCCGTCGTAACTCGAGAATATACCCCAGGTTCCCGCCGCAACTCGAGAAAAACCATGAGACTTCCCCCTCGCCGCGAGATGAGGCCCGATTCCGCTACACTGCGTGCAGAGCAATTCCGTGTTGCACATCACACATGAAAGGAGCCTTGATTTTCTTGATGGCACTCCAGAGAAACCCCAAGAACACTGTTTCAAGGTTGAGGGATCCTGAGGTCACTGTAGCAACACGAAAGAGCTCCGTGGACCAAAAATCAACTCGAGATGAGAGGTTAGTCCCTGGCTTCGACTCCAGAGGAATACCACCTTACCACAGGCACCTCAAGAGGAGGCTTCTCTCAGCTCTATGGATGTGAGAGGGACTCTGAGTTTGCGGCCTCAAGTGGAATGGAGACCGCGATGCCCTGACTCGAAATCAGGCGGGATATCCCTGCAGTGACTTGAATGCAGGCTCGTCTTGCTTCTCCCAAGACGAAAGGATGTCTGAATCCCCTGTGGAGACCACAGAGAAAGACCTAGTTCCCCACCTCATCGCGACCGGAGGCCTCACATCCTTTGAAAACTCCAGAGGTATGCGGAGATTAGTGCCTCAAAGGAGACGATGCCTGACCCCTCGTGAAACTTGATAGGAGACCCAGGATTCCTCTGGCACGTGGAAAGGGACACTTGGTCTCCCGCCTCAGCTGGAGAGGCATCCCAATTGCCCTGCCAAGCCTCGAGGAGAATCCCGAGTTGTCCCTCGCAACTAGGCAGGAGTCCTGACGGCGCTGAACAAACACGTGGGTGGAAGGGCCAGACCCCTCGTAACTCGAGAATATACCCCAGGTTCCCGCCGCAACTCGAGAAAAACCATGAGACTTCCCCCTCGCCGCGAGATGAGGCCCGATTCCCCTGCACTGCGTGCAGAGCAATTCCGTGTTGCACATCACACATGAAAGGAGCCTTTATTTCCTTGATGGCACTCCAGAGAAACCCCAAGAACACTGTTTCAAGGCTGGAGGGATCCTGAGGTCCCTGTAGCAGCACGAAAGAGCTCCGTGGACCATGAATCAACTCGAGATGAGAGGTTAGTCCCTGGATTCGACTCCAGAGGAATACCACCTTACCACAAGCACCTCAAGAGGAGGCTTCTCTCAGCTCTAGCTATGTGAGAGGGACCCTGAGTTTGCGGCCTCAAGTGGAATGGACACCGCGATGCCCTGACGCGAAATAAAGCCGGATATCCCTGCAGTGACTTGAATGCAGGCTCGTCTTGCATCTCCCAAGACGAAAGGATGTCTGAATCCCCTGTGGAGACCACAGAGAAAGACCTAGTTCCCACCTCATCGCGACCGGAGGCCTCACATCCTTTGAAAACTCCAGAGGTACGCGGAGATCAGTGCCTCCAAAGGAGACGATGCCTGACTCCTCGTGAAACTTGATAGGAGTCCCAGGATTCCTGTGGCACGTGGAAAGGGACCCTTGGTCTCCCGCCTCAGCTGGAGAGGCGTCCCAATTGCCCTGCCAAGCCTCGAGGAGAATCCCGAGTTGTCCCTCGCAACTAGGCAGGAGTCCTGACGTCGCTGAACAAACACGTGGGTGGAAGGGCCATCCCCGTCGTAACTCGAGAATATACCCCAGGTTCCCGCCGCAACTCGAGAAAAACCATGAGACTTCCCCCTCGCCGCGAGATGAGGCCCGATTCCCCTGCACTGCGTGCAGAGCAATTCCGTGTTGCACATCACACATGAAAGGAGCCTTGATTTCCTTGATGGCACTCCAGAGAAATCCCAAGAACACTGTTTCAAGGTTGAGGGATCCTCAGGTCACTGTAGCAACACGAAAGAGCTCCGTGGACCAAAAATCAACTCGAGATGAGAGGTTAGTCCCTGGCTTCGACTCCAAAGGAATACCACCTTACCACAAGCACCTCAAGAGGAGGCTTCTCTCAGCTCTAGGTATGTGAGAGGGACCCTGAGTTTGCGGCCTCAAGTGGAATAGGCACCACGATGCCCTGACGCGAAGTAAGGCCGGATATCCCTGCAGTGACTTGAATGCAAGCTCGTATTGCATCTCCCAAGACGAAAGGGTGTCTGAATCCCCTGTGGAGACCACAGAGAAAGACCTAGTTCCTCACCTCATCGCGACCGGAGGCCTCACATCCTTTGAAATCTCCAGAGGTATGCGGAGATTAGTGCCTCAAAGGAGACGATGCCTGACCCCTCGTGAAACTTGATAGGAGTCACAGGATTCCTGTGGCACGTGGAAAGGGACTCTTGGTCTCCCGCCTCAGCTGGAGAGGCGTCCCAATTGCCCTGCCAAGCCTCGAGGAGAATCCCGATTTGTCCCTCGCAACTAGGCAGGAGTCCTGCCGTCGCTGAACTAACACCTGTGTGGAAGTGCCATCCCCGTCGTAACTCGAGAATACACCGCAGGTTCCCGCCGCAACTCGAGAAAAACCATGAGACTTCCCCCTCGCCGCGAGATGAGGCCCGATTCCGCTGCACTGCGTGCAGAGCAATTCTGTGTTGCACATCACACATGAAAGGAGCCTTGATTTCCTTGATGGCACTCCAGAGAAACCCAAAGAACATGTTTCAAGGTTGAGGGATCCTGAGGTCACTGTAGCAACACGAAAGAGCTCCGTGGACCAAAAATCAACTCGAGATGAGAGGTTAGTCCCTGGCTTCGACTCCAGAGGAATACCACCTTACCACAAGCACCGTAAGAGGAGGCTTCTCTCAGCTCTAGGTATGTGAGAGGGACCCTGAGTTTGCGGCCTCAAGTGGAATGGACACCGCGATTCCCTGACGCGAAATAAGGCCGGATATCCCTGCAGTGACTTGAATGCAGGCTCGTCTTGCATCTCCCAAGACGAAAGGATGTCTGAATCCCCTGTGGAGACCACAGAGAATGACCTAGTTCCCCACCTCATCACGACCGGAGGCCTCACATCCTTTGAAAACTCCAGAGGTACGCAGAGATCAGTGCCTCCAAAGGAGACGATGCCTGACTTCTCGTGAAACTTGATAGGAGTCCCAGGATTCCTGTGGCACGTGGAAAGGGACACTTGGTCTCCCGCCTCAGCTGGAGAGGCGTCCCAATTGCCCTGCCAAGCCTCGAGGAGAATCCCGAGTTGTCCCTCGCAACTAGGCAGGAGTCCTGACGTCGCTGAAGAAACACGTGGGTGGAAGGGCCATCCCCTCGTAACTCGAGAGTATTCCCCAGGTTCCCGCCGCAACTCGAGAAAAACCATGAGACTTCCCCCTCGCCGCGAGATGAGGCCCGATTCCCCTGCACTGCGTGCAGAGCAATTCCGTGTTGCACATCACACATGAAAGGAGCCTTGATTTCCTTGATGGCACTCCAGAGAAACCCCAAGATCACTGTTTCAAGGCTAGAGGGATCCTGAGGTCACTGTAGCAACACGAAAGAGCTCCGTGGACCAAAAATCAACTCGAGATGAGAGGTTAGTCCCTGGCTTCGACTCCAGAGGAATACCACCTTACCACAAGCACCTCAAGAGGAGGCTTCTCTCAGCTCTAGCTATGTGAGAGGGACCCTGAGTTTGCGGCCTCAAGTGGAATGGACACCGTGATGCCCTGAATCGAAATAAGGCCGGATATCCCTGCAGTGACTTGAATGCAGGCTCGTCTTGCATCTCCCAAGACGAAAGGATGTCTGAATCCCCTGTGGAGACCACAGAGAAAGACCTAGTTCCCTACATCATGGCGACCGGAGGCCTCACATCCTTTGAAAACTCCAGAGGGACGCGGAGATCAGTGCCTCCAAAGGAGACGATGCCTGACTCCTCGTGAAACTTGATAGGAGTCCCAGGATTCCTGTGGCACGTGGAAAGGGACACTTGGTCTCCCGCCTCAGCTGGAGAGGCGTCCCAATTGCCCTGCCAAGCCTCGAGGAGAATCCCGAGTTGTCCCTCGCAACTAGGCAGGAGTCCTGACGTCGCAGAAGAAACACATTGGTGGAAGGGCCATCCCCTCGTAACTCGAGAATATTCCCCAGTTTCCCGCCGCAACTCTAGAAAAACCATGAGACTTCCCCCTTGCCGCGAGATGAGGCCCGATTCCCCTGCACTGCATGTAAAGCAATTCCGTGTTGCACATCACACATGAAAGGAGCCTTGATTTCCTTGATGGCACTCCAGAGAAACCCCAAGAACACTGTTTCAAGGCTAGAGGGATCCTGAGGTCACTGTAGCAACACGAAAGAGCTCCGTGGACCAAAAATCAACTCGAGATGAGAGGTTAGTCCCTGGATTCGACTCCAGAGGAATACCACCTTACCACAAGCACCTCAAGAGGAGGCTTCTCTCAGCTCTAGGTATGTGAGAGGGACCCTGAGTTTGCAGCCTCAAGTGGAATGGACACCGTGATGCCCTGACTCGAAATAAGGCCGGATATCCCTGCAGTGACTTGAATGCAGGCTCGTCTTGCATCTCCCAAGACGAAAGGATGTCTGAATCCCCTGTGGAGACCACAGAGAAAGACCTAGTTCTCCACCTCATCGCGACCGGAGGCCTCACATCCTTTGAAAACTCCAGAGGTACGCGGAGATCAGTGCCTCCAAAGGAGACGATGCCTGACTCCTCCTGAAACTTGATAGGAGTCCCAGGATTCCTGTGGCACGTGGAAAGGGACCCTTGGTCTACCGCCTCAGCTGGAGAGGCGTCCCAATTGCCCTGCCAAGCCTCGAGGAGAATCCCGAGTTGTCCCTCGCAACTAGGCAGGAGTCCTGACGTCGCTGAACAAACACGTGGGTGGAAGGGCCATCCCCGTCGTAACTCGAGAATATACCCCAGGTTCCCGCCGCAACTCGAGAAAAACCATGAGACTTCCCCCTCGCCGCGAATTGAGGCCCGATTCCCCTGCACTGCATGCAGAGCAATTCCGTGTGGTACATCACACATGAAAGGAGCCTTGATTTCCTTGATGGCACTCCAGAGAAACCCCAAGAACACTGTTTCAAGGGTAGAGGGATCCTGAGGTCACTGTAGGAACACGAAAGAGCTCCGTGGACCAAAAATCAACTCGAGATGAGAGGTTAGTCCCTGGCTTCGACTCCAGAGGAATACCACCTTACCACAAGCACCTCAAGAGGAGGCTTCTCTCAGCTCTAGGTATGTGAGAGGGACCCTGAGTTTGCGGCCTCAAGTGGAATGGACACCGCGATGCCCTGACTCGAAATAAGGCCGGATATCCCTGCAGTGACTTGAATGCAGGCTCGTCTTGCATCTCCCGAGACGAAAGGATGTCTGAATCCCCTGTGGAGACCACAGAGAAAGACCTAGTTCCCTACCTCATGGCGATCGGAGGCCTCACATCCTTTGAAAACTCCAGAGGTACGCGGAGATCAGTGCCTCCAAAGGAGACGATGCCTGTCTCCTCGTGAAACTTGATAGGAGTCCCAGGATTCCTGTGGCACGTGGAAAGGGACCCTTGGTCTCCCGCCTCAGCTGGAGAGGCGTCCCAATTGCCCTGCCAAGCCTCGAGGAGAATCCCGAGTTGTCCCTCGCAACTAGGCAGGAGTCCTGACGTCGCTGAAGAAACACGTGGGTGGAAGGGCCATCCCCTCGTAACTCGAGAACATTCCCCAGGTTCCCGCCGTAACTCGAGAAAAACCATGAGACTTCCCCCTCGCCGCGAGATGAGGCCCGATTCCCCTGCACTGCATCCAGAGCAATTCCGTGTTGCACATCACACATGAAAGGAGCCTTGATTTCCTTGATGGCACTCCAGAGAAACCCCAAGAACACTGTCTCAAGGATAGAGGGATCCTGAGGTCACTGTATCCACACTAAAGAGCTCCGTGGACCAAAAATCAACTCGAGATGAGAGGTTAGTCCCTGGCTTCGACTCCAGAGGAATACCACCTTACCACAAGCACCTCAAGAGGAGGCTTCTCTCAGCTCTAGGTATGTGAGAGGGACCCTGAGTTTGCGGCCTCAAGTGGAATGGACACCGCGATGCCCTGACTCGAAATAAGGCCGGATATCCCTGCAGTGACTTGAATGCAGGCTCGTCTTGCATCTCCCAAGACGAAAGGATGTCTGAATCCCCTGTGGAGACCACAGAGAAAGACCTAGTTCCCCACCTCATCGTGACCGGAGGCCTCACATCCTTTGAAAACTCCAGAGGTACGCGGAGATCAGTGCCTCCAAAGGAGACGATGCCTGACTCCTCCTGAAACTTGATAGGAGTCCCAGGATTCCTGTGGCACGTGGAAAGGGACCCTTCGTCTCCCGCCTCAGCTGGAGAGGCGTCCCAATTGCCCTGCCAAGCCTCGAGGAGAATCCCGAGTTGTCCCTCGCAACTAGGCAGGAGTCCTGACGTCGCTGAACAAACACGTGGGTGAAAGGGCCATCCCCGTCGTAACTCGAGAATATACCCCAGGTTCCCGCCGCAACCTGAGAAAAACCATGAGACTTCCCCCTCGCCGCGAATTGAGGCCCGATTCCCCTGCACTGCGTTCAGAGCAATTGCGTGTTGCACATCACACATGAAAGGAGCCTTGATTTCCTTGATGGCACTCCAGAGAAACCCCAAGAACACTGTTTCAAGGCTAGAGGGACCCTGAGGTCACTGTAGCAACACAAAAGAACTACGGGGACCAAAAATCAACTCGAGATGAGAGGTTAGTCCCTGGCTTCGACTCCAGAGGAATACCACCTTACCACAAGCACCTCAAGAGGAGGCTTCTCTCAGCTCTAGGTATGTGAGAGGGACCCTGAGTTTGCGGCCTCAAGTGGAATGGACACCGCGATGCCCTGACTCGAAATAAGGCTGGATATCCCTGCAGTGACTTGAATGCAGGCTCGTCTTGCATCTCCCAAGACGAAAGGATGTCTGAATCCCCTGTGGAGACCACAGAGAAAGACTGAGTACCCCACCTCATCGCGACCGGAAGCCTCACATCCTTTGAAAATTCCAGAGGTACGTAGAGATCAGTGCCTCCAAAGGAGATGATGCCTGACTCCTCGTGAAACTTGATAGGAGTCCCAGGATTCCTGTGGCACGTGGAAAGGGACACTTGGTCTCCCGCCTCAGCTGGAGAGGCGTCCCAATTGCCCTGCCAAGCCTCGAGGAGAATCCCGAGTAGTCCCTCGCAACTAGGCAGGAGTCCTGCTGTTGCTGAACAAACACGTGTGTGGAAGGGCCATCCCCGTCGTAACTCGAGAATACACCCCAGGTTCCCGCCGCAACTCGAGAAAAACCATGAGACTTCCCCCTCGCCGCGAGATGAGGCCCGATTCCCCTGCACTGCGTGCAGCGCAATTCCGTGTTGCACATCACACATGAAAGGAGCCCTGATTTCCTTGATGGCACTCCAGAGAAACCCCAAGAACACTGTTTCAAGGCTAGAGGGATCCTGAGGTCACTGTAGCAACACGAAAGAGCTCCGTGGACCAAAAATCAACTCGAGATGAGAGGTTAGTCCCTGCCTTCGACTCCAGAGGAATACCACCTTACCACAAGCACCTCAAGAGGAGGCTTCTCTCAGCTCTAGCTATGTGAGAGGGACCCTGATTTTGCGGCCTCAAGTGGAATGGACACCGCGAGGCCCTGACTCGAAATAAGGCCTGATATCCCTGCAGTGACTTAAATGCAGGCTCGTTTTGCATCTCCCAAGACGAAAGGATGTCTGTATCCCCTGTGGAGACCACAGAGAAAGACATAGATCCCAACTTCATCACGACCGGAGGGCTCACATCCTTTGAAAACTCCAGAGGTACGGGGAGATCAGTGCCTCCAAAGGAGACGATGCCTGACTCCTCGTGAAACTTGATATGAGTCCCAAGATTCCTGTGGCACGTGGAAAGGGACTCTTGGTCTCCCCCCTCAGCTGGAGAGGCGTCCCAATTGCCCTGCCTAACCTCGAGGAGAATCCCGAGTTGTCCCTCGCAACTAGGCAGGAGTCCTGACGTCGCTGAACAAACACGTGGGTGGAAGGGCCATCCCCGTCGTAACTCGAGAATATACCCCAGGTTCCCGCCGCAAATCGAGAAAAACCATGAGAATTCCCCCTCGGCGCGAGATGAGGCCCGATTCCCCAGCACTGCGTGCAGAGTAATTCCGTGTTGCACATCACACATGAAAGGAGCCTTGATTTCCTTAATGGCACTCCAGAGAAACCCCAAGAACACTGTTTCAAGGCTAGAGGGATCCTGAGGTCACTGTAGCAACACGAAAGAGCTCCGTCGACCAAAAATCAACTCGAGATGAGAGGTTAGTCCCTGGCTTCGACTCCAGAGGAATACCACCTTACCACAAGCACCTCAAGAGGAGGCTTCTCTCAGCTCTAGGTATGTGAGAGGGACCCTGAGTTTGCGGCCTCAAGTGGAATGGACACCGCGATGCCCTGACTCGAAATAAGGCCGGATATCCCTGCAGTGACTTGAATGCAGGCTCGTCTTGCATCTCCCAAGACGAAAGGATGTCTGAATCCCCTGTGGAGACCACAGAGAAAGACTGAGTACCCCACCTCATCGCGACCGGAAGCCTCACATCCTTTGAAAATTCCAGAGGTACGCAGAGATCAGTGCCTCCAAAGGAGATGATGCCTGACTCCTCGTGAAACTTGATAGGAGTCCCAGGATTCCTGTGGCATGTGGAAAGGGACCCTTGGTCTCCCGCCTCAGCTGGAGAGGCGTCCCAATTGCCCTGCCAAGCCTCGAGGAGAATCCCGAGTAGTCCCTCGCAACTAGGCAGGAGTCCTGCTGTTGCTGAACAAACACGTGTGTGGAAGGGCCATCCCCGTCGTAACTCGAGAATATACCCCAGGTTCCCGCCGCAACTCGAGAAAAATCATGAGACTTCCCCCTCGCCGCGAGATGAGGCCCGATTCCCCTGCACTGCGTGCAGCGCAATTCCGTGTTGCACATCACACATGAAAGGAGCCCTGATTTCCTTGATGGCACTCCAGAGAAACCCCAAGAACACTGTTTCAAGGCTAGAGGGATCCTGAGGTCACTGTAGCAACACGAAAGAGCTCCGTGGACCAAAAATCAACTCGAGATGAGAGGTTAGTCCCTGCCTTCGACTCCAGAGGAATACCACCTTACCACAAGCACCTCAAGAGGAGGCTTCTCTCAGCTCTAGCTATGTGAGAGGGACCCTGATTTTGCGGCCTCAAGTGGAATGGACACCGCGATGCCCTGACTCGAAATAAGGCCTGATATCCCTGCAGTGACTTGAATGCAGGCTCGTCTTGCATCTCCCAAGACGAAAGGATGTCTGTATCCCCTGTGGAGACCACAGAGAAAGACATAGATCCCAACTTCATCACGACCGGAGGGCTCACATCCTTTGAAAACTCCAGAGGTACGGGGAGATCAGTGCCTCCAAAGGAGACGATGCCTGACTCCTCGTGAAACTTGATATGAGTCCCAAGATTCCTGTGGCACGTGGAAAGGGACTCTTGGTCTCCCCCCTCAGCTGGAGAGGCGTCCCACTTGCCCTGCCAAACCTCGAGGAGAATCCCGAGTTGTCCCTCGCAACTAGGCAGGAGTCCTGACGTCGCTGAACAAACACGTGGGTGGAAGGGCCATCCCCGTCGTAACTCGAGAATATACCCCAGGTTCCCGCCGCAACTCGAGAAAAACCATGAGAATTCCCCCTCGCCGCGAGATGAGGCCCGATTCCCCAGCACTGCGTGCAGAGTAATTCCGTGTTGCACATCACACATGAAAGGAGCCTTGATTTCCTTAATGGCACTCCAGAGAAACCCCAAGAACACTGTTTCAAGGCTAGAGGGATCCTGAGGTCACTGTAGCAACACGAAAGAGCTCCGTCGACCAAAAATCAACTCGAGATGAGAGGTTAGTCCCTGGCTTCGACTCCAGAGGAATACCACCTTACCACAAGCACCTCAAGAGGAGGCTTCTCTCAGCTCTAGGTATGTGAGAGGGACCCTGAGTTTGCGGCCTCAAGTGGAATGGACACCGCGATGCCCTGACTCGAAATAAGGCCGGATATAAGTGCAGTGACTTGAATGCAGGCTCGTCTTGCATCTCCCAAGACGAAAGGATGCCTGAATCCCCTGTGGAGACCACAGAGAAAGACCTAGTTCCACACCTCATCGCGACCGGAGGCCTCACATCCTTTGAAAACTCCAGAGGTACGCGGAGATCAGTGCCTCCAAAGGAGACGATGCCTGACTCCTCGTGAAACTTGATAGGAGTCCCAGGATTCCTGTGGCACGTGGAAAGGGAACCTTGGTCTCCCGCCTCAGCTGCAGAGGCGTCCCAAATGCCCTGCCAAGCCTCGAGGAGAATCCCGAGTTGTCCCTCGCAACTAGGCAGGAGTCCTGACGCGGCTGAACAAACACGTGGGTCCAAGGGCCATCCCCGTCGTAACTCAAGAATATACCCCAGGTTCCCGCCGCAACTCGAGAAAAACCATGAGACTTCCCCCTCGCCGCGAGATGAGGCCCGATTCCCCTACACTGCGTGCAGAGCAATTCCGTGTTGCACATCACACATGAAAGGAGCCTTGATTTCCTAGATGGCACTCCAGAGAAACCCCAAGAACACTGTTTCAAGGCTAGAGGGATCCTGAGGTCACTGTAGCAACACGAAAGAGCTCCGTGGACCAAAAATCAACTCGAGATGAGAGGTTAGTCACTGGCTTCGACTCCAGAGGAATACCACCTTACCACAAGCACCTCAAGAGGAGGCTTCTCTCAGCTCTAGCTATGTGAGAGGGACCCTGATTTTGCGGCCTCAAGTGGAATGAACACCGCGATGCCCTGACTCGAAATAAGGCCGGATATCCCTGCAGTGACTTGAATGCAGGCTCGTCTTGCATCTCCCAAGACGAAAGGATGTCTGAATCCCCTGTGGAGACCACAGAGAAAGACCTAGTTCCCCACCTCATCGCGACCGGAGGCCTCACATCCTTTGAAAACTCCAGAGGTACGCGGAGATCAGTGCCTCCAAAGGAGACGATGCCTGACTCCTCGTGAAACTTGATAGGAATCCCAGGATTGCTGTGGCACATGGAAAGGGACCCTTGGTCTCCCACCTCAGCTGGAGAGGCGTCCCAATTGCCCTGCCAATCCTCGAGGAGAATCCCGAGTTGTCCCTCGCACCTAGCCAGGAGTCCTGACATGGCTGAACAAACACGTGTGTGGAAGGGCCATCCCCGTCGTAACTCGAGAATATACCCCAGGTTCCCGCCGCAACTCGAGAAAAACCATGAGACTTTCCCCTCGTCGCGATATGAGGCCCGATTCCCCTACACTGCGTGCAGAGCAATTCCGTGTTGCATATCACACATGAAAGGAGCCTTGATTTCCTTGATGGCCCTCCAGAGAAACCCCATGAACACTGTTTCAAGGCTAGAGGGAACCTGAGGTCACTGTAGCAACACGAAAGAGCTCCGTGGACCAAAAATCAACTCGAGATGAGGGGTTAGTCCCTGGCTTCGACTCCAGAGGAATACCACCTTACCACAAGCACCTCAAGAGGAGGCTTCTCTCAGCTCTAGGTATGTGAGAGGGACCCTGATTTTGCGGCCTCAAGTGGAATGGAGACCGCGATGCCCTGACTAGAAATAAGGCCGGATATCCCTGCAGTTACTTGAAGGCAGGCTCGTCTTGCATCTCCCAAGACAAAAGGATGTCTGAATCCCCTGTGGAGACCAGAGAGAAAGACCTAGTTACCAACCTCATTGTGACCGGAGGCCTCACATCCTTTGAAAATTCCAGAGGTACGCGGAGATCAGTGCCTCCAAAGGAGACGATGGCTGACTCCTCGTGAAACTTGATAGGAGTCCCAGGATTCCTGTGGCACGTGGAAAGGGACCCTTGGTCTCCGGCCTCAGCTGGAGAGGCGTCCCAATTGCCCTGCCAAGCCTCGAGGAGAATCCCGAGTTGTCCCTCGCAACTAGGCAGGAGTCCTGACGTCGCTGAAGAAACACGTGGGTGGAAGGACCATCCCCGTCGTAACTCGAGAATATAGCCCAGGTTCCCGCCGCAAATCGAGAAAAACCATGAGACTTCCCCCTCGCCGCGAGATGAGGCCCGATTCCCCTACATTGCGTGCAGAGCAATTCCGTGTTGCACATCACACATGAAAGGAGCCTTGATTTCCTTCATGGCACTCCAGAGAAACCCCAAGAACACTGTTTCAAGGCTAGAGGGATCCTGAGGTCACTGTAGCTACACGAAAGAGCTCCGTGGACCAAAAATCAACTCGAGATGAGAGGTTAGTCCCTAACTTCGACTCCAGAGGAATACCAGCTTACGACAAGCACCTCAAGAGGAAGCTTCTCGCAGCTTTAGGTATGTGAGAGGAGCCCTGAGTTTGCAGCCTCCAGTGGAATGGACATCGCGATGCCCTGACTCGAAATAAGGCCGGATATCCCTGCAGTGACTTGAATGCAGGCTCGTCTTGCATCTGCCACGACGAAAGGATGTCTGAATCCCCTGTGGAGACCACAGAGAAAGACCTAGTTCCCCACCTCATCGCAACCGGAAGCCTCATATCCTTTGAAAACTACAGAGGTACGCGGAGATCAGTGCCTCCAAAGGAGACGATGCCTGACTCCTCGTGAAACTTGATAGGAGTCCCAGGATTCCTGTGGCTCGTGGAAAGGGACCCTTGGTCTCCCGCCTCAGCTGGAGAGGCGTCCCAATTGCCCTGCCAAGCCTCGAGGAGAATCCCGAGTTGTCCCTCGTAACTAGGCAGGAGTTCTGACATGGCTGAACAAACACGTGGGTGGAAGGGCCCTCCCCGTCGTAACTCGAGAATATATCCCAGGTTCCCTCCGCAACTCGAGAAAAACCATGAGATTTCTCCCTCGCCGCAAAATGATGCCCGATTCCACTGCAATGCATGCAGAGTAATTCCGTGTTGCACATCACACATGAAAGGAGCCTTGATTTCCTTGATGGCACTCCAGAGAAACCCCAAGAACACTGTTCCAAGGCCAGAGTGCTCCTGAGGTCACTGTAGCCACACTGAAGAGCTCCGTTTACCAAAAATCAACTCGAGATGAGAGGTTAGTCCCTGGCTTCGACTCCACAGGAATACCACCTTACCACAAGCACCTCAAGAGGAGGCTTCTCTCAGCTCTAGCTATGTGAGAGGGACCCTGAGTTTGTGGCCTCAAGTGGAATGGACACCGCGATGCCCTGACTCGAAATAAGGCCGGATATCCGTGCAGTGACTTGAATGCAGGCTCGTCTTGCATCTCCCAAGACGAAAGGATGTCTGAATCCCCTGTGGAGACCACAGAGAAAGACCTAGTTCCCCATCTCATCGCGACCGGAGGCCTCACATCCTTTGAAAATTTCAGAAGTACGCGGTGATCAGTGCCTCCAAAGGAGACGATGCCTGACTCCTCGTGAAACTTGATAGGAGTCCCAGGATTCCTGTGGCACGTGGAAAGGGACCCTTGGTCTCCCGCCTCACCTGGAGAGGCGTCCCAATTGCCCTGCCAAGCCTCGAGGAGAATCCCGAGTTTTCCCTCACAACTAGGTAGGAGTCCTGACGTCGCTGAAGAAACACATGTGTGGAAGGGCCATTCCCGTCGTAACTCGAAAATATACCCCAGGTTCCCGCCGCAAATCGAGAAAAACCATGAGACTTCCCCCTCGCCGCGAGATGACGCCCGATTCCCGTGCACTGCGTGCAGAGCAATTCCGTGTTGCACATCACACAGGAAAGGAGCCTTGATTTCCTTGATGGCACACCAGAGAAAGCCCAAGAACACTGTTTCAAGGCTAGAGGGATCCTGAGGTCACTGTAGCAACACGAAAGAGCTCCGTGGACCAAAAATCAACTCGAGATGAGAGGTTAGTCCCTGGATTCGACTCCAGAGGAATACCACCTTACCACAAGCACTTCAAGAGGAGGCTTCTCTCAGCTCTAGGTATGTGAGAGGAACCCTGAGTTTGCGGCCTCAAGTGGAATGGACACTGCGATGCCCTGATTCGAAGTAAGACCGGATATGCCTGCAGTGACTTGAATGCAGGCTCGTCTTGCATCTCCCAAGACGAAAGGTTGTCTGAATCCCCTGTGGAGACCACAGAGAAAGACCCATTTCCCCACATCATCGCGACCGGAGGCCTCACATCCTTTGAAAACTCCAGAGGGACACAGAGATCAGTGCCTCCAAAGGAGACGATGCCTGACTCCTCGTGAAACTTGATAGGAGTCCCAGGATTCCTGTGGCACGTGGAAAGGGACACTTGGTCTCCCGCCTCAGCTGGAGAGGGGTCCCAATTGCCCTGCCAAGCCTCGAGGAGAATCCCGAGTTGTCCCTCGCAACTAGGCAGGAGTCCTGACATCACTGAACGAACACGTGCGTGGAAGGGCCATCCCCGTCGTAACTGGAGAATATACCCCAGGTTCCAGCCGCAACTCGAGAAAAACCATGAGACTTCCCCCTCGCCCCGAGATGAGGGCCGATTCCCCTGCACTGCGTGCAGAGCAATTCCGTGTTGCACATCACACATGAAAGGAGTCTTAATTTCCTTGATGGCACTCCAGAGAAACCCAAAGAACAGTGTTTCAAGGCTAGAGGGATCCTGAGGTCACTGTAGCAACACGAAAGAGCTCCGTGGACCAAAAATCAACTCGAGATGAGAGGTAAGTCCCTGGCTTCGACTCCAGAGGAATACCACCTTACCACAAGCACCTCAAGAGGAGGCTTCTCTCAGCTCTAGGTATGTGAGAGGGACCCTGAGTTTGCGGCCTCAAGTGGAATGGACACCGCGATGCCCTGACTCGAAATAAGGCCGGATATCCCTGCAGCGACTTGAATGCAGGCTCGTCTTGCATCTCCCAAAATGAACGAATGTCTGAATCCCCTGTGGAGATCGCAGAGAAAGACCTAGTTCCCCACCTCATGGCGACCGGAGGCCTCACATCCTTTGAAAACTCCAGAGGTCCGCGGAGATCAGTGCCTCCAAAGGAGACGATGCCTGACTCCTCGTGAAACATGATAGGAGTCCCCGGATTCCTGTGGCACGTGGAAAGGGACACTTGGTCTCCCGCCTCAGCTGGAGAGGCGTCCCAATTGCCCTGCCAAGCCTCGAGGGGAATCCCGAGTTTTCCCTCGCATCTAGGCAGGAGTCTGACGTCGATGAACAAACACGTGGGTGGAAGGGCCATCCCCGTCGTAACTCGAGAATATACCCCAGGGTCCCGCCGCAACTCGAGAAAAACCATGAGACTTCCCCCTCGCCGTGAGATGAGGCCCGATTCCCCTGCACTGCGTGCAGAGCAATTCCGTGTTGCACATCACACATGAAAGGAGCCTTGATTTTCTTGATGGCACTACAGAGAAACCCCAAGAACACTGTTTCAAGGCTAGAGGGACCCTGAGGTCACTGTAGCAACACGAAAGAGCTCCGTGGACCAAAAATCAACTCGAGATGAGAGGTTAGTCCCTGACTTCGACTCCAGAGGAATACCACCTTACCACAAGCACCTCAAGAGGAGGCTTCTCTCAGCTCTATGTATGTGAGAGGGACCCTGAGTTTGCCGCCTCAAGTGGAATGGAGACCGCGATGCCCTGACTCGAAATCAGGCCGGATATCCCTGCAGTGACTTGAATGCAGGCTCGTCTTGCATCTCCCAAGACGAAAGGATGTCTGAATCCCCTGTGGAGACCACAGAGAAAGACCTAGTTCCCCACCTCATCGCGACCGGAGGCCTCACATCCTTTGAAAACTCCAGAGGTACGCGGAGATCAGTGCCTCCAAAGGAGACGATGCCTGACTCCTCGTGAAACTTGATAGGAGACCCAGGATTCCTCTGGCACGTGGAAAGGGACCCTTGGTATCCCGCCTCAGCTGGAGAGGCGTCCCAATTGCCCTGCCAAGCCTCGAGGAGAATCCCGAGTTGTCCGTCGCAACTAGGCAGGAGTCCTGACGTCGCTGAACAAACACGTGTGTGGAAGGGCCATCCCCGTCCTAACTCGAGAATATACCCCAGGTTCCCGCCGCAACTCGAGAAAAATCATGAGACTTCCCCCTCGCCGCGAGATGAGGCCCGATTCCGCTACACTGCGTGCAGAGCAATTGCGTGTTGCACATCACACATGAAAGGAGCCTTGATTTCCTTGATGGCACTCCAGAGAAACCCCAAGAACACTGTTTCAAGGTTGAGGGATCCTGAGGTCACTGTAGCAACACGAAAGAGCTCCGTGGACCAAAAATCAACTCGAGATGAGAGGTTAGTCCCTGGCTTCGACTCCAGAGGAATACCACCTTTCCACAAGCACCTCAAGAGGAGGCTTCTCTCAGCTCAGGGTGTGTGAGAGGGACCCTGAGTTTGCGGCCTCAAGTGGAATGGAGACCGCGATGCCCTGACTCGAAATAAGGCCGGATATCCCTGCAGTGACTTGAATGCAGGCTCGTCTTGCATCTGCCACGACGAAAGGATGTCTGAATCCCCTGTGGAGACCACAGAGAAAGACCTAGTTCCCCACCTCATCGCAACCGGAAGCCTCATATCCTTTGAAAACTACAGAGGTACGCGGAGATCAGTGCCTCCAAAGGAGACGATGCCTGACTCCTCGTGAAACTTGATAGGAGTCCCAGGATTCCTGTGGCTCGTGGAAAGGGACCCTTGGTCTCCCGCCTCAGCTGGAGAGGCGTCCCAATTGCCCTGCCAAGCCTCGAGGAGAATCCCGAGTTGTCCCTCGTAACTAGGCAGGAGTTCTGACATGGCTGAACAAACACGTGGGTGGAAGGGCCCTCCCCGTCGTAACTCGAGAATATATCCCAGGTTCCCTCCGCAACTCGAGAAAAACCATGAGATTTCTCCCTCGCCGCAAAATGATGCCCGATTCCACTGCAATGCATGCAGAGTAATTCCGTGTTGCACATCACACATGAAAGGAGCCTTGATTTCCTTGATGGCACTCCAGAGAAACCCCAAGAACACTGTTCCAAGGCCAGAGTGCTCCTGAGGTCACTGTAGCCACACTGAAGAGCTCCGTTTACCAAAAATCAACTCGAGATGAGAGGTTAGTCCCTGGCTTCGACTCCACAGGAATACCACCTTACCACAAGCACCTCAAGAGGAGGCTTCTCTCAGCTCTAGCTATGTGAGAGGGACCCTGAGTTTGTGGCCTCAAGTGGAATGGACACCGCGATGCCCTGACTCGAAATAAGGCCGGATATCCGTGCAGTGACTTGAATGCAGGCTCGTCTTGCATCTCCCAAGACGAAAGGATGTCTGAATCCCCTGTGGAGACCACAGAGAAAGACCTAGTTCCCCATCTCATCGCGACCGGAGGCCTCACATCCTTTGAAAATTTCAGAAGTACGCGGTGATCAGTGCCTCCAAAGGAGACGATGCCTGACTCCTCGTGAAACTTGATAGGAGTCCCAGGATTCCTGTGGCACGTGGAAAGGGACCCTTGGTCTCCCGCCTCACCTGGAGAGGCGTCCCAATTGCCCTGCCAAGCCTCGAGGAGAATCCCGAGTTTTCCCTCACAACTAGGTAGGAGTCCTGACGTCGCTGAAGAAACACATGTGTGGAAGGGCCATTCCCGTCGTAACTCGAAAATATACCCCAGGTTCCCGCCGCAAATCGAGAAAAACCATGAGACTTCCCCCTCGCCGCGAGATGACGCCCGATTCCCGTGCACTGCGTGCAGAGCAATTCCGTGTTGCACATCACACAGGAAAGGAGCCTTGATTTCCTTGATGGCACACCAGAGAAAGCCCAAGAACACTGTTTCAAGGCTAGAGGGATCCTGAGGTCACTGTAGCAACACGAAAGAGCTCCGTGGACCAAAAATCAACTCGAGATGAGAGGTTAGTCCCTGGATTCGACTCCAGAGGAATACCACCTTACCACAAGCACTTCAAGAGGAGGCTTCTCTCAGCTCTAGGTATGTGAGAGGAACCCTGAGTTTGCGGCCTCAAGTGGAATGGACACTGCGATGCCCTGATTCGAAGTAAGACCGGATATGCCTGCAGTGACTTGAATGCAGGCTCGTCTTGCATCTCCCAAGACGAAAGGTTGTCTGAATCCCCTGTGGAGACCACAGAGAAAGACCCATTTCCCCACATCATCGCGACCGGAGGCCTCACATCCTTTGAAAACTCCAGAGGGAAACGGAGATCAGTGCCTCCAAAGGAGACGATGCCTGACTCCTCGTGAAACTTGATAGGAGTCCCAGGATTCCTGTGGCACGTGGAAAGGGACACTTGGTCTCCCGCCTCAGCTGGAGAGGGGTCCCAATTGCCCTGCCAAGCCTCGAGGAGAATCCCGAGTTGTCCCTCGCAACTAGGCAGGAGTCCTGACATCACTGAACGAACACGTGCGTGGAAGGGCCATCCCCGTCGTAACTGGAGAATATACCCCAGGTTCCAGCCGCAACTCGAGAAAAACCATGAGACTTCCCCCTCGCCCCGAGATGAGGGCCGATTCCCCTGCACTGCGTGCAGAGCAATTCCGTGTTGCACATCACACATGAAAGGAGTCTTAATTTCCTTGATGGCACTCCAGAGAAACCCAAAGAACAGTGTTTCAAGGCTAGAGGGATCCTGAGGTCACTGTAGCAACACGAAAGAGCTCCGTGGACCAAAAATCAACTCGAGATGAGAGGTAAGTCCCTGGCTTCGACTCCAGAGGAATACCACCTTACCACAAGCACCTCAAGAGGAGGCTTCTCTCAGCTCTAGGTATGTGAGAGGGACCCTGAGTTTGCGGCCTCAAGTGGAATGGACACCGCGATGCCCTGACTCGAAATAAGGCCGGATATCCCTGCAGCGACTTGAATGCAGGCTCGTCTTGCATCTCCCAAAATGAACGAATGTCTGAATCCCCTGTGGAGATCGCAGAGAAAGACCTAGTTCCCCACCTCATGGCGACCGGAGGCCTCACATCCTTTGAAAACTCCAGAGGTCCGCGGAGATCAGTGCCTCCAAAGGAGACGATGCCTGACTCCTCGTGAAACATGATAGGAGTCCCCGGATTCCTGTGGCACGTGGAAAGGGACACTTGGTCTCCCGCCTCAGCTGGAGAGGCGTCCCAATTGCCCTGCCAAGCCTCGAGGGGAATCCCGAGTTTTCCCTCGCATCTAGGCAGGAGTCTGACGTCGATGAACAAACACGTGGGTGGAAGGGCCATCCCCGTCGTAACTCGAGAATATACCCCAGGGTCCCGCCGCAACTCGAGAAAAACCATGAGACTTCCCCCTCGCCGTGAGATGAGGCCCGATTCCCCTGCACTGCGTGCAGAGCAATTCCGTGTTGCACATCACACATGAAAGGAGCCTTGATTTTCTTGATGGCACTACAGAGAAACCCCAAGAACACTGTTTCAAGGCTAGAGGGACCCTGAGGTCACTGTAGCAACAGGAAAGAGCTCCGTGGACCAAAAATCAACTCGAGATGAGAGGTTAGTCCCTGACTTCGACTCCAGAGGAATACCACCTTACCACAAGCACCTCAAGAGGAGGCTTCTCTCAGCTCTATGTATGTGAGAGGGACCCTGAGTTTGCCGCCTCAAGTGGAATGGAGACCGCGATGCCCTGACTCGAAATCAGGCCGGATATCCCTGCAGTGACTTGAATGCAGGCTCGTCTTGCATCTCCCAAGACGAAAGGATGTCTGAATCCCCTGTGGAGACCACAGAGAAAGACCTAGTTCCCCACCTCATCGCGACCGGAGGCCTCACATCCTTTGAAAACTCCAGAGGTACGCGGAGATCAGTGCCTCCAAAGGAGACGATGCCTGACTCCTCGTGAAACTTGATAGGAGACCCAGGATTCCTCTGGCACGTGGAAAGGGACCCTTGGTATCCCGCCTCAGCTGGAGAGGCGTCCCAATTGCCCTGCCAAGCCTCGAGGAGTATCCCGAGTTGTCCGTCGCAACTAGGCAGGAGTCCTGACGTCGCTGAACAAACACGTGTGTGGAAGGGCCATCCCCGTCCTAACTCGAGAATATACCCCAGGTTCCCGCCGCAACTCGAGAAAAATCATGAGACTTCCCCCTCGCCGCGAGATGAGGCCCGATTCCGCTACACTGCGTGCAGAGCAATTGCGTGTTGCACATCACACATGAAAGGAGCCTTGATTTCCTTGATGGCACTCCAGAGAAACCCCAAGAACACTGTTTCAAGGTTGAGGGATCCTGAGGTCACTGTAGCAACACGAAAGAGCTCCGTGGACCAAAAATCAACTCGAGATGAGAGGTTAGTCCCTGGCTTCGACTCCAGAGGAATACCACCTTTCCACAAGCACCTCAAGAGGAGGCTTCTCTCAGCTCAGGGTGTGTGAGAGGGACCCTGAGTTTGCGGCCTCAAGTGGAATGGAGACCGCGATGCCGTGACTCGAAATAAGGCCGGATATCCCTGCAGTGACTTGAATGCAGGCTCGTATTGCATCTCCCAACACGAAAGGATGTCTGAATCCCCTGTGGAGACCACAGAGAAAGACCTAGTTCCCCACCTCATCGCGACCGGAGGCCTCACATCCTTTGAAAACTCCAGAGGTACGCGGAGATCAGTGCCTCCAAAGGAGACGATGCCTGACTCCTCGTGAAACTTGATAGGAGTCCCAGGATTCCTGTGGCACGTGGAAAGGGACCCTTGGTCTCCCGCCTCAGCTGGAGAGGCGTCCCAATTGCCCTGCCAAGCCTCGAGGAAAATCCCGAGTTGTCCCTCGCAACTGGGCAGGAGTCCGGACGTCGCTGAACAAACACGTGGGTGGAAGGGCCATCCCCGTCGTAACTCGAGAATATACCCCAGGTTCCCGCCGCAACTCGAGAAAAACCATGAGACTTCCCCCTCGATGCAAAATAAGGCCCGATACCCTGCACTGCGTGCAGAGCAATTCCGTGTTGCACATCACACATGAAAGGAGCCTTGATTTCCTTGATGGCACTCCAGAGAAACCCCAAGAACACTGTTTCAAGGTTGAGGGATCCTGAGGTCACTGTAGCAACACGAAAGAGCTCTGTGGACCAAAAATGAACTCGAGATGAGAGGTTAGTCCCTGGCTTCGACTCCAGAGGAATACCACCTTACCACAAGCACCTCAAGAGGAGGCTTCTCTCAGCTCTATGGATGTGAGAGGGACTCTGAGTTTGCGGCCTCAAGTGGAATGGAGACCGCGATGCCCTGACTCGAAATCAGGCCGGATATCCCTGCAGTGACTTGAATGCAGGCTCGTCTTGCTTCTCCCAAGATGAAAGGATGTCTGAATCCCCTGTGGAGACCACAGAGAAAGACCTAGTTCCCCACCTCATTGCGACCGGAGGCCTCACATCCTTTGAAAACTCCAGAGGTACGCGGAGATCAGTGCCTCCAAAGGAGACGATGCCTGACTCCTCGTGAAACTTGATAGGAGTCACAGGATTCCTGTGGCACGTGGAAAGGGAACCTTGGTCTCCCGCCTCAGCTGGAGAGGCGTCCCAATTGCACTTCCAAGCCTTGAGGAGAATCCAGAGTTGTCCCTCGCAACTAGGCAGGAGTACGGACATGGCTGAACAAACACGTGGGTGGAAGGGCCATCCCCGTCGTAACTCGAGAATATACCCCAGGTTCCCATCGCAACTCGAGAAAAACCATGAGACTTCCCCCTAGATGCAAAATAAGGCCCGATACCCTGCACTGCGTGCAGAGCAATTCCGTGTTGCACATCACACATGAAAGGAGCCTTGATTTCCTTGATGGCACTCCAGAGAAACCCCAAGAACACTGTTTCAAGGCTGGAGGCATCCTGAGATCCCTGTATCAGCACGAAAGAGCTCCGTGGACCATGAATCAACTCGAGATGAGAGGTTAGTACCTGGCTTCGACTCCAGAGGAATACCACCTTACCACAAGCACCTCAAGAGGAGGCTTCTCTCAGCTCTAGCTATGTGAGAGGGACCCTGAGTTTGCGGCCTCAAGTGGAATGGACACAGCGATGCCCTGACTCGAAATAAGGCCGGATATCCCTGCAGTGACTTGAAGGCAGGCTCGTCTTGCATCTCCCAAGACGAAAGGATGTCTGAATCCCCTGTGGAGACCACAGAGAAAGACCTAGTTCCCCACCTCATCGCGACCGGAGGCCTCACATCCTTTGAAAACTCCAGAGGTATGCGGAGATTAGTGCCCAAAGGAGACGATGCCTGACCCCTCGTGAAACTTGATAGGAGTCCCAGGATTCCTGTGGCACGTGGAAAGGGACCCTTGGTCTCCCGCCTCAGCTGGAGAGGCGTCCCAATTGCCCTGCCAAGCCTCGAGGAGAATCCCGAGTTGTCCCTCGCAACTAGGCAGGAGTCCTGACGGTGCTGAACAAACACGTGGGTGGAAGGGCCAGACCCGTCGTAACTCGAGAATATACCCCAGGTTCCCGCCGCAACTCGAGAAAAACCATGAGACTTCCCCCTCGCCGCGAGATGAGGCCCGATTCCCCTGCACTGCGTGCAGAGCAATTCCGTGTTGCACATCACACATGAAAGGAGCCTTTATTTCCTTGATGGCACTCCAGAGAAACCCCAAGAACACTGTTTCAAGGCTGGAGGGATCCTGAGGTCCCTGTAGCAGCACGAAAGAGCTCCGTGGACCATGAATCAACTCGAGATGAGAGGTTAGTCCCTGGATTCGACTCCAGAGGAATACCACCTTACCACAAGCACCTCAAGAGGAGGCTTCTCTCAGCTCTAGCTATGTGAGAGGGACCCTGAGTTTGCGGCCTCAAGTGGAATGGACACCGCGATGCCCTGACGCGAAATAAAGCCGGATATCCCTGCAGTGACTTGAATGCAGGCTCGTCTTGCATCTCCCAAGACGAAAGGATGTCTGAATCCCCTGTGGAGACCACAGAGAAAGACCTAGTTCCCACCTCATCGCGACCGGAGGCCTCACATCCTTTGAAAACTCCAGAGGTACGCGGAGATCAGTGCCTCCAAAGGAGACGATGCCTGACTCCTAGTGAAACTTGATAGGAGTCCCAGGATTCCTGTGGCACGTAGAAAGGGACCCTTGGTCTCCCGCCTCAGCTGGAGAGGCGTCCCAATTGCCCTGCCAAGCCTCGAGGAGAATCCCGAGTTGTCCCTCGCAACTAAGCAGGAGTCCTGACGTCGCTGAACAAACACGTGGGTGGAAGGGCCATCCCCGTCGTAACTCGAGAATATACCCCAGGTTCCCGCCGCAACTCGAGAAAAACCATGAGACTTCCCCCTCGCCGCGAGATGAGGCCCGATTCCCCTGCACTGCGTGCAGAGCAATTCCGTGTTGCACATCACACATGAAAGGAGCCTTGATTTCCTTGATGGCACTCCAGAGAAATCCCAAGAACACTGTTTCAAGGTTGAGGGATCCTCAGGTCACTGTAGCAACACGAAAGAGCTCCGTGGACCAAAAATCAACTCGAGATGAGAGGTTAGTCCCTGGCTTCGACTCCAGAGGAATACCACCTTACCACAAGCACCTCAAGAGGAGGCTTCTCTCAGCTCTAGGTATGTGAGAGGGACCCTGAGTTTGCGGCCTCAAGTGAAATAGGCACCACGATGCCCTGACGCGAAGTAAGGCCGGATATCCCTGCAGTGACTTGAATGTAGGCTCGTATTGCATCTCCCAAGACGAAAGGGTGTCTGAATCCCCTGAGGAGACCACAGAGAAAGACCTAGTTCCTCACCTCATCGCGACCGGAGGCCTCACATCCTTTGAAATCTCCAGAGGTATGCGGAGATTAGTGCCTCAAAGGAGACGATGCCTGACCCCTCGTGAAACTTGATAGGAGACCCAGGATTCCTCTGGCACGTGGAAAGGGACCCTTGGTCTCCCGCCTCACCTGGAGAGGCGTCCCAATTGCCCTGCCAAGCCTCGAGGAAAATCCCGATTTGTCCCTCGCAACTAGGCAGGAGTCCTGCCGTCGCTGAACTAACACGTGTGTGGAAGTGCCATCCCCGTCGTAACTCGAGAATATACCGCAGGTTCCCGCCGCAACTCGAGAAAAGCCATGAGACTTCCCCCTCGCCGCGAGATGAGGCCCGATTCCGCTGCACTGCGTGCAGAGCAATTCTGTGTTGCACATCACACATGAAAGGAGCCTTGATTTCCTTGATGGCACTCCAGAGAAACCCCAAGAACACTGTTTCAAGGTTGAGGGATCCTGAGGTCACTGTAGCAACACGAAAGAGCTCCGTGGACCAAAAATCAACTCGAGATGAGAGGTTAGTCCCTGGCTTCGACTCCAGAGGAATACCACCTTACCACAAGCACCGTAAGAGGAGGCTTCTCTCAGCTCTAGGTATGTGAGAGGGACCCTGAGTTTGCGGCCTCAAGTGGAATGGACACCGCGATTCCCTGACGCGAAATAAGGCCGGATATCCCTGCAGTGACTTGAATGCAGGCTCGTCTTGCATCTCCCAAGACGAAAGGATGTCTGAATCCCCTGTGGAGACCACAGAGAATGACCTAGTTCCCCACCTCATCACGACCGGAGGCCTCACATCCTTTGAAAACTCCAGAGGTACGCAGAGATCAGTGCCTCCAAAGGAGACGATGCCTGACTTCTCGTGAAACTTGATAGGAGTCCCAGGATTCCTGTGGCACGTGGAAAGGGACACTTGGTCTCCCGCCTCAGCTGGAGAGGCGTCCCAATTGCCCTGCCAAGCCTCGAGGAGAATCCCGAGTTGTCCCTCGCAACTAGGCAGGAGTCCTGACGTCGCTGAAGAAACACGTGGGTGGAAGGGCCATCCCCTCGTAACTCGAGAGTATTCCCCAGGTTCCCGCCGCAACTCGAGAAAAACCATGAGACCTCCCCCTCGCCGCGAGATGAGGCCCGATTCCCCTGCACTGCGTGCAGAGCAATTCCGTGTTGCACATCACACATGAAAGGAGCCTTGATTTCCTTGATGGCACTCCAGAGAAACCCCAAGATCACTGTTTCAAGGCTAGAGGGATCCTGAGGTCACTGTAGCAACACGAAAGAGCTCCGTGGACCAAAAATCAACTCGAGATGAGAGGTTAGTCCCTGGCTTCGACTCCAGAGGAATACCACCTTACCACAAGCACCTCAAGAGGAGGCTTCTCTCAGCTCTAGGTATGTGAGAGGGACCCTGAGTTTGCGGCCTCAAGTGGAATGGAGACCGCGATGCCCTGACTCGAAATAAGGCCGGATATCCCTGCAGTGACTTGAGTGCAGGCTCATCTTGCATCTCCCAAGACGAAAGGATGTCTGAATCCCCTGTGGAGACCACAGAGAAAGACCTAGTTCCCCACCTCATTGCGACCGGAGGCCTCACATTCTTTGAAAACTCCAGAGGTACGCGGAGATCAGTGCCTCCAAAGGAGACGATGCCTGACTCCTCGTGAAACTTGATAGGAGTCCCAGGATTCCTGTGGCACGTGGAAAGGGACCCTTGGTCTCCAGCCTCATCTGGAGAGGCGTCGCAATTGCCCTGCCAAGCCTCGAGGAGAATCCCGAGTTGTCCCTCGCAACTAGGCAGGGGTCCTGACGTCGCTGAACAAACACGTGGGTGGAAGGGCCATCCCCGTCGTAACTCGAGAATACACCCCAGGTTCCCGCCGCAACTCGAGAAAAACCATGAGACTTCCCCCTCGCCGCGAGATTAGGCCCGATTCCCCTGCACTGCGTGCAGAGCAATTCCGTGTTGCACATCACAAATGAAAGGAGCCTTGATTTCCTTGATGGCACTCCAGAGAAACCCCAAGAACACTGTTTCAAGGCTGGAGGCATCCTGAGATCCCTGTATCAGCACGAAAGAGCTCCGTGGACCATGAATCAACTCGAGATGAGAGGTTAGTACCTGGCTTCGACTCCAGAGGAATACCACCTTACCACAAGCACCTCAAGAGGAGGCTTCTCTCAGCTCTAGCTATGTGAGAGGGACCCTGAGTTTGCGGCCTCAAGTGGAATGGACACCGTGATGCCCTGACTCGAAATAAGGCCGGATATCCCTGCAGTGACTTGAAGGCAGGCTCGTCTTGCATCTCCCAAGACGAAAGGATGTCTGAATCCCCTGTGGAGACCACAGAGAAAGACCTAGTTCCCCACCTCATCGCGACCGGAGGCCTCACATCCTTTGAAAACTCCAGAGGTATGCGGAGATTAGTGCCTCAAAGGAGACGATGCCTGACCCCTCGTGAAACTTGATAGGAGTCCCAGGATTCCTGTGGCACGTGGAAAGGGACCCTTGGTCTCCCGCCTCAGCTGGAGAGGCGTCCCAATTGCCCTGCCAAGCCTCGAGGAGAATCCCGAGTTGTCCCTCGCAACTAGGCAGGAGTCCTGACGGTGCTGAACAAACACGTGGGTGGAAGGGCCAGACCCGTCGTAACTCGAGAATATACCCCAGGTTCCCGCCGCAACTCGAGAAAAACCATGAGACTTCCCCCTCGCCGCGAGATGAGGCCCGATTCCCCTGCACTGCGTGCAGAGCAATTCCGTGTTGCACATCACACATGAAAGGAGCCTTGATTTCCTTGATGGCACTCCAGAGAAACCCCAAGAACACTGTTTCAAGGCTGGAGGGATCCTGAGGTCCCTGTAGCAGCACGAAAGAGCTCCGTGGACCATGAATCAACTCGAGATGAGAGGTTAGTCCCTGGATTCGACTCCAGAGGAATACCACCTTACCACAAGCACCTCAAGAGGAGGCTTCTCTCAGCTCTAGCTATGTGAGAGGGACCCTGAGTTTGCGGCCTCAAGTGGAATGGACACCGCGATGCCCTGACGCGAAATAAAGCCGGATATCCCTGCAGTGACTTGAATGCAGGCTCGTCTTGCATCTCCCAAGACGAAAGGATGTCTGAATCCCCTGTGGAGACCACAGAGAAAGACCTAGTTCCCACCTCATCGCGACCGGAGGCCTCACATCCTTTGAAAACTCCAGAGGTACGCGGAGATCAGTGCCTCCAAAGGAGACGATGCCTGACTCCTAGTGAAACTTGATAGGAGTCCTAGGATTCCTGTGGCACGTGGAAAGGGACCCTTGGTCTCCCGCCTCAGCTGGAGAGGCGTCCCAATTGCCCTGCCAAGCCTCGAGGAGAATCCCGAGTTGTCCCTCGCAACTAAGCAGGAGTCCTGACGTCGCTGAACAAACACGTGGGTGGAAGGGCCATCCCCGTCGTAACTCGAGAATATACCCCAGGTTCCCGCCGCAACTCGAGAAAAACCATGAGACTTCCCCCTCGCCGCGAGATGAGGCCCGATTCCCCTGCACTGCGTGCAGAGCAATTCCGTGTTGCACATCACACATGAAAGGAGCCTTGATTTCCTTGATGGCACTCCAGAGAAATCCCAAGAACACTGTTTCAAGGTTGAGGGATCCTCAGGTCACTGTAGCAACACGAAAGAGCTCCGTGGACCAAAAATCAACTCGAGATGAGAGGTTAGTCCCTGGCTTCGACTCCAGAGGAATACCACCTTACCACAAGCACCTCAAGAGGAGGCTTCTCTCAGCTGTATGTATGTGAGAGGGACCCTGAGTTTGCGGCCTCAAGTGGAATAGGCACCACGATGCCCTGACGCGAAGTAAGGCCGGATATCCCTGCAGTGACTTGAATGCAGGCTCGTATTGCATCTCCCAAGACGAAAGGGTGTCTGAATCCCCTGTGGAGACCACAGAGAAAGACCTAGTTCCTCACCTCATCGCGACCGGAGGCCTCACATCCTTTGAAATCTCCAGAGGTATGCGGAGATTAGTGCCTCAAAGGAGACGATGCCTGACTCCTCGTGAAACTTGATAGGAGTCCCAGGCTTCCTGCGGCACGTGGAAAGGGACCCTTGGTCTCCCGTCTCAGCTGGAGAGGCGTCCCAATTGCCCTGCCAATCCTCGAGGAGAATCCCGAGTTGTCCCTCGCAACTAGGCAGGAGTCCTGACATCGCTGAAGAAACACGTGAGTGGAAGGACCATCCGCGTCGTAACTCGAGAATATATCCCAGGTTCCCGCTGCAACTCGAGAAAATCCATGAGACTTCCCCCTGGCCGTGAGATGAGGCCCGATTCCCCTGCACTGCATGCAGAGCAATTCGGTGCTGCACATCACACATGAAAGGATCCTTGATTTCCTTGATGGCAATCCAGAGAAACCCCAAGAACACTGTTTCAAGGCTAGAGGGATCCTGAGGTCACTGTAGCAACACGAAAGAGCTCCGTGGACCAAAAATCAAATCGAGATGAGAGGTTAGTCACTGGCTTCGACTCCAGAGGAATACCACCTTACCACAAGCACCTCAAGAGGAGGCTTCTCTCAGGTCTAGGTATGTGAGAGGGACCCTGATTTTGCGGCCTCAAGTGGAATGAACACCGCGATGCCCTGACTCGAAATAAGGCCGGATATCCGTGCAGTGACTTGAATGCAGGCTCGTCTTGCATCTCCCAAGACGAAAGGATGTCTGAATCCCCTGTGGAGACCACAGAGAAAGACCTAGTTCCCCACCTCATCGCGACCGGAGGCCTCACATCCTTTGAAAACTCCAGAGGTACGCGGAGATCAGTGCCTCCAAAGGAGACGATGCCTGACTCCTCGTGAAACTTGATATGAATCCCAGGATTGCTGTGGCACGTGGAAAGGGACCCTTGGTCTCCCGCCTCAGCTGGAGACGCGTTCCAATTGCCCTGCCAAGCCTCGAGGAGAATCCCGCGTTGTCCCACACAACTAGGCAGGAGTCCTGACGCGGCTGAACAAACACGTGTGTGGAAGGGCCATCCCCGTCGTAACTCGAGAATATACCCCAGGTTCCCGCCGCAACTCGAGAAAAACCATGAGACTTCCCCCTCGACACGAGATGAGGCCCGATTCCCTTGCACTGCGTGCAGAGCAATTCCATGTTGCACATCACACATGAAAGGAGCCTTGATTTCCTTGATGGCACTCCAGAGAAACCCCAAGAACACTGTTCCAAGGCTAGAGGGGTCCTGAGGTCACTGTAGCCACACTAAAGAGCTACGTGGACCAAAAATCAACTCGAGATGAGAGGTTAGTCCCTGGCTTCGACTCCAGAGGAATACCACCTTACCACAAGCACCTCAAGAGGAAGCTTCTCGCAGCTTTAGGTATGTGAGAGGAACCCTGAGTTTGCAGCCTCAAGTGGAATGGATACCGCGATGCCCTGACTCGAAATAAGGCCGGATATCCCTGCAGTGACTTGAATGCAGGCTCGTCTTGCATCTCCCACGACGAAAGGATGTCTGAATCCCCTGTGGAGACCACAGAGAAAGACCTAGTTCCCCACCTCATCGCGACCGGAGGCCTCACATCCTTTGAAAACTCCAGAGGTAAGCGGAGATCAGTGCCTCCAAAGGAGATGATGCCTGACTCCTCGTCAAACTTGATAGGAGTCCCAGGATTCCTGCGGCACGTGGAAAGGGACCCTTCGTCTCTCGCCTCAGCTGGAGAGGCGTTCCAATTGCCCTGCCAAGCCTCGAGGAGAATCCCGAGTTGTCCCTCGCAACTAGGCAGGAGTCCTGACGTCGCTGAAGAAACAGGTGGTTGGAAGGACCATCCGCCTCGTAACTCGAGAATATACCCCAGGTTCCGGCCGCAACTCGAGAAAATCCATGAGACTTCCCCCTCGCCGTGAGATGAGGCCCGATTCCCCTGCACTGCATGCAGAGCAATTCGGTGCTGCACATCACACATGAAAGGAGCCTTGATTTCCTTGATGGCACTCCAGAGAAACCCCAAGAACACTGTTTCAAGGCCAGAGGGATCCTGAGGTCACTGTAGCAACACGAAAGAGCTCCGTGGACCAAAAATCAACTCGAGATGAGAGGTTAGTCCCTGGCTTGGACTCCAGAGGAATACCACCTTACCACAAGCACCTCAAGAGGAGGCTTCTCTCAGCTCTAGGTATGTGAGAGGGACCCTGATTTTGCGGCCTCAAGTGGAATGGACACCGCGATGCCCTGACTCGAAATAAGGCCGGATATCCCTGCAGTGACTTGAATGCAGGCTCGTCTTGCATCTCCCAAGATGAAAGGATGTCTGAATCCCCTGTGGAGACCACAGAGAAAGACCTAGTTCCTCACCTCATTGCGACCGGAGGCCTCTCATCCTTTGAAAACTCCAGAGGTACGCGGAGATCAGTGCCTCCAAAGGAGACGATGCCTGACTCCTCGTGAAACTTGATAGGAGTCCCAGGATTCCTGTGGCACGTGGAAAGGAACCCTTGGTCTCCCGCCTCAGCTGGAGAGGCGTCCCAATTGCCCTGCCAAGCCTCGAGGAGAATCCCGAGTTGTCCCTCGCAACTAGGCAGGAGTCCTGACGCGGCTGAAGAAACACGTGGGTGGAAGGGCCATCCCCGTCGTAACTCGAGAATATAGCCCAGGTTCCCGCCGCAAATCGAGAAAAACCATGAGACTTCCCCCTCGCCGCGAGATGAGGCCCGATTCCCCTACTCTGCGTGCAGAGCAATTCCGTGTTGCACATCACACATGAAAGGAGCCTTGATTTCCTTGATGGCACTCCAGAGAAACCCCAAGAACACTGTTTCAAGGCTAGAGGGATCCTGAGGTCACTGTAGCTACACGAAAGAGCTCCGTGGACCAAAAATCAACTCGAGATGAGAGGTTAGTCCCTAACTTCGACTCCAGAGGAATACCAGCTTACGACAAGCACCTCAAGAGGAAGCTTCTCGCAGCTTTAGGTATGTGAGAGGAGCCCTGAGTTTGCAGCCTCCAGTGGAATGGACATCGCGATGCCCTGACTCGAAATAAGGCCGGATATTCCTGCAGTGACTTGAATGCAGGCTCGTCTTGCATCTCCCACGACGAAAGGATGTCTGAATCCCCTGTGGAGACCACAGAGAAAGACCTAGTTCCCCACCTCATCGCGACCGGAAGCCTCATATCCTTTGAAAACTCCAGAGGTACGCGGAGATCAGTGCCTCCAAAGGAGACGATGCCTGACTCCTCGTGAAACTTGATAGGAGTCCCAGGATTCCTGTGGCACGTGGAAAGGGACCCTTGGTCTCCCGCCTCAGCTGGAGAGGCGTCCCAATTGCCCTGCCAAGCCTCGAGGAGAATCCCGAGTTGTCCCTCGTAACTAGGCAGGAGTTCTGACATGGCTGAACAAACACGTGGGTGGAAGGGCCCTCCCCGTCGTAACTCGAGAATATATCCCAGGTTCCCTCCGCAACTCGAGAAAAACCATGAGATTTCTCCCTCGCCGCAAAATGATGCCCGATTCCTCTGCAATGCATGCAGAGTAATTCCGTGTTGCACATCACACATGAAAGGAGCCTTGATTTCCTTGATGGCACTCCAGAGAAACCCCAAGAACACTGTTCCAAGGCCAGAGTGCTCCTGAGGTCACTGTAGCCACACTGAAGAGCTCCGTTTACCAAAAATCAACTCGAGATGAGAGGTTAGTCCCTGGCTTCGACTCCAGAGGAATACCACCTTACCACAAGCACCTCAAGAGGAGGCTTCTCTCAGCTCTAGCTATGTGAGAGGGACCCTGAGTTTGTGGCCTCAAGTGGAATGGACACCGCGATGCCCTGACTCGAAATAAGGCCGGATATCCGTGCAGTGACTTGAATGCAGGCTCGTCTTGCATCTCCCAAGACGAAAGGATGTCTGAATCCCCTGTGGAGACCACAGAGAAAGACCTAGTTCCCCACCTCATCGCGACCGGAGGCCTCACATCCTTTGAAAACTTCAGAAGTACGCGGTGATCAGTGCCTCCAAAGGAGACGATGCCTGACTCCTCGTGAAACTTGATAGGAGTCCCAGGATTCCTGTGGCACGTGGAAAGGGACCCTTGGTCTCCCGCCTCACCTGGAGAGGCGTCCCAATTGCCCTGCCAAGCCTCGAGGAGAATCCCAAGTTTTCCCTCACAACTAGGTAGGAGTCCTGACGTCGCTGAAGAAACACGTGTGTGGAAGGGCCATTCCCGTCGTACCTCGAAAATATACCCCAGGTTCCCGCCGCAAATCGAGAAAAACCATGAGACTTCCCCCTCGCCGCGAGATGACGCCCGATTCCCGTGCACTGCGTGCAGAGCAATTCCGTGTTGCACATCACACATGAAAGGAGCCTTGATTTTCTTGATGGCACTCCAGAGAAACCCCAAGAACCCTGTTTCATGGATAGAGGGATCCTGAGGTCACTGTAGCCACAGGAAAGAGCTCCGTGGACCAAAAATCAACTCGAGATGAGAGGTTAGTCCCTGGCTTCGACTCCAGAGGAATACCACCTTACCAGAAGCACCTCAAGAGGAGGCTTCTCTCAGCTCTAGGTATGTGAGAGGGACCCTGAGTTTGCGGCCTCAAGTGGAATGGACACCGCGATGCCCTGACTCGAAATAAGGCCGGATATCCCTGCAGTGACTTGAATGCAGGCTCGTCATACATCTCCCAAGACGAAAGGATGTCTGAATCCCCTGTGGAGACCACAGAGAAAGACCTAGTTCCCCACCTCATCGCGACCGGAGGCCTCACATACTTTGAAAACTCCAGAGGTATGCGGAGATCAGTGCCTCCAAAGGAGACGATGCCTGACTCCTCGTGAAAGTTGATAGGAGTCCCAGGATTCCTGTGGCACGTGGAAAGGGACCCTTGGTCTCCCGCCTCAGCTGGAGAGGCGTCCCAATTGCCCTGCCAAGCCTCGAGGAGAATCCCGAGTTGTCCCTCGCAACTAGGCAGGAGTCCTGACGTCGCTGAACAAACACGTGTGTGGAAGGGCCATCCCCGTCGTAACTCGAGAATATACCCCAGGTTCCCGCCGCAACTCGAGAAAAACCATGAGACTTCCCCATCGCTGCGAGATGAGGACAACTCCCCTGCACTGCGTGCAGAGCAATTCCGTGTTGCACATCACACATGAAAGGAGCCTTGATTTCCTTGATGGCACTCCAGAGAAACCCCAAGAACACTATTTCAAGGCTAGAGGGATCCTGACGTCACTGTAGCAACACGAAAGAGCTCCGTGGACCAAAAATCAACTCGAGATGAGAGGTTAGTCCCTGGCTTCGACTCCAGAGGAATACCACCTTACCACTAGCACCTCAAGAGGAGGCTTCTCTCAGCTCTAGGTATGTGAGAGGGACCCTGAGTTTGCGGCCTCAAGTGGAATGGACACCGCGATGCCCTGACTCGATATAAGGCCGGATATCCCTGCAGTGACTTGAATGCAGGCTCGTCTTGCATCTCCCAAGATGAAAGGATGTCTGAATCCCCTCTGGAGACCACAGAGAAAGACCTAGTTCCCCACCTCATCGCGACCGGAGGCCTCGCATCCTTTGAAAACTCCAGAGGTACGCGGAGATCAGTGCCTCCAAAGGAGACGATGCCTGACTCCTCGTGAAACTTGATAGGAGTCCCAGGATTCCTGTGGCACGTGGAAAGGGACCCTTGGTCTCCCGCCTCAGTTGGACAGGCGTCCCAATTGCCCTGCCAAGCCTCGAGGAGAATCCCGACTGTCCCTCGCAACTAGGCAGGAGTCCTGACGTCGCTGAACAAACACGTGTGTGGAAGGGCCATCCCCGTCGTAACTCGAGAATAAACACCAGGTTCCCATCGCAACTCGAGAAAAACCATGAGACTTGCACCTCGCCGCAAAATGAGGCCCGATACCCTGCACTGCGTGCAGAGCAATTCCGTGTTGCACATCACACATGAAAGGAGCCATGATTTCCTTGATGGCACTCCAGAGAAACCCCAAGAACACAGTTTCAAGGCTAGAGGGATGCTGAGGTCACTGTAGCAACACGAAAGAGCTCCGTGGACCAAAAATCAACTCGAGATGTGAGGCTAGTCCCTAGGTTCGACTCCAGAGGAATACCACCTTACCACAAGCACCTCAAGAGGAGGCTTCTCTCAGCTCTAGGTATGTGAGAGGGACCCTGAGTTTGCGGCCTCAAGTGGAATGGACACCGCGATGCCCTGACTCGAAATAAGGCCGGATATCCCTGCAGTGACTTGAATGCAGGCTCGTCTTGCATCTCCCAAGACGAAAGGATGTCTGACTCCCCTGTGGAGACCACAGAAAAAGACCTAGTTCCCCACCTCATGGCGACCGGAGGCCTCACATCCTTTGAAAACTCCAGAGGTACACGGAGATCAGTGCCTCCAAAGGAGACGATGCCTGACTCCTCGTGAAAATTGATAGGAGTCCCAGGATTCCTGTGGCACGTGGAAAGGGACCCTTGGTCTCCCGCCTCAGTTGGAGAGGCGTCCCAATTGCCCTGGCAAGCCTCGAGGAGAATCCCGAGTTGTCCCTCGCAACTAGGCAGGAGTCCTGACGTCGCTGAACAAACACGTAGGTGGAAGGGCCGTCTCCGTCGTAACTCGAGAATATACCCCAGGTTCCCATCGCAACCCGAAAAAATCCATGATACTTCCCCATCGCCGCAAAATGAGGCCCGATACCCTGCACTGCGTGCAGAGCAATTCCGTGTTGCACATCACACATGAAAGGAGCCTAGATTTCCTTGATGGCACTCCAGAGAAACCCCAAGAACACTGTTTCAAGGCTAGAGGCATCCTGAGGTCACTGTAGCAACACGAAAAAGCTCCGTGGACCAAAAATCAACTCGAAATGAGAGGTTAATCCCTAGGTTCGACTCCAGAGAAATACCACCTTACCACAAGCACCTAAAGAGGAGTCTTCTCTCAGCTCTAGGTATGTGAGAGGGACCCTGAGTTTGCGGCCTCAAGTGGAATGGACACCGCGATGCCCTGACTCGAAATAAGGCCGGATATCCCTGCAGTGACATGAATGCAGGCTCGTCTTGCATCTCCCAAGACGAAAGGATGTCTGAGTCCCCTGGGGAGACCACAGAGAAAGACCTAGTTCCCCACCTCATCGCGACCGGAGGCCTCACATCCTTTGAAAACTCCAGAGGTACGCGGAGATCAGTGCCTCCAAAGGAGACGATGCCTGACTCCTCGTGAAACTTGATAGGAGTCCCAGGATTCCTGTGGCACATGGAAAGGGACCCTTGGTCTCCCGCCTCAGCTGGTGAGGCGTCCCAATTGCCCTGCCATGGCTCGAGGCGAATCCCGAATTTTCCCTCACAACTAGGCAGGAGTCCTGTCGTCGCTGAACAAACACGAGTGTGGAAGGGCCATTCCCTTCGTAACTCGAGAATATACCCCAGGTTCCCATCGCAACTCGAGAAAAACCATGAGACTTCCCCCTCGCCGCGAGATGAGGCCCGATTCCCCTTCACTGCGTGCAGAGCAATTGTGTGTGGCACATCACACATGAAAGGAGCCTTGATTTCCTTGATGGCACTCCAGAGAAACCCCAAGAACACTGTTTCAAGGCTAGAGGGATCCTGAGGTCACTGTAGCAACACGAAAGAGCTCCGTGGACCAAAAATCAACTCGAGATGAGACGGTAGTCCCTGGCTTCGACTCCAGAGGAATACCACCTTACCACAAGCACCTCAAGAGGAGGCTTCTCTCAGCTCTAGGTATGTGAGAGGGACCCTGAGTTTGCTGCCTCAAGTGGAATGGACACCGCGATGCCCTGACTCGAAATAAGGCTGGATATCCCTGCAGTGACTTGAATGCAGGCTCATCTTGCATCTCCCAAGACGAAAGGATGTCTGAATCCCCTGAGGAGACCACCGAGAAAGACCTAGTTAACCACCTCATCGTTACCGGAGGCCTCACATCCTTTGAAAATTCCAGAGGTACGCGGAGATCAGTGCCTCCAAAGGAGACGATGCCTGACTCCTCGTTAAACTTGATAGGAGTCCAGGATTCCTGTGGCACGTGGAAAGGGACCCTTGGTCTCCCGCCTCAGCTGGAGAGGCGTCCCAATTGCCCTGCCAAGCCTCGAGGAGAATCCCGAGTTGTCCCTCGCAACTAGGCAGGAGTCCTGACGTCGCTGAACAAACACGTGGGTGGAAGGGCCATCCCCGTCGTAATTCAAGAATATACCCCAGGTTCCCGCCGCAACTCGAGAAAAACCATGAGGCTTCCCCCTCTCCCCGACATGAGGCCCGATACCCTGCACTGCATGCAGAACAATTCCGTGTGGCACATCACACATGAAAGGAGGCTTGATTTCCTTGATGGCACTCCAGAGAAACCCCAAGAACACTGTTTCAAGGCTAGAGGGATCTTGAGGTCACTGTAGTAACACGAAAGAGCTCCGTGGACCAAAAATCAACTCGAGAAGAGGGGTTGGTCCCTGGCTTCGACTCCAGAGGAATACCACCTTACCACAAGCACCTCAAGAGGAGGCTTCTCTCAGCTCTAGGTATGTGAGAAGGACCCTGAGTTTGCGGCCTCAAGTGGAATGGACACCGCGATGCCCTGACTCGAAATAAGGCCGGATATCCCTGCAGTGACTTGAATGCAGGCTCGTCTTGCATCTCCCAAGACGAAAGGATGTCTGAATCCCCTGTGGAGACCACAGAGAAAGACCTAGTTCCCCACCTCATCGCCACCGGAGGCCTCACATCCTTTGAAAACTTCAGAAGTACGCGGTGATCAGTGCCTCCAAAGGAGACGATGCCTGACTCCTCGTGAAACTTGATAGGAGTCACAGGATTCCTGTGGCACGTGGAAAGGGACCCTTGGTCTCCCGCCTCAGCTGGAGAGGCGTCCCAATTGCCCTGCCAAGCCTCGAGGAGAATCGCGAGTTGTCCCTCGCAACTAGGCAGGAGTCCTGACGTCGCTGAACAAACACGTGTGTGGAAGGGCCATCCCCGTCGTAACTCGAGAATATACCCCAGGTTCCCGCCTCAACTCGAGAAAAACCATGAGACTTCCCCATCGCTGCGAGATGAGGACCAATTCCCCTGCACTGCGTGCAGAGCAATTCCGTGTTGCACATCACACATGAAAGGAGCCTTGATTTCCTTGATGGCCCTCCAGAGAAACACCAAGAACACTGTTTCAAGGCTAGAGGGATCCTGAGGTAACTGTAGCAACACGAAAGAGCTCCGTGGACCAAAAATCAACTCGAGATGAGAGGTTAGTCCCTGGCTTCGACTCCAGAGGAATACCACCTTACCACTAGCACCTCAAGAGGAGGCTTCTCTCAGCTCTAGGTATGTGAGAGGGACCCTGAGTTTGCGGCCTCAAGTGGAATGGAGACCGCGATGCCCTGACTCGAAATAAGGCCGGATATCCCTGCAGTGACTTGAATGCAGGCTCGTCTTGCATCTCCCAAGACGAAAGGATGTCTGAATCCCCTGTGGAGACCACAGAGAAAGACCTAGTTCCCCACCTCATCGCGACCGGAGGCCTCACATCCTTTGAAAACTCCAGAGGTATGCGGAGATCAGTGCCTCCAAAGGAGACGATGCCTGACTCCTCGTGAAACTTGATAGGAGTCCCAGGATTCCTGTGGCACGTGGAAAGGGACCCTTGGTCTCCCGCCTCAGCTGGAGAGGCGTCCCAATTGCCCTGCCAAGCCTCGAGGAGAATAACGAGTTGTCCCTCGCAACTAGGCAGGAGTCCTGCCGTCGCTGAAGAAACACGTGGGTGGAAGGGCCATCCCCGTCGTAACTCGAGAATATACCCCAGGTTCCCGCCGCAACTCGAGAAAAACCATGAGACTTCCCCCTCGACACGAGATGAGGCCCGATTCCCCTGCACTGCGTGCAGAGCAATTCCGTGTTGCACATCACACATAAAAGGAGCCTTGATTTCCTTGATGGCACTCCAGAGAAACCCCAAGAACACTGTTTCAAGGCTAGAGGAATCCCGAGGTCACTGTAGCAACACGAAAGAGCTCCGTGGACCAAAAATCAACTCGAGATGAGAGGTTAGTCCCTGGCTTCGACTCCAGAGGAATACCACCTTACCACAAGCACCTCAAGAGGAGGCTTCTCTCAGCTTGAGGTATGTGAGAGGGACCCTGAGTTTGCGGCCTCAAGTGGAATGGACACCGTGATGCCCTGACTCGAAATAAGGCCGGATATCCCTGCAGTGACTTGAATGCAGGCTCGTCTTGCATCTCCCAAGACGAAAGGATGTCTGAATCCCCTGTGGAGAACACAGAGAAAGACCTATTTCCCTACCTCATCGCGACCGGAGGCCTCACATCCTTTGAAAACTCCAGAGGTATGCGGAGATCAGTTCCTCCAAAGGAGACGATGCATGACTCCTCGTGAAACTTGATAGGAGTCCCAGGATTCCTGTGGCACGTGGAAAGGAACCCTTAGTCTCCCGCCTCAGCTGGAGAGGCGTCCCAATTGCCCTGCCAAGCCTCGAGGAGAATCCCGAGTTGTCCCTCGCAACTAGGCAGGAGTCCTGACGTCGCTGAAGAAACACGTGTGTGGAAGGGCCATTCCCGTCGTAACTCGAGAATATACCCCAGGTTCCCGCCGCAACTCGAGAAAAACCATGAGACTTCCCCCTCGCCGCGAGATGAGGCCCGATTCCCCTGCACTGCGTACAGAGCAATTCCGTGTTGCACATCACACATGAAAGGAGCCTTGATTTCCTTGATGGCACTCCAGAGAAACCCGAAGAACACTGTTTCAAGGCTAGAGGGATCCCGAGGTCACTGTAGCAACAAGAAAGAGCTCCGTGGACCAAAAATCAACTCGAGATGAGAGGTTAGTCCCTGGCTTCGACTCCAGAGGAATACCACCTTACCACAAGCACCTGAAGAGGAGGCTTCTCTCAGCTCTAGGTATGTGAGAGGGACCCTGAGTTTGCGGCCTCAAGTGGAATGGAAACCGCGATGCCCTGACTCGAAATAAGGCCGGATATCCCTGCAGTGACTTGAATGCAGGCTCGTCTTGCATCTCCCAAGACGAAAGGATTTCTGAATCCCCTGTGGAGACCACAGAGAAAGACCTAGTTCCCCACCTCATCGCGACCAGAGGCCTCACATCCTTTGAAAACTCCAGAGGTACGCAGAGATCAGTGTCTCCAAAGGAGACGATGCCTGACTCCTCGTGGAACTTGATAGGAGTCCCAGGATTCCTGTGGCACGTGGAAAGGGACCCTTGGTCTCCCTCCTCAGCTGGAGAGGCATCCCAATTGCCCTGCCAAGCCTCGAGGAGAACCCCGAGTTGTCCCTCGCAACTAGGCAGGAGTCCTGACTTCGCTGAACAAACACTTGGTTGGAAGGGCCATCCCCGTCGTAACTCGAGAATATACCCCAGGTTCCCGCCGCAACTCGAGAAAAACCATGAGACTTCCCCCTCGCCGCGAGATGAGGCCCGATTCCCCTGCACTGCGTGCAGAGCAATTCCGTGTTGCACATCACACATGAAAGGAGCCTTGATTTCCTTGATGGCACTCCAGAGAAACCCCAAGAACACTGTTTCAAGGCTAGAGGGATCCTGAGGTCACTGTAGCAACACAAAAGAGCTCCGTGGACCAAAAATCAACTCGAGATGAGAGGTTAGTCCCTGGCTTCGACTCCAGAGGAATACCACCTTACCACAAGCACCTCAAGAGGAGGCTTCTCTCAGCTCTAGGTATGTGAGAGGGACCCTGAGTTAGCGGGCTCAAGTGGAATGGACACCGCGATGCCCTGACTCGAAATAAGGCCGGATATCCCTGCAGTGACTTGAATGCAGGCTCGTCTTGCATCTCCCAAGACGAAAGGATGTCTGAATCCCCTGTGGAGACCACAGAGAAAGACCTAGTTCCCCACCTCATGGCGACCGGGGCCTCACATCCTTTGAAAACTCCAGAGGTACGCGGAGATCAGTGCCTCCAAAGGAGACGATGCCTGACTCCTCGTGATACTTGATAGGATTGCCAGGATTCCTGTGGCACCTGGAAAGGGACCCTTGGTCTCCCGCCTCAGCTGGAGAGGCGTCCCAATTGCCCTGCCAAGCCTCGAGGAGAATCCCGAGTTGTCCCTCGCAACTAGGCAGGAGTCCTGACGTCACTGAACAAACACTTGTGTGGAAGGGCCATCCCCGTCGTAACTCGAGAATATTCCCCAGGTTCCCGCCGCAACTCGAGAAAAACCATGAGACTTCCCCCTCGCCGCGAGATGAGGCCCGATTCCCCTGCACTGCGTGCAGAGCAATTCCGTGTTGCACATCACACATGAAAGGAGCCTTGATTTCCTTGATGGCACTCCAGAGAAACCCCAAAAACAATGTTTCAAGGCTACAGGGATCCTGAGGTCACTGTAGCAACATGAAAGTGCTCCGTGGACCAAAAATCAACTCGAGATGAGAGGTTAGTCCCTGGCTTCGACTACAGAGGAATACCACCTTACCACAAGCACCTCAAGAGGAGGCTTCTCTCAGCTCTAGCTATGTGAGAGGGACCCTGAGTTTGCGGCCTCAAGTGGAATGGACACCGCGATGCCCTGACTCGAAATAAGGCCGAATATCCCTGCAGTGACTTGAATGCAGGCTCGTCTTGCATCTCCCAAGACGAAAGGATGTCTGAATCCCCTGGGGAGACCACAGAGAAAGACCTAGTTCCCCAGCTCATCGCGACCGGAGGCCTCACATCCCTTGTAAACTTCAAAGGTACGCGGAGATCAGTGCCTCCAAAGGAGACGATGCCTGACTCCTCATGAAAATTGATAGGAGTCCCAGGATTCCTGTGGCACGTGGAAAGGGCCCCTTGGTCTCCCGCCTCAGCTGGAGAGGCGTCCCAATTGCCCTGCCAAGCCTCGAGGAGAATCCCGAGTTGTCCCTCGCAACTAGGCAGGAGTCCTGACGTCACTGAACAAACACGTGGGTGGAAGGGCCATCCCCTCGTAACTCGAGAATAATCCCCAGGTTCCCGCCGCAACTCGAGAAAAACCATGAGACTGCCCCCTCACCGCGAGATGAGGCCCGATTCCCCTGCACTGCGTGCAGAGCAATTCCGTGTTGCACATCACACATGAAAGGAGCCTTGATTTCCTTGATGGCACTGCAGAGAAACTCCAAGAACACTGTTTCAAGGCTGGAGGGATCCTGAGGCCACTGTAGCAACACGAAAGAGCTCCGTGGACCAAAAATCAACTCGAGATGAGAGGTTAGTCCCTGGCTTCGACTCCAGAGGAATACCACATTACCACAAGCACCTCAAGAGGAGGCTTCTCTCAGCTCTAGGTATGTGAGAGGGACCCTGAATTTGCGGCCTCAAGTGGAATGGACACCGCAATGCCCTGACTCGAAATAAGGCCGGATATCCCTGCAGTAACTTGAATGCAGGCTCGTCTTGCATCTCCCAAGACGAAAGGATGTCTGAATCCCATGTGGAGACCACAGAGAAAGACCTAGTTCCCCACCTCATCGCGACCGGAGGCCTCACATCCTTTGAAAACTCCAGAGGTACGCGGAGATCAGTGCCTCCAAAGGAGACGATGCCTGACTCCTCGTGAAACTTGATAGGATTGCCAGGATTCCTGTGGCACCTGGAAAGGGACACTTGGTCTCCCGCCTCAGCTGGAGAGGCGTCCCATTTGCCCTGCCAAGCCTCGAGGAGAATCCCGAGTTGTCCCTCGCAATTAGGCAGGAGTCCTGACGTAACTGAACAAACACGTGTGTGGAAGGGCCATCCCCGTCGTAACTCGAGGATATTCCCCAGGTTACCGCCGCAACTCGAGAAAAACCATGAGACTTCCCCCTCGCCGCGAGATGAGGCCCGATTCCCCTGCACTGCGTGCAGAGCAATTCCGTGTTGCACATCACACATGAAAGGAGCCTTGATTTCCTTGATGGCACTCCAGAGAAACATCAAGAACACTGTTTCAAAGCTACAGGGATCCTGAGGTCACTGTAGCAACACGAAAGAGCTCCGTGGAACAAAAATCAACTCGAGATGAGAGGTTAGTCCCTGGCTTCGACTCCAGAGAAATACCACCTTACCACAAGCACCTCAAGAGGAGGCTTCTCTCAGCTCTAGCTATGTGAGAGGGACCCTGAGTTTGCGGCCGCAAGTGGAATGGATACCGCGATGCCGTGACTCGAAATAAGGCCGGATATCCCTGCAGTGACTTGAATGCAGGCTCGTCTTGCATCTCCCAAGATGAAAGGATGTGTGAATCCCCTGTGGAGACAACAGAGAAAGAACTAGTTCCCCACCTCATGGCGACCGGAGGCCTCACATCCTTTGAAAACTCCAGAGGTACGCGGAGATCAGTGCCTCCAAAGGAGACGATGCCTGACTCCTCGTGAAATTTGATAGGAGTCCCAGGATTCCTGTGGCACGTGGAAAGGGACCCTTGGTCTCCCTCCTCAGCTGGAGAGGCGTCCCAATTGCCCTGCCAAGCCTCGAGGAGAACCCCGAGTTGTCCCTCGCAACTAGGCAGGAGTCCTGACTTCGCTGAACAAACACTTGGTTGGAAGGGCCATCCCCGTCGTAACTCGAGAATATACCCCAGGTTCCCGCTGCAACTCGAGAAAAACCATGAGACTTCCCCCTCGCCGCGAGATGAGGCCCGATTCCCCTGCACTGCGTGCAGAGCAATTCCGTGTTGCACATCACACATGAAAGGAGCCTTGATTTCCTTGATGGCACTCCAGAGAAACCCCAAGAACACTGTTTCAAGGCTAGAGGGATCCTGAGGTCACTGTAGCAACACAAAAGAGCTCCGTGGACCAAAAATCAACTCGAGATGAGAGCTTAGTTCCTGGCTTCGACTCCAGAGGAATACCACCTTACCACAAGCACCTCAAGAGGAGGCTTCTCTCAGCTCTAGGTATGTGAGAGGGACCCTGAATTTGCGGCCTCCAGTGGAATGGACACCGCGATGCCCTGACTCGAAATAAGGCCGGATATCCCTGCAGTGACTTGAATGCAGGCTCGTCTTGCATCTCCCAAGACGAAAGGATGTCTGAATCCCATGTGGAGACCACAGAGAAAGACGTAGTTCCCCACCTCATCGCGACCGGAGGCCTCACATCCTTTGAAAACTCCAGAGGTATGCGGAGATCAGTGCCTCCAAAGGAGACGATGCCTGACTCCTCGTGAAACTTGATAGGAGTCCCAGGATTCCTGTGGCACGTGGAAAGGGACCCTTGGTCTCCCGCCTCAGCTGGAGAGGCGTCCCAATTGCCCTGCCAAGCCTCGAGGAGAATCCCGAGTTGTCCCTCGCAACTAGGCAGGAGTCCTGCCGTCGCTGAACTAACACGTGTGTGGAAGGGCCATCCCCGTCGTAACTCGAGAATATACCGCAGGTTCCCGCCGCAACTCGAGAAAAACCATGAGACTTCCCCCTCGCCGCGAGATGAAGCCCGATTCCCCTGCACTGCGTGCAGAGCAATTCCGTGTTGCACATCACACATGAAAGGAGCCTTGATTTCCTTGATGGCACTCCAGAGAAACCCCAAGAACACCGTTTCAAGGCTAGAGGGATCCTGAGGTCACTGTAGCAACACGAAAGAGCTCCGTGGACCAAAAATCAACTCGAGATGAGAGGTTAGTCCCTGGCTTCGACTCCAGAGGAATACCACCTTACCACAAGCACCTCAAGAGGAGGCTTCTCTCAGCTCTAGGTATGTGAGAGGGACCCTGAGTTAGCGGGCTCAAGTGGAATGGACACCGCGATGCCCTGACTCGAAATAAGGCCGGATATCCCTGCAGTGACTTGAATGCAGGCTCGTCTTGCATCTCCCAAGACGAAAGGATGTCTGAATCCCCTGTGGAGACCACAGAGAAAAACCTAGTTCCCCAGCTCATCGCGACCGGAGGCCTCACATCCCTTGTAAACTTCAAAGGTACGCGGAGATCAGTGCCTCCAAAGGAGACGATGCCTGACTCCTCATGAAAATTGATAGGAGTCCCAGGATTCCTGTGGCACGTGGAAAGGGCCCCTTGGTCTCCCGCCTCAGCTGGAGAGGCGTCCCAATTGCCCTGCCAAGCCTCGAGGAGAATCCCGAGTTGTCCCTCGCAACTAGGCAGGAGTCCTGACGTCACTGAACAAACACTTGTGTGGAAGGGCCATCCCCGTCGTAACTCGAGAATATTCCCCAGGTTCCCGCCGCAACTCGAGAAAAACCATGAGACTTCCCCCTCGCCGCGAGATGAGGCCCGATTCTCCTGCACTGCGTGCAGAGCAATTCCGTGTTGCACATCACACATGAAAGGAGCCTTGATTTCCTTGATGGCACTCCAGAGAAACCCCAAGAACACTGTTTCAAGGCTACAGGGATCCTGAGGTCACTGTAGCAACATGAAAGTGCTCCGTGGACCAAAAATCAACTCGAGATGAGAGGTTAGTCCCTGGCTTCGACTCCAGAGGAATACCACCTTACCACAAGCACCTCAAGAGGAGGCTTCTCTCAGCTCTAGGTATGTGAGAGGGACCCTGAATTTGCGGCTTCCAGTGGAATGGACACCGCAATGCCCTGACTCGAAATAAGGCCGGATATCCCTGCAGTGACTTGAATGCAGGCTCGTCTTGCATCTCCCAAGACGAAAGGATGTCTGAATCCCATGTGGAGACCACAGAGAAAGACCTAGTTCCCCACCTCATCGCGACCGGAGGCCTCACATCCTTTGAAAACTCCAGAGGTACGCGGAGATCAGTGCCTCCAAAGGAGACGATGCCTGACTCCTCGTGAAACTTGATAGGATTGCCAGGATTCCTGTGGCACCTGGAAAGGGACACTTGGTCTCCCACCTCAGCTGGAGAGGCGTCCCAATTGCCCTGCCAAGCCTCGAGGAGAATCCCGAGTTGTCCCTCGCAATTAGGCAGGAGTCCTGACGTCACTGAACAAACACGTGTGTGGAAGGGCCATCCCCGTCGTAACTCGAGGATATTCCCCAGGTTCCCGCCGCAACTCGAGAAAAACCATGAGACTTCCCCCTCGCCATGAGATGAGGCCCGATTCCCCTGTACTGCATGCAGAGCAATTCCGTGTTGCACATCAAACAAGAAAGGAGCCTTGATTTCCTTGATGGCACTCCAGAGAAACCCCAAGAACACTGTTTCAAGGCTAGAGGGATCCTGAGGTCACTGTAGCAACACGAAAGAGCTCCGTGGACCAAAAATCAACTCGAGATGAGAGGTTAGTCCCTGGCTTCAACTCCAGAGGAATACCACGTTACCACAAGCACCTGAAGAGGAGGCTTCTCTCAGCTCTAGGTATGTGAGAGGGACCCTGAGTTTGCGGCCTCAAGTGGAATGGAAACCGCGATGCCCTGACTCGAAATGAGGCCGGATATCCCTGCACTGACTTGAATGCAGGCTCGTCTTGCATCTCCCAAGACGAAAGGATGTCTGAATCCCCTGTGGAGAACACAGAGAAAGACCTAGTTCCCCACCTCATCGCGACCGGAGGCCTCACATGCTTTGAAAATTCCAGAGGTACGCGGAGATCAGTGCCTCCAAAGGAGACGATGCCTGACTCCTCGTGAAACTTGATAGGATTGCCAGGATTCCTGTGGCACCTGGAAAGGGACCCTTGGTCTCCCGCCTCAGCTGAAGAGGCGTCCCAATTGTCCTGCCAAGCCTCGAGGAGAATCCCGAGTTGTCCCTCGCAACTAGGCAGGAGTCCTGACGTCACTGAACAAGCACTTGTGTGGAAGGGCCATCCCCGTCGTAACTCGAGAATATTCCCCAGGTTCCCGCCGCAACTCGAGAAAAACCATGAGACTTCCCCCTCGTCGCGAGATGAGGCCCGATTCCCCTGCACTGCGTGCAGAGCAATTCCGTGTTGCACATCACACATGAAAGGAGCCTTGATTTCCTTGATGGCACTCCAGAGAAACCCCAAGAACACCGTTTCAAGGCTAGAGGGATCCTGAGGTCACTGTAGCAACACGAAAGAGCTCCGTGGACCAAAAATCAACTCGAGATGAGAGGTTAGTCCCTGGCTTCGACTCCAGAGGAATACCACCTTACCACAAGCACCTCAAGAGGAGGCTTCTCTCAGCTCTAGCTATGCGAGAGGGACCCTGAGTTTGGGGCCTCAAGTGGAATGGACACCGCGATGCCCTGGCTCGAAATAAGGCCGGATATCCCTGCAGTGACTTGAATGCAGGCTCGTCTTGCATCTCCCAAGACGAAAGGATGTCTGAATCCCCTGTGGAGACCACAGAGAAAGACCTAGTTCCCCACCTCATCGCGACCGGAGGCCTGACATCCTTTGAAAACTCCAGAGGTACGCGGAGATCAGTGCCTCCAAAGGAGATGATGCCTGACTTCTCGTGAAACTTGATAGGAGTCCCAGGATTCCTGTGGCACGTGGAAAGGGACCCTTGGTCTCCCGCCTCAGCTGGAGAGGCGTCCCAGTTGCCCTGCCAAGCCTCGAGGAGAATCCCGAGTTGTCCCTCGCAACTAGGCAGGAGTCCTGACGTCACTGAACAAACACGTGGGTGGAAGGTCCATCCCCGTAGTAACTCGAGAATATACCCCAGGTTCCCGCCGCAACTCGAGAAAAACCAGAAGACTTCCCCCTCGCCGTGAGATGAGGCCCGATTCCCCTGCACTGCGTGCAGAGCAATTCCTTGTTGCACATCACACATGAAAGGAGCCTTTATTTCCTTGATGGCACTCCAGAGAAACCCCAAGAACACTGTTTCAAGGCTAGAGGGATCCTGAGGTCACTGTAGCAACACGAAATAGCTCGGTGGACCAAAAATCAACTCGAGATGAGAGGTTAGTCCCTGGCTTCGACTCCAGAGGAATACCACCTTACCACAAGCACCTCAAGAGGAGGCTTCTCTCAGCTCTAGCTATGTGAGAGGGACCCTGAGTTTGCGGCCTCAAGTGGAATGGACACCGCGATGCCCTGGCTCGAAATAAGGCCGGATATCCCTGCAGTGACTTGAATGCAGGCTCGTCTTGCATCTCCCAAGACGAAAGGATGTCTGAATCCCCTGTGGAGACCACAGAGAAAGACCTAGATCCCCACCTCATCGCGACCGGAGGCCTCACATCCTTTGAAAACTCCAGAGGTACGCGGAGATCAGTGCCTCCAAAGGAGACGATGCCTGACTCCTCGTGAAACTTGATAGGAGTCCCAGGATTCCTGTGGCACGTGGAAAGGGACCCTTGGTCTCCCGCCTCAGCTGGAGAGGCGTCCCAATTGCCCTGCCAAGCCTCGAGGAGAATAACGAGTTGTCCCTCGCAACTAGGCAGGAGTCCTGCCGTCGCTGAAGAAACACGTGGGTGGAAGGGCCATCCCCGTCGTAACTCGAGAATATACCCCAGGTTCCCGCCGCAACTCGAGAAAAACCATGAGACTTCCCCCTCGACACGAGATGAGGCCCGATTCCCCTGCACTGCGTGCAGAGCAATTCCGTGTTGCACATCACACATAAAAGGAGCCTTGATTTCCTTGATGGCACTCCAGAGAAACCCCAAGAACACTGTTTCAAGGCTAGAGGAATCCCGAGGTCACTGTAGCAACACGAAAGAGCTCCGTGGACCAAAAATCAACTCGAGATGAGAGGTTAGTCCCTGGCTTCGACTCCAGAGGAATACCACCTTACCACAAGCACCTCAAGAGGAGGCTTCTCTCAGCTTGAGGTATGTGAGAGGGACCCTGAGTTTGCGGCCTCAAGTGGAATGGACACCGCGATGCCCTGGCTCGAAATAAGGCCGGATATCCCTGCAGTGACTTGAATGCAGGCTCGTCTTGCATCTCCCAAGACGAAAGGATGTCTGAATCCCCTGTGGAGACCACAGAGAAAGACCTATTTCCCTACCTCATCGCGACCGGAGGCCTCACATCCTTTGAAAACTCCAGAGGTACGCGGAGATCAGTTCCTCCAAAGGAGACGATGCCTGACTCCTCGTGAAACTTATAGGAGTCCCAGGATTCCTGTGGCACGTGGAAAGGGACCCTTGGTCTCCCGCCTCAGCTGGAGAGGCGTCCCAATTGCCCTGCCAAGCCTCGAGGAGAATCCCGAGTTGTCCCTCGCAACTAGGCAGGAGACCTGACTTCGCTGAAGAAACACGTGTGTGGAAGGGCCATTCCCGTCGTAACTCGAGACTCTACCCCAGGTTCCCGCCGCAACTCGAGAAAAACCATGAGACTTCCCCCTCGCCGCGAGATGAGGCCCGATTCCCCTGCACTGCGTGCAGAGCAATTCCGTGTTGCACATCACACATGAAAGGAGCCTTGATTTCCTTGATGGCACTCCAGAGAAACCCGAAGAACACTGTTTCAAGGCTAGAGGGATCCCGAGGTCACTGTAGCAACACGAAAGAGCTCCGTGGACCAAAAATCAACTCGAGATGAGAGGTTAGTCCCTGGCTTCGACTCCAGAGGAATACCACCTTACCACAAGCACCTGAAGAGGAGGCTTCTCTCAGCTCTAGGTATGTGAGAGGGACCCTGAGTTTGCGGCCTCAAGTGGAATGGACACCGCGATGCCCTGACTCGAAATAAGGCCGGATATCCCTGCAGTGACTTGAATGCAGGCTCGTCTTGCATCTCCCAAGACGAAAGGATTTCTGAATCCCCTGTGGAGACCACAGAGAAAGACCTAGTTCCCCACCTCATTGCGACCAGAGGCCTCACATCCTTTGAAAACTCCAGAGGTACGCAGAGATCAGTGTCTCCAAAGGAGACGATGCCTGACTCCTCGTGGAACTTGATAGGAGTCCCAGGATTCCTGTGGCACGTGGAAAGGGACCCTTGGTCTCCCTCCTCAGCTGGAGAGGCGTCCCAATTGCCCTGCCAAGCCTCGAGGAGAACCCCGAGTTGTCCCTCGCAACTAGGCAGGAGTCCTGACTTCGCTGAACAAACACTTGGTTGGAAGGGTCATCCCCGTCGTAACTCGAGAATATACCCCAGGTTCCCGCTGCAACTCGAGAAAAACCATGAGACTTCCCCCTCGCCGCGAGATGAGGCCCGATTCCCCTGCAATGCGTGCAGAGCAATTCCGTGTTGCACATCACACATGAAAGGAGCCTTGATTTCCTTGATGGCACTCCAGAGAAACCCCAAGAACACTGTTTCAAGGCTAGAGGGATCCTGAGGTCACTGTAGCAACACAAAAGAGCTCCGTGGACCAAAAATCAACTCGAGATGAGAGCTTAGTTCCTGGCTTCGACTCCAGAGGAATACCACCTTACCACAAGCACCTCAAGAGGAGGCTTCTCTCAGCTCTAGGTATGTGAGAGGGACCCTGAATTTGCGGCCTCCAGTGGAATGGACACCGCGATGCCCTGACTCGAAATAAGGCCGGATATCCCTGCAGTGACTTGAATGCAGGCTCGTCTTGCATCTCCCGACGAAAGGATGTCTGAATCCCATGTGGAGACCACTGAGAAAGACCTAGTTCCCCACCTCATCGCGACCGGAGGCCTCACATCCTTTGAAAACTCCAGAGGTATGCGGAGATCAGTGCCTCCAAAGGAGACGATGCCTGACTCCTCGTGAAACTTGATAGGAGTCCCAGGATTCCTGTGGCACGTGGAAAGGGACCCTTGGTCTCCCGCCTCAGCTGGAGAGGCGTCCCAATTGCCCTGCCAAGCCTCGAGGAGAATCCCGAGTTGTCCCTCGCAACTAGGCAGGAGTCCTGCCGTCGCTGAACTAACACGTGTGTGGAAGGGCCATCCCCGTCGTAACTCGAGAATATACCCCAGGTTCCCGCCGCAACTCGAGAAAAACCATGAGACTTCCCCCTCGCCGCGAGATGAAGCCCGATTCCCCTGCACTGCGTGCAGAGCAATTCCGTGTTGCACATCACACATGAAAGGAGCCTTTATTTCCTTGATGGCACTCCAGAGAAACCCCAAGAACACCGTTTCAAGGCTAGAGGGATCCTGAGGTCACTGTAGCAACACGAAAGAGCTCCGTGGACCAAAAATCAACTCGAGATGAGAGGTTAGTCCCTGGCTTCGACTCCAGAGGAATACCACCTTACCACAAGCACCTCAAGAGGAGGCTTCTCTCAGCTCTAGGTATGTGAGAGGGACCCTGAGTTAGCGGGCTCAAGTGGAATGGACACCGCGATGCCCTGACTCGAAATAAGGCCGGATATCCCTGCAGTGACTTGAATGCAGGCTCGTCTTGCATCTCCCAAGACGAAAGGATGTCTGAATCCCCTGTGGAGACCACAGAGAAAGACCTAGTTCCCCACCTCATGGCGACCGGAGGCCTCACATCCTTTGAAAACTCCAGAGGTACGCGGAGATCAGTGCCTCCAAAGGAGACGATGCCTGACTCCTCGTGATACTTGATAGGAGTCCCAGGATTCCTGTGGCACGTGGAAAGGGACCCTTGGTCTCCCGCCTCAGCTGGAGAGGCGTCCCAATTGCCCTGCCAAGCCTCGAGGAGAATCCCGAGTTGTCCCTCGCAACTAGGCAGGAGTCCTGACGTCACTGAACAAACACGTGGGTGGAAGGGCCATCCCCTCGTAACTCGAGAATATTCCCCAGGTTCCCGCCGCAACTCGAGAAAAACCATGAGACTGCCCCCTCACCGCGAGATGAGGCCCGATTTCCCTGCACTGCGTACAGAGCAATTCCGTGTTGCACATCACACATGAAAGGAGCCTTGATTTCCTTGATGGCACTCCAGAGAAACCCCAAGAACACTGTTTCAAGGCTGGCGGGATCCTGAGGTCACTGTAGCAACACGAAAGAGCTCCGTGGACCAAAAATCAACTCGAGATGAGAGGTTAGTCCCTGGCTTCGACTCCAGAGGAATACCACCTTACCACAAGCACCTCAAGAGGAGGCTTCTCTCAGCTCTAGGTATGTGAGAGGGACCCTGAATTTGCGGCTTCCAGTGGAATGGACACCGCAATGCCCTGACTCGAAATAAGGCCGGATATCCCTGCAGTGACTTGAATGCAGGCTCGTCTTGCATCTCCCAAGACGAAAGGATGTCTGAATCCCATGTGGAGACCACAGAGAAAGACCTAGTTCCCCACCTCATCGCGACCGGAGGCCTCACATCCTTTGAAAACTCCAGAGGTACGCGGAGATCAGTGCCTCCAAAGGAGACGATGCCTGACTCCTCTTGAAACTTGATAGGATTGCCAGGATTCCTGTGGCACCTGGAAAGGGACACTTGGTCTCCCGCCTCAGCTGGAGAGGCGTCCCAATTGCCCTGCCAAGCCTCGAGGAGAATCCCGAGTTGTCCCTCGCAACTAGGCAGGAGTCCTGACGTCACTGAACAAACACTTGTGTGGAAGGGCCATCCCCGTCGTAACTCGAGAATATTCCCCAGGTTCCCGCCGCAACTCGAGAAAAACCATGAGACTTCCCCCTCGCCGCGAGATGAGGCCCGATTCCCCTGCACTGCGTGCAGAGCAATTCCGTGTTGCACATCACACATGAAAGGAGCCTTGATTTCCTTGATGGCACTCCAGAGAAACCCCAAAAACAATGTTTCAAGGCTACAGGGATCCTGAGGTCACTGTAGCAACATGAAAGTGCTCCGTGGACCAAAAATCAACTCGAGATGAGAGGTTAGTCCCTGGCTTCGACTCCAGAGGAATACCACCTTACCACAAGCACCTCAAGAGGAGGCTTCTCTCAGCTCTAGCTATGTGAGAGGGACCCTGAGTTTGCGGCCTCAAGTGGAATGGACACCGCGATGCCCTGACTCGAAATAAGGCCGAATATCCCTGCAGTGACTTGAATGCAGGCTCGTCTTGCATCTCCCAAGACGAAAGGATGTCTGAATCCCCTGGGGAGACCACAGAGAAAGACCTAGTTCCCCAGCTCATCGCGACCGGAGGCCTCACATCCCTTGTAAACTTCAAAGGTACGCGGAGATCAGTGCCTCCAAAGGAGACGATGCCTGACTCCTCATGAAAATTGATAGGAGTCCCAGGATTCCTGTGGCACGTGGAAAGGGCCCCTTGGTCTCCCGCCTCAGCTGGAGAGGCGTCCCAATTGCCCTGCCAAGCCTCGAGGAGAATCCCGAGTTGTCCCTCGCAACTAGGCAGGAGTCCTGACGTCACTGAACAAACACGTGGGTGGAAGGGCCATCCCCTCGTAACTCGAGAATAATCCCCAGGTTCCCGCCGCAACTCGAGAAAAACCATGAGACTGCCCCCTCACCGCGAGATGAGGCCCGATTCCCCTGCACTGCGTGCAGAGCAATTCCGTGTTGCACATCACACATGAAAGGAGCCTTGATTTCCTTGATGGCACTGCAGAGAAACTCCAAGAACACTGTTTCAAGGCTGGAGGGATCCTGAGGCCACTGTAGCAACACGAAAGAGCTCCGTGGACCAAAAATCAACTCGAGATGAGAGGTTAGTCCCTGGCTTCGACTCCAGAGGAATACCACATTACCACAAGCACCTCAAGAGGAGGCTTCTCTCAGCTCTAGGTATGTGAGAGGGACCCTGAATTTGCGGCCTCAAGTGGAATGGACACCGCAATGCCCTGACTCGAAATAAGGCCGGATATCCCTGCAGTAACTTGAATGCAGGCTCGTCTTGCATCTCCCAAGACGAAAGGATGTCTGAATCCCATGTGGAGACCACAGAGAAAGACCTAGTTCCCCACCTCATCGCGACCGGAGGCCTCACATCCTTTGAAAACTCCAGAGGTACGCGGAGATCAGTGCCTCCAAAGGAGACGATGCCTGACTCCTCGTGAAACTTGATAGGATTGCCAGGATTCCTGTGGCACCTGGAAAGGGACACTTGGTCTCCCGCCTCAGCTGGAGAGGCGTCCCATTTGCCCTGCCAAGCCTCGAGGAGAATCCCGAGTTGTCCCTCGCAATTAGGCAGGAGTCCTGACGTAACTGAACAAACACGTGTGTGGAAGGGCCATCCCCGTCGTAACTCGAGGATATTCCCCAGGTTACCGCCGCAACTCGAGAAAAACCATGAGACTTCCCCCTCGCCGCGAGATGAGGCCCGATTCCCCTGCACTGCGTGCAGAGCAATTCCGTGTTGCACATCACACATGAAAGGAGCCTTGATTTCCTTGATGGCACTCCAGAGAAACATCAAGAACACTGTTTCAAAGCTACAGGGATCCTGAGGTCACTGTAGCAACACGAAAGAGCTCCGTGGAACAAAAATCAACTCGAGATGAGAGGTTAGTCCCTGGCTTCGACTCCAGAGAAATACCACCTTACCACAAGCACCTCAAGAGGAGGCTTCTCTCAGCTCTAGCTATGTGAGAGGGACCCTGAGTTTGCGGCCGCAAGTGGAATGGATACCGCGATGCCGTGACTCGAAATAAGGCCGGATATCCCTGCAGTGACTTGAATGCAGGCTCGTCTTGCATCTCCCAAGATGAAAGGATGTGTGAATCCCCTGTGGAGACAACAGAGAAAGAACTAGTTCCCCACCTCATGGCGACCGGAGGCCTCACATCCTTTGAAAACTCCAGAGGTACGCGGAGATCAGTGCCTCCAAAGGAGACGATGCCTGACTCCTCGTGAAATTTGATAGGAGTCCCAGGATTCCTGTGGCACGTGGAAAGGGACCCTTGGTCTCCCTCCTCAGCTGGAGAGGCGTCCCAATTGCCCTGCCAAGCCTCGAGGAGAACCCCGAGTTGTCCCTCGCAACTAGGCAGGAGTCCTGACTTCGCTGAACAAACACTTGGTTGGAAGGGCCATCCCCGTCGTAACTCGAGAATATACCCCAGGTTCCCGCTGCAACTCGAGAAAAACCATGAGACTTCCCCCTCGCCGCGAGATGAGGCCCGATTCCCCTGCACTGCGTGCAGAGCAATTCCGTGTTGCACATCACACATGAAAGGAGCCTTGATTTCCTTGATGGCACTCCAGAGAAACCCCAAGAACACTGTTTCAAGGCTAGAGGGATCCTGAGGTCACTGTAGCAACACAAAAGAGCTCCGTGGACCAAAAATCAACTCGAGATGAGAGCTTAGTTCCTGGCTTCGACTCCAGAGGAATACCACCTTACCACAAGCACCTCAAGAGGAGGCTTCTCTCAGCTCTAGGTATGTGAGAGGGACCCTGAATTTGCGGCCTCCAGTGGAATGGACACCGCGATGCCCTGACTCGAAATAAGGCCGGATATCCCCTGCAGTGACTTGAATGCAGGCTCGTCTTGCAATCTCCCAAGACGAAAGGATGTCTGAATCCCATGTGGAGACCACAGAGAAAGACGTAGTTCCCCACCTCATCGCGACCGGAGGCCTCACATCCTTTGAAAACTCCAGAGGTACGCGGAGATCAGTGCCTCCAAAGGAGACGATGCCTGACTCCTCGTGAAACTTGATAGGAGTCCCAGGATTCCTGTGGCACGTGGAAAGGGACCCTTGGTCTCCCGCCTCAGCTGGAGAGGCGTCCCAATTGCCCTGCCAAGCCTCGAGGAGAATCCCGAGTTGTCCCCTCGCAACTAGGCAGGAGTCCTGCCGTCGCTGAACTAACACGTGTGTGGAAGGGCCATCCCCGTCGTAACTCGAGAATATACCGCAGGTTCCCGCCGCAACTCGAGAAAAACCATGAGACTTCCCCCTCGCCGCGAGATGAAGCCCGATTCCCCTGCACTGCGTGCAGAGCAATTCCGTGTTGCACATCACACATGAAAGGAGCCTTGATTTCCTTGATGGCACTCCAGAGAAACCCCAAGAACACCGTTTCAAGGCTAGAGGGATCCTGAGGTCACTGTAGCAACACGAAAGAGCTCCGTGGACCAAAAATCAACTCGAGATGAGAGGTTAGTCCCTGGCTTCGACTCCAGAGGAAATACCACCCTTACCACAAGCACCTCAAGAGGAGGCTTCTCTCAGCTCTAGGTATGTGAGAGGGACCCTGAGTTAGCGGGCTCAAGTGGAATGGACACCGCGATGCCCTGACTCGAAATAAGGCCGGATATCCCTGCAGTGACTTGAATGCAGGCTCGTCTTGCATCTCCCAAGACGAAAGGATGTCTGAATCCCCTGTGGAGACCACAGAGAAAAATTCCCCAGCTCATCGCGACCGGAGGCCTCACATCCCTTGTAAACTTCAAAGGTACGCGGAGATCAGTGCCTCCAAAGGAGACGATGCCTGACTCCTCATGAAAATTGATAGGAGTCCCAGGATTCCTGTGGCACGTGGAAAGGGCCCCTTGGTCTCCCGCCTCAGCTGGAGAGGCGTCCCAATTGCCCTGCCAAGCCTCGAGGAGAATCCCGAGTTGTCCCTCGCAACTAGGCAGGAGTCCTGACGTCACTGAACAAACACTTGTGTGGAAGGGCCATCCCCGTCGTAACTCGAGAATATTCCCCAGGTTCCCGCCGCAACTCGAGAAAAACCATGAGACTTCCCCCTCGCCGCGAGATGAGGCCCGATTCTCCTGCACTGCGTGCAGAGCAATTCCGTGTTGCACATCACACATGAAAGGAGCCTTGATTTCCTTGATGGCACTCCAGAGAAACCCCAAGAACACTGTTTCAAGGCTACAGGGATCCTGAGGTCACTGTAGCAACATGAAAGTGCTCCGTGGACCAAAAATCAACTCGAGATGAGAGGTTAGTCCCTGGCTTCGACTCCAGAGGAATACCACCTTACCACAAGCACCTCAAGAGGAGGCTTCTCTCAGCTCTAGGTATGTGAGAGGGACCCTGAATTTGCGGCTTCCAGTGGAATGGACACCGCAATGCCCTGACTCGAAATAAGGCCGGATATCCCTGCAGTGACTTGAATGCAGGCTCGTCTTGCATCTCCCAAGACGAAAGGATGTCTGAATCCCATGTGGAGACCACAGAGAAAGACCTAGTTCCCCACCTCATCGCGACCGGAGGCCTCACATCCTTTGAAAACTCCAGAGGTACGCGGAGATCAGTGCCTCCAAAGGAGACGATGCCTGACTCCTCGTGAAACTTGATAGGATTGCCAGGATTCCTGTGGCACCTGGAAAGGGACACTTGGTCTCCCACCTCAGCTGGAGAGGCGTCCCAATTGCCCTGCCAAGCCTCGAGGAGAATCCCGAGTTGTCCCTCGCAATTAGGCAGGAGTCCTGACGTCACTGAACAAACACGTGTGTGGAAGGGCCATCCCCGTCGTAACTCGAGGATATTCCCCAGGTTCCCGCCGCAACTCGAGAAAAACCATGAGACTTCCCCCTCGCCATGAGATGAGGCCCGATTCCCCTGTACTGCATGCAGAGCAATTCCGTGTTGCACATCAAACAAGAAAGGAGCCTTGATTTCCTTGATGGCACTCCAGAGAAACCCCAAGAACACTGTTTCAAGGCTAGAGGGATCCTGAGGTCACTGTAGCAACACGAAAGAGCTCCGTGGACCAAAAATCAACTCGAGATGAGAGGTTAGTCCCTGGCTTCAACTCCAGAGGAATACCACGTTACCACAAGCACCTGAAGAGGAGGCTTCTCTCAGCTCTAGGTATGTGAGAGGGACCCTGAGTTTGCGGCCTCAAGTGGAATGGAAACCGCGATGCCCTGACTCGAAATGAGGCCGGATATCCCTGCACTGACTTGAATGCAGGCTCGTCTTGCATCTCCCAAGACGAAAGGATGTCTGAATCCCCTGTGGAGAACACAGAGAAAGACCTAGTTCCCCACCTCATCGCGACCGGAGGCCTCACATGCTTTGAAAATTCCAGAGGTACGCGGAGATCAGTGCCTCCAAAGGAGACGATGCCTGACTCCTCGTGAAACTTGATAGGATTGCCAGGATTCCTGTGGCACCTGGAAAGGGACCCTTGGTCTCCCGCCTCAGCTGAAGAGGCGTCCCAATTGTCCTGCCAAGCCTCGAGGAGAATCCCGAGTTGTCCCTCGCAACTAGGCAGGAGTCCTGACGTCACTGAACAAGCACTTGTGTGGAAGGGCCATCCCCGTCGTAACTCGAGAATATTCCCCAGGTTCCCGCCGCAACTCGAGAAAAACCATGAGACTTCCCCCTCGTCGCGAGATGAGGCCCGATTCCCCTGCACTGCGTGCAGAGCAATTCCGTGTTGCACATCACACATGAAAGGAGCCTTGATTTCCTTGATGGCACTCCAGAGAAACCCCAAGAACACCGTTTCAAGGCTAGAGGGATCCTGAGGTCACTGTAGCAACACGAAAGAGCTCCGTGGACCAAAAATCAACTCGAGATGAGAGGTTAGTCCCTGGCTTCGACTCCAGAGGAATACCACCTTACCACAAGCACCTCAAGAGGAGGCTTCTCTCAGCTCTAGCTATGCGAGAGGGACCCTGAGTTTGGGGCCTCAAGTGGAATGGACACCGCGATGCCCTGGCTCGAAATAAGGCCGGATATCCCTGCAGTGACTTGAATGCAGGCTCGTCTTGCATCTCCCAAGACGAAAGGATGTCTGAATCCCCTGTGGAGACCACAGAGAAAGACCTAGTTCCCCACCTCATCGCGACCGGAGGCCTGACATCCTTTGAAAACTCCAGAGGTACGCGGAGATCAGTGCCTCCAAAGGAGATGATGCCTGACTTCTCGTGAAACTTGATAGGAGTCCCAGGATTCCTGTGGCACGTGGAAAGGGACCCTTGGTCTCCCGCCTCAGCTGGAGAGGCGTCCCAGTTGCCCTGCCAAGCCTCGAGGAGAATCCCGAGTTGTCCCTCGCAACTAGGCAGGAGTCCTGACGTCACTGAACAAACACGTGGGTGGAAGGTCCATCCCCGTAGTAACTCGAGAATATACCCCAGGTTCCCGCCGCAACTCGAGAAAAACCAGAAGACTTCCCCCTCGCCGTGAGATGAGGCCCGATTCCCCTGCACTGCGTGCAGAGCAATTCCTTGTTGCACATCACACATGAAAGGAGCCTTTATTTCCTTGATGGCACTCCAGAGAAACCCCAAGAACACTGTTTCAAGGCTAGAGGGATCCTGAGGTCACTGTAGCAACACGAAATAGCTCGGTGGACCAAAAATCAACTCGAGATGAGAGGTTAGTCCCTGGCTTCGACTCCAGAGGAATACCACCTTACCACAAGCACCTCAAGAGGAGGCTTCTCTCAGCTCTAGCTATGTGAGAGGGACCCTGAGTTTGCGGCCTCAAGTGGAATGGACACCGCGATGCCCTGGCTCGAAATAAGGCCGGATATCCCTGCAGTGACTTGAATGCAGGCTCGTCTTGCATCTCCCAAGACGAAAGGATGTCTGAATCCCCTGTGGAGACCACAGAGAAAGACCTAGATCCCCACCTCATCGCGACCGGAGGCCTCACATCCTTTGAAAACTCCAGAGGTACGCGGAGATCAGTGCCTCCAAAGGAGACGATGCCTGACTCCTCGTGAAACTTGATAGGAGTCCCAGGATTCCTGTGGCACGTGGAAAGGGACCCTTGGTCTCCCGCCTCAGCTGGAGAGGCGTCCCAATTGCCCTGCCAAGCCTCGAGGAGAATAACGAGTTGTCCCTCGCAACTAGGCAGGAGTCCTGCCGTCGCTGAAGAAACACGTGGGTGGAAGGGCCATCCCCGTCGTAACTCGAGAATATACCCCAGGTTCCCGCCGCAACTCGAGAAAAACCATGAGACTTCCCCCTCGACACGAGATGAGGCCCGATTCCCCTGCACTGCGTGCAGAGCAATTCCGTGTTGCACATCACACATAAAAGGAGCCTTGATTTCCTTGATGGCACTCCAGAGAAACCCCAAGAACACTGTTTCAAGGCTAGAGGAATCCCGAGGTCACTGTAGCAACACGAAAGAGCTCCGTGGACCAAAAATCAACTCGAGATGAGAGGTTAGTCCCTGGCTTCGACTCCAGAGGAATACCACCTTACCACAAGCACCTCAAGAGGAGGCTTCTCTCAGCTTGAGGTATGTGAGAGGGACCCTGAGTTTGCGGCCTCAAGTGGAATGGACACCGCGATGCCCTGGCTCGAAATAAGGCCGGATATCCCTGCAGTGACTTGAATGCAGGCTCGTCTTGCATCTCCCAAGACGAAAGGATGTCTGAATCCCCTGTGGAGACCACAGAGAAAGACCTATTTCCCTACCTCATCGCGACCGGAGGCCTCACATCCTTTGAAAACTCCAGAGGTACGCGGAGATCAGTTCCTCCAAAGGAGACGATGCCTGACTCCTCGTGAAACTTATAGGAGTCCCAGGATTCCTGTGGCACGTGGAAAGGGACCCTTGGTCTCCCGCCTCAGCTGGAGAGGCGTCCCAATTGCCCTGCCAAGCCTCGAGGAGAATCCCGAGTTGTCCCTCGCAACTAGGCAGGAGACCTGACTTCGCTGAAGAAACACGTGTGTGGAAGGGCCATTCCCGTCGTAACTCGAGACTCTACCCCAGGTTCCCGCCGCAACTCGAGAAAAACCATGAGACTTCCCCCTCGCCGCGAGATGAGGCCCGATTCCCCTGCACTGCGTGCAGAGCAATTCCGTGTTGCACATCACACATGAAAGGAGCCTTGATTTCCTTGATGGCACTCCAGAGAAACCCGAAGAACACTGTTTCAAGGCTAGAGGGATCCCGAGGTCACTGTAGCAACACGAAAGAGCTCCGTGGACCAAAAATCAACTCGAGATGAGAGGTTAGTCCCTGGCTTCGACTCCAGAGGAATACCACCTTACCACAAGCACCTGAAGAGGAGGCTTCTCTCAGCTCTAGGTATGTGAGAGGGACCCTGAGTTTGCGGCCTCAAGTGGAATGGACACCGCGATGCCCTGACTCGAAATAAGGCCGGATATCCCTGCAGTGACTTGAATGCAGGCTCGTCTTGCATCTCCCAAGACGAAAGGATTTCTGAATCCCCTGTGGAGACCACAGAGAAAGACCTAGTTCCCCACCTCATTGCGACCAGAGGCCTCACATCCTTTGAAAACTCCAGAGGTACGCAGAGATCAGTGTCTCCAAAGGAGACGATGCCTGACTCCTCGTGGAACTTGATAGGAGTCCCAGGATTCCTGTGGCACGTGGAAAGGGACCCTTGGTCTCCCTCCTCAGCTGGAGAGGCGTCCCAATTGCCCTGCCAAGCCTCGAGGAGAACCCCGAGTTGTCCCTCGCAACTAGGCAGGAGTCCTGACTTCGCTGAACAAACACTTGGTTGGAAGGGTCATCCCCGTCGTAACTCGAGAATATACCCCAGGTTCCCGCTGCAACTCGAGAAAAACCATGAGACTTCCCCCTCGCCGCGAGATGAGGCCCGATTCCCCTGCAATGCGTGCAGAGCAATTCCGTGTTGCACATCACACATGAAAGGAGCCTTGATTTCCTTGATGGCACTCCAGAGAAACCCCAAGAACACTGTTTCAAGGCTAGAGGGATCCTGAGGTCACTGTAGCAACACAAAAGAGCTCCGTGGACCAAAAATCAACTCGAGATGAGAGCTTAGTTCCTGGCTTCGACTCCAGAGGAATACCACCTTACCACAAGCACCTCAAGAGGAGGCTTCTCTCAGCTCTAGGTATGTGAGAGGGACCCTGAATTTGCGGCCTCCAGTGGAATGGACACCGCGATGCCCTGACTCGAAATAAGGCCGGATATCCCTGCAGTGACTTGAATGCAGGCTCGTCTTGCATCTCCCGACGAAAGGATGTCTGAATCCCATGTGGAGACCACTGAGAAAGACCTAGTTCCCCACCTCATCGCGACCGGAGGCCTCACATCCTTTGAAAACTCCAGAGGTATGCGGAGATCAGTGCCTCCAAAGGAGACGATGCCTGACTCCTCGTGAAACTTGATAGGAGTCCCAGGATTCCTGTGGCACGTGGAAAGGGACCCTTGGTCTCCCGCCTCAGCTGGAGAGGCGTCCCAATTGCCCTGCCAAGCCTCGAGGAGAATCCCGAGTTGTCCCTCGCAACTAGGCAGGAGTCCTGCCGTCGCTGAACTAACACGTGTGTGGAAGGGCCATCCCCGTCGTAACTCGAGAATATACCCCAGGTTCCCGCCGCAACTCGAGAAAAACCATGAGACTTCCCCCTCGCCGCGAGATGAAGCCCGATTCCCCTGCACTGCGTGCAGAGCAATTCCGTGTTGCACATCACACATGAAAGGAGCCTTTATTTCCTTGATGGCACTCCAGAGAAACCCCAAGAACACCGTTTCAAGGCTAGAGGGATCCTGAGGTCACTGTAGCAACACGAAAGAGCTCCGTGGACCAAAAATCAACTCGAGATGAGAGGTTAGTCCCTGGCTTCGACTCCAGAGGAATACCACCTTACCACAAGCACCTCAAGAGGAGGCTTCTCTCAGCTCTAGGTATGTGAGAGGGACCCTGAGTTAGCGGGCTCAAGTGGAATGGACACCGCGATGCCCTGACTCGAAATAAGGCCGGATATCCCTGCAGTGACTTGAATGCAGGCTCGTCTTGCATCTCCCAAGACGAAAGGATGTCTGAATCCCCTGTGGAGACCACAGAGAAAGACCTAGTTCCCCACCTCATGGCGACCGGAGGCCTCACATCCTTTGAAAACTCCAGAGGTACGCGGAGATCAGTGCCTCCAAAGGAGACGATGCCTGACTCCTCGTGATACTTGATAGGAGTCCCAGGATTCCTGTGGCACGTGGAAAGGGACCCTTGGTCTCCCGCCTCAGCTGGAGAGGCGTCCCAATTGCCCTGCCAAGCCTCGAGGAGAATCCCGAGTTGTCCCTCGCAACTAGGCAGGAGTCCTGACGTCACTGAACAAACACGTGGGTGGAAGGGCCATCCCCTCGTAACTCGAGAATATTCCCCAGGTTCCCGCCGCAACTCGAGAAAAACCATGAGACTGCCCCCTCACCGCGAGATGAGGCCCGATTTCCCTGCACTGCGTACAGAGCAATTCCGTGTTGCACATCACACATGAAAGGAGCCTTGATTTCCTTGATGGCACTCCAGAGAAACCCCAAGAACACTGTTTCAAGGCTGGCGGGATCCTGAGGTCACTGTAGCAACACGAAAGAGCTCCGTGGACCAAAAATCAACTCGAGATGAGAGGTTAGTCCCTGGCTTCGACTCCAGAGGAATACCACCTTACCACAAGCACCTCAAGAGGAGGCTTCTCTCAGCTCTAGGTATGTGAGAGGGACCCTGAATTTGCGGCTTCCAGTGGAATGGACACCGCAATGCCCTGACTCGAAATAAGGCCGGATATCCCTGCAGTGACTTGAATGCAGGCTCGTCTTGCATCTCCCAAGACGAAAGGATGTCTGAATCCCATGTGGAGACCACAGAGAAAGACCTAGTTCCCCACCTCATCGCGACCGGAGGCCTCACATCCTTTGAAAACTCCAGAGGTACGCGGAGATCAGTGCCTCCAAAGGAGACGATGCCTGACTCCTCTTGAAACTTGATAGGATTGCCAGGATTCCTGTGGCACCTGGAAAGGGACACTTGGTCTCCCGCCTCAGCTGGAGAGGCGTCCCAATTGCCCTGCCAAGCCTCGAGGAGAATCCCGAGTTGTCCCTCGCAATTAGGCAGGAGTCCTGACGTCACTGAACAAACACTTGTGTGGAAGGGCCATCCCCGTCGTAACTCGAGAATATTCCCCAGGTTCCCGCCGCAACTCGAGAAAAACCATGAGACTTCCCACTCGCCGCGAGATGAGGCCCGATTCCCCTGCACTGCGTGCAGAGCAATTCCGTGTTGCACATCACACATGAAAGGAGCCTTGATTTCCTTGATGGCACTCCAGAGAAACCCCAAGAACACCGTTTCAAGGCTAGAGGGATCCTGAGGTCACTGTAGCAACACGAAAGAGCTCCGTGGACCACAAATCAACTCGAGATGAGAGGTTAGTCCCTGGCTTCGACTCCAGAGGAATACCACCTTACCACAAGCACCTCAAGAGGAGGCTTCTCTCAGCTCTAGCTATGTGAGAGGGACCCTGAGTTTGGGGCCTCAAGTGGAATGGACACCGCGATGCCCTGGCTCGAAATAAGGCCGGATATCCCTGCAGTGACTTGAATGCAGGCTCGTCTTGCATCTCCCAAGACGAAAGGATGTCTGAATCCCCTGTGGAGACCACAAAGAAAGACCTAGTTCCCCACCTCATCGCGACCGGAGGCCTCACATCCTTTGAAAACTCCAGAGGTACGCGGAGATCAGTGCCTCCAAAGGAGACGATGCCTGACTTCTCATGAAACTTGATAGGAGTCCCAGGATTCCTGTGGCACGTGGAAAGGAACCCTTGGTCTCCCGCCTCAGCTGGAGAGGCGTCCCAATTGCCCTGCCAAGCCTCGAGGAGAATCCCGAGTTGTCCCTCGCAACTAGGCAGGAGTCCTGACGTCACTGAACAAACACGTGGGTGGAAGGTCCATCCCCATAGTAACTCGAGAATATACCCCAGGTTCCCGCCGCAACTCGAGAAAAACCAGAAGACTTCCCCCTCGCCGTGAGATGAGGCCCGATTCCCCTGCACTGCGTGCAGAGCAATTCCGTCTTGCACATCACACATGAAAGGAGCCTTTATTTCCTTGATGGCACTCCAGAGAAACCCCAAGAACACTGTTTCAAGGCTAGAGGGATCCTGAGGTCACTGTAGCAACACGAAATAGCTCCGTGGACCAAAAATCAACTCGAGATGAGAGGTTAGTCCCTGGCTTCGACTCCAGAGGAATACCACCTTACCACAAGCACCTCAAGAGGAGGCTTCTCTCAGCTCTAGCTATGTGAGAGGGACCCTGAGTTTGCGGCCTCAAGTGGAATGGACACCGCGATGCCCTGGCTCGAAATAAGGCCGGATATCCCTGCAGTGACTTGAATGCAGGCTCGTCTTGCATCTCCCAAGACGAAAGGATGTCTGAATCCCCTGTGGAGACCACAGAGAAAGACCTAGATCCCCACCTCATCGCGACCGGAGGCCTCACATCCTTTGAAAACTCCAGAGGTTCGCGGAGATCAGTGCCTCCAAAGGAGACGATGCCTGACTCCTCGTGAAACTTGATAGGAGTCCCAGGATTCCTGTGGCACGTGGAAAGGGACCCTTGGTCTCCCGCCTCAGCTGGAGAGGCGTCCCAATTGCCCTGCCAAGCCTCGAGGAGAATAACGAGTTGTCCCTCGCAACTAGGCAGGAGTCCTGCCGTCGCTGAAGAAACACGTGGGTGGAAGGGCCATCCCCGTCGTAACTCGAGAATATACCCCAGGTTCCCGCCGCAACTCGAGAAAAACCATGAGACTTCCCCCTCGCCGCGAGATGAGGCCCGATTCCCCTGCACTGCGTGCAGAGCAATTCCGTGTTGCACATCACACATAAAAGGAGCCTTGATTTCCTTGATGGCACTCCAGAGAAACCCCAAGAACACTGTTTCAAGGCTAGAGGAATCCCGAGGTCACTGTAGCAACACGAAAGAGCTCCATGGACCAAAAATCAACTCGAGATGAGAGGTTAGTCCCTGGCTTCGACTCCAGAGGAATACCACCTTACCACAAGCACCTCAAGAGGAGGCTTCTCTCAGCTTGAGGTATGTGAGAGGGACCCTGAGTTTGCAGCCTCAAGTGGAATGGACACCGCGATGCCCTGGCTCGAAATAAGGCCGGATATCCCTGCAGTGACTTGAATGCAGGCTCGTCTTGCATCTCCCAGGACGAAAGGATGTCTGAATCCCCTGTGGAGACCACAGAGAAAGACCTATTTCCCTACCTCATCGCGACCGGAGGCCTCACATCCTTTGAAAACTCCAGAGGTACGCGGAGATCAGTGCCTCCAAAGGAGACGATGCCTGACTCCTCGTGAAACTTATAGGAGTCCCAGGATTCCTGTGGCACGTGGAAAGGGACCCTTGGTCTCCCGCCTCAGCTGGAGAGGCGTCCCAATTGCCCTGCCAAGCCTCGAGGAGAATCCCGAGTTGTCCCTCGCAACTAGGCAGGAGTCCTGACGTCGCTGAAGAAACACGTGTGTGGAAGGGCCATTCCCGTCGTAACTCGAGACTATACCCCAGGTTCCCATCGCAACTCGAGAAAAACCATGAGACTTCCCCCTCGCCGCGAGATGAGGCCCGATTCCCCTGAACTGCGTGCAGAGCAATTCCGTGTTGCACATCACACATGAAAGGAGCCTTGATTTCCTTGATGGCACTCCAGAGAAACCCCAAGAACACTGTTTCAAGGCTAGAGGGATCCCGAGGTCACTGTAGCAACACGAAAGAGCTCCGTGGACCACAAATCAACTCGAGATGAGAGGTTAGTCCCTGGCTTCGACTCCAGAGGAATACCACCTTACCACAAGCACCTGAAGAGGAGGCTTCTCTCAGCTCTAGGTATGTGAGAGGGACCCTGAGTTTGCGGCCTCAAGTGGAATGGACACCGCGATGCCCTGACTCGAAATAAGGCCGGATATCCCTGCAGTGACTTGAATGCAGGCTCGTCTTGCATCTCCCAAGGCGAAAGGATTTCTGAATCCCCTGTGGAGACCACAGAGAAAGACCTAGTTCCCCACCTCATGGCGACCAGAGGCCTCACATCCTTTGAAAACTCCAGAGGTACGCAGAGATCAGTGTCTCCAAAGGAGACGATGCCTGACTCCTCGTGGAACTTGATAGGAGTCCCAGGATTCCTGTGGCACGTGGAAAGGGACCCTTGGTCTCCCTCCTCAGCTGGAGAGGCGTCCCAATTGCCCTGCCAAGCCTGGAGGAGAACCCCGAGTTGTCCCTCGCAACTAGGCAGGAGTCCTGACTTCGCTGAACAAACACTTGGTTGGAAGGGTCATCCCCGTCGTAACTCGAGAATATACCCCAGGTTCCCGCTGCAACTCGAGAAAAACCATGAGACTTCCCCCTCGCCGCGAGATGAGGCCCGATTCCCCTGCAATGCGTGCAGAGCAATTCCGTGTTGCACATCACACATGAAAGGAGCCTTGATTTCCTTGATGGCACTCCAGAGAAACCCCAAGAACACTGTTTCAAGGCTAGAGGGACCCTGAGGTCACTGTAGCAACACAAAAGAGCTCCGTGGACCAAAAATCAACTCGAGATGAGAGCTTAGTTCCTGGCTTCGACTCCAGAGGAATACCACCTTACCACAAGCACCTCAAGAGGAGGCTTCTCTCAGCTCTAGGTATGTGAGAGGGACCCTGAATTTGCGGCCTCCAGTGGAATGGACACCGCGATGCCCTGACTCGAAATAAGGCCGGATATCCCTGCAGTGACTTGAATGCAGGCTCGTCTTGCATCTCCCGACGAAAGGATGTCTGAATCCCATGTGGAGACCACTGAGAAAGACCTAGTTCCCCACCTCATCGCGACCGGAGGCCTCACATCTTTTGAAAACTCCAGAGGTATGCGGAGATCAGTGCCTCCAAAGGAGACGATGCCTGACTCCTCGTGAAACTTGATAGGAGTCCCAGGATTCCTATGGCACGTGGAAAGGGACCCTTGGTCTCCCGCCTCAGCTGGAGAGGCGTCCCAATTGCCCTGCCAAGCCTCGAGGAGAATCCCGAGTTGTCCCTCGCAACTAGGCAGGAGTCCTGCCGTCGCTGAACTAACACGTGTGTGGAAGGGCCATCCCCGTCGTAACTCGAGAATATACCCCAGGTTCCCGCCGCAACTCGAGAAAAACCATGAGACTTCCCCCTCGCCGCGAGATGAAGCCCGATTCCCCTGCACTGCGTGCAGAGCAATTCCGTGTTGCACATCACACATGAAAGGAGCCTTTATTTCCTTGATGGCACTCCAGAGAAACCCCAAGAACACCGTTTCAAGGCTAGAGGGATCCTGAGGTCACTGTAGCAACACGAAAGAGCTCCGTGGACCAAAAATCAACTCGAGATGAGAGGTTAGTCCCTGGCTTCGACTCCAGAGGAATACCACCTTACCACAAGCACCTCAAGAGGAGGCTTCTCTCAGCTCTAGGTATGTGAGAGGGACCCTGAGTTAGCGGGCTCAAGTGGAATGGACACCGCGATGCCCTGACTCGAAATAAGGCCGGATATCCCTGCAGTGACTTGAATGCAGGCTCGTCTTGCATCTCCCAAGACGAAAGGATGTCTGAATCCCCTGTGGAGACCACAGAGAAAGACCTAGTTCCCCACCTCATGGCGACCGGAGGCCTCACATCCTTTGAAAACTCCAGAGGTCCGCGGAGATCAGTGCCTCCAAAGGAGACGATGCCTGACTCCTCGTGATACTTGATAGGAGTCCCAGGATTCCTGTGGCACGTGGAAAGGGACCCTTGGTCTCCCGCCTCAGCTGGAGAGGCGTCCCAATTGCCCTGCCAAGCCTCGAGGAGAATCCCGAGTTGTCCCTCGCAACTAGGCAGGAGTCCTGACGTCACTGAACAAACACGTGGGTGGAAGGGCCATCCCCTCGTAACTCGAGAATATTCCCCAGGTTCCCGCCGCAACTCGAGAAAAACCATGAGACTGCCCCCTCACCGCGAGATGAGGCCCGATTCCCCTGCACTGCGTGCAGAGCAATTCCGTGTTGCACATCACACATGAAAGGAGCCTTGATTTCCTTGATGGCACTCCAGAGAAACCCCAAGAACACTGTTTCAAGGCTGGAGGGATCCTGAGGCGACTGTAGTAACACGAAAGAGCTCCGTGGACCAAAAATCAACTCGAGATGAGAGGTTAGTCCCTGGCTTTGACGCCAGAGGAATACCACATTACCACAAGCACCTCAAGAGGAGGCTTCTCTCAGCTCTAGGTATGTGAGAGGGACCCTGAATTTGCGGCTTCCAGTGGAATGGACACCGCAATGCCCTGACTCGAAATAAGGCCGGATATCCCTGCAGTGACTTGAATGCAGGCTCGTCTTGCATCTCCCAAGACGAAAGGATGTCTGAATCCCATGTGGAGACCACAGAGAAAGACCTAGTTCCCCACCTCATCGCGACCGGAGGCCTCACATCCTTTGAAAACTCCAGAGGTACGCGGAGATCAGTGCCTCCAAAGGAGACGATGCCTGACTCCTCTTGAAACTTGATAGGATTGCCAGGATTCCTGTGGCACCTGGAAAGGGACACTTGGTCTCCCGCCTCAGCTGGAGAGGCGTCCCAATTGCCCTGCCAAGCCTCGAGGAGAATCCCGAGTTGTCCCTCGCAATTAGGCAGGAGTCCTGACGTCACTGAACAAACACGTGTGTGGAAGGGCCATCCCCGTCGTAACTCGAGGATATTCCCCAGGTTCCCGCCGCAACTCGAGAAAAACCATGAGACTTCCCCCTCGCCGCGAGATGAGGCCCGATTCCCCTGCACTGCGTGCAGAGCAATTCCGTGTTTCACATCACACATGAAAGGAGCGTTGATTTCCTTGATGGCACTCCAGAGAAACCCCAAGAACACTGTTTCAAAGCTACAGGGATCCTGAGGTCACTGTAGCAACACGAAAGAGCTCCGTGGACGAAAAATCAACTCGAGATGAGAGGTTAGTCCCTGGCTTCGACTCCAGAGAAATACCACCTTACCACAAGCACCTCAAGAGGAGGCTTCTCTCAGCTCTAGCTATGTGAGAGGGACCCTGAGTTTGCGGCCGCAAGTGGAATGGATACCGCGATGCCGTGACTCGAAATAAGGCCGGATATCCCTGCAGTGACTTGAATGCAGGCTCGTCTTGCATCTCCCAAGATGAAAGGATGTGTGAATCCCCTGTGGAGACAACAGAGAAAGAACTAGTTCCCCACCTCATGGCGACCGGAGGCCTCACATCCTTTGAAAACTCCAGAGGTACGCGGAGATCAGTGCCTCCAAAGGAGACGATGCCTGACTCCTCGTGAAATTTTATAGGAGTCCCAGGATTCCTGTGGAACGTGGAAAGGGACCCTGGTCTGCCGCCTCAGCTGGAGAGGCGTCCCAATTGCCCTGCCAAGCCTCGAGGAGAATCCCGAGTTGTCCCTCGCAACTAGGCAGGAGTCCTGACGTCGCTGAACAAACACGTGGGTGGAAGGGCCATCCCCGTCGCAACTCGAGAATATACCCCAGGTTCCCGCCGCAACTCGAGAAAAACAATGAGACTTCCCCCTCGCCATGAGATGAGGCCCGATTCCCCTGTACTGCATGCAGAGCAATTCCGTGTTGCACATCAAACAAGAAAGGAGCCTTGATTTCCTTGATGGCACTCCAGAGAAACCCCAAGAACACTGTTTCAAGGCTAGAGGGATCCTGAGGTCACTGTAGCAACACGAAAGAGCTCCGTGGACCACAAATCAACTCGAGATGAGAGGTTAGTCCCTGGCTTCAACTCCAGAGGAATACCACCTTACCACAAGCACCTCAAGAGGAGGCTTCTCTCAGCTCTAGGTATGTGAGAGGGACCCTGAGTTTGTGGCCTCAAGTGGAATGGAAACCGCGATGCCCTGACTCGAAATGAGGCCGGATATCCCTGCACTGACTTGAATGCAGGCTCGTCTTGCATCTCCCAAGACGAAAGGATGTCTGAATCCCCTGTGGAGAACACAGAGAAAGACCTAGTTCCCCACCTCATCGCGACCGGAGGCCTCACATCCTTTGAAAATTCCAGAGGTACGCGGAGATCAGTGCCTCCAAAGGAGACGATGCCTGACTCCTCGTGAAACTTGATAGGATTGCCAGGATTCCTGTGGCACCTGGAAAGGGACCCTTGGTCTCCCGGCTCAGCTGGAGAGGCGTCCCAATTGTCCTGCCAAGCCTCGAGGAGAATCCCGAGTTGTCCCTCGCAACTAGGCAGGAGTCCTGACGTCACTGAACAAACACTTGTGTGGAAGGGCCATCCCCGTCGTAACTCGAGAATATTCCCCAGGTTCCCGCCGCAACTCGAGAAAAACCATGAGACTTCCCCCTCGCCGCGAGATGAGGCCCGATTCCCCTGCACTGCGTGCAGAGCAATTCCGTGTTGCACATCACACATGAAAGGAGCCTTGATTTCCTTGATGGCACTCCAGAGAAACCCCAAGAACACCGTTTCAAGGCTAGAGGGATCCTGAGGTCACTGTAGCAACACGAAAGAGCTCCGTGGACCAAAAATCAACTCGAGATGAGAGGTTAGTCCCTGGCTTCGACTCCAGAGGAATACCACCTTACCACAAGCACCTCAAGAGGAGGCTTCTCTCAGCTCTAGGTATGTGAGAGGGACCCTGAGTTAGCGGGCTCAAGCGGAATGGACACCGCGATGCCCTGACTCGAAATAAGGCCGGATATCCCTGCAGTGACTTGAATGCAGGCTCGTCTTGCATCTCCCAAGACGAAAGGATGTCTGAATCCCCTGTGGAGACCACAGAGAAAGACCTAGTTCCCCACCTCATGGCGACCGGAGGCCTCACATCCTTTGAAAACTCCAGAGGTACGCGGAGATCAGTGCCTCCAAAGGAGACGATGCCTGACTCCTCGTGAAACTTGATAGGAGTCCCAGGATTCCTGTGGCACCTGGAAAGGGACCCTTGGTCTCCCGCTTCAGCTGGAGAGGCGTCCCAATTGCCCTGCCAAGCCTCGAGGAGAATCCCGAGTTGTCCCTCGCAACTAGGCAGGAGTCCTGACGTCGCTGAACAAACACGTGTGTGGAAGGGCCATCCCCGTCGTAACTCGAGAATATACCCCAGGTTCCCGCCGCAACTCGAGAAAAACCATGAGACTTCCCCCTCACCGCGAGATGAGGCCCAATTCCCCTGCACTGCGCGCAGAGCAATTCCGTGTTGCACATCACACATGAAAGGAGCCTTGATTTCCTTGATGGCACTCCAGAGAAACCCCAAGAACACTGTTTCAAGGCTAGAGGGACCCTGAGGTAACTGTAGCAACACGAAAGAGCTCCGTGGACCACAAAGCAACTCGAGATGAGAGGTTAGTCCCTGGCTTCGACTCCAGAGGAATACCACCTTACCACAAGCACCTCAAGAGGAGGCTTCTCTCAGCTCTAGCTATGTGAGAGGGACCCTGAGTTTGGGGCCTCAAGTGGAATGGACACCGCGATGCCCTGGCTCGAAATAAGGCCGGATATCCCTGCAGTGCCTTGAATGCAGGCTCGTCTTGCATCTCCCAAGACGAAAGGATGTCTGAATCCCCTGTGGAGACCACAGAGAAAGACCTAGTTCCCCACCTCATCACGACCGGAGGCCTCACATCCTTTGAAAACTCCAGAGGTACGCGGAGATCAGTGCCTCCAAAGGAGATGATGCCTGACTTCTCGTGAAACTTGATAGGAGTCCCAGGATTCCTGTGGCACGTGGAAAGGAACCCTTGGTCTCCCGCCTCAGCTGGAGAGGCGTCCCAATTGCCCTGCCAAGCCTCGAGGAGAATCCCGAGTTGTCCCTCGCAACTAGGCAGGAGTCCTGACGTCACTGAACAAACGCGTGGGTGGAAGGTCCATCCCCGTAGTAACTCGAGAATATACCCCAGGTTCCCGCCGCAACTCGAGAAAAACTAGAAGACTTCCCCCTCGCCGTGAGATGAGGCCCGATTTCCCTGCACTGCGTGCAGAGCAATTCCTTGTTGCACATCACACATGAAAGGAGCCTTTATTTCCTTGATGGCACTCCAGAGAAACCCCAAGAACACTGTTTCAAGGCTAGAGGGATCCTGAGGTCACTGTAGCAACACGAAATAGCTCCGTGGACCAAAAATCAACTCGAGATGAGAGGTTAGTCCCTGGCTTCGACTCCAGAGGAATACCACCTTACCACAAGCACCTCAAGAGGAGGCTTCTCTCAGCTCTAGCTATGTGAGAGGGACCCTGAGTTTGCGGCCTCAAGTGGAATGGACACCGCGATGCCCTGGCTCGAAATAAGGCCGGATATCCCTGCAGTGACTTGAATGCAGGCTCGTCTTGCATCTCCCAAGACGAAAGGATGTCTGAATCCCCTGTGGAGACCACAGAGAAAGACCTAGATCCCCACCTCATCGCGACCGGAGGCCTCACATCCTTTGAAAACTCCAGAGGTACGTGGAGATCAGTGCCTCCAAAGGAGACGATGCCTGACTCCTCGTGAAACTTGATAGGAGTCCCAGGATTCCTGTGGCACCTGGAAAGGGACCCTTGGTCTCCCGCCTCAGCTGGAGAGGCGTCCCAATTGCCCTGCCAAGCCTCGAGGAGAATCCCGAGTTGTCCCTCGCAACTAGGCAGGAGTCCTGACGTCGCTGAACAAACACGTGTGTGGAAGGGCCATCCCCGTCGTAACTCGAGAATATACCCCAGGTTCCCGCCGCAACTCGAGAAAAACCATGAGACTTCCCCCTCACCGCGAGATGAGGCCCAATTCCCCTGCACTGCGCGCAGAGCAATTCCGTGTTGCACATCACACATGAAAGGAGCCTTGATTTCCTTGATGGCACTCCAGAGAAACCCCAAGAACACTGTTTCAAGGCTAGAGGGATCCTGAGGTAACTGTAGCAACACGAAAGAGCTCCGTGGACCACAAATCAACTCGAGATGAGAGGTTAGTCCCTGGCTTCGACTCCAGAGGAATACCACCTTACCACAAGCACCTCAAGAGGAGGCTTCTCTCAGCTCTAGCTATGTGAGAGGGACCCTGAGTTTGGGGCCTCAAGTGGAATGGACACCGCGATGCCCTGGCTCGAAATAAGGCTGGATATCCCTGCAGTGACTTGAATGCAGGCTCGTCTTGCATCTCCCAAGACGAAAGGATGTCTGAATCCCCTGTGGAGACCACAGAGAAAGACCTAGTTCCCCACCTCATCGCGACCGGAGGCCTCACATCCTTTGAAAACTCCAGAGGTACGCGGAGATCAGTGCCTCCAAAGGAGACGATGCCTGACTTCTCGTGAAACTTGATAGGAGTCCCAGGATTCCTGTGGCACGTGGAAAGGAACCCTTGGTCTCCCGCCTCAGCTGGAGAGGCGTCCCAATTGCCCTGCCAAGCCTCGAGGAGAATCCCGAGTTGTCCCTCGCAACTAGGCAGGAGTCCTGACGTCACTGAACAAACACGTGGGTGGAAGGTCCATCCCCGTAGTAACTCGAGAATATACCCCAGGTTCCCGCCGCAACTCGAGAAAAACCAGAAGACTTCCCCCTCGCCGTGAGATGAGGCCCGATTCCCCTGCACTGCGTGCAGAGCAATTCCTTGTTGCACATCACACATGAAAGGAGCCTTTATTTCCTTGATGGCACTCCAGAGAAACCCCAAGAACACTGTTTCAAGGCTAGAGGGATCCTGAGGTCACTGTAGCAACACGAAATAGCTCCGTGGACCAAAAATCAACTCGAGATGAGAGGTTAGTCCCTGGCTTCGACTCCAGAGGAATACCACCTTACCACAAGCACCTCAAGAGGAGGCTTCTCTCAGCTCTAGCTATGTGAGAGGGACCCTGAGTTTGCGGCCTCAAGTGGAATGGACACCGCGATGCCCTGGCTCGAAATAAGGCCGGATATCCCTGCAGTGACTTGAATGCAGGCTCGTCTTGCATCTCCCAAGACGAAAGGATGTCTGAATCCCCTGTGGAGACCACAGAGAAAGACCTAGATCCCCACCTCATCGCGACCGGAGGCCTCACATCCTTTGAAAACTCCAGAGGTACGCGGAGATCAGTGCCTCCAAAGGAGACGATGCCTGACTCCTCGTGAAACTTGATAGGATTGCCAGGATTCCTGTGGCACCTGGAAAGGGACCCTTGGTCTCCCGTCTCAGCTGGAGAGGCGTCCCAATTGCCCTGCCAAGCCTCGAGGAGAACCCCGAGTTGTCCCTCGCAACTAGGGAGGAGTCCTGACGTCGCTGAACAAACACGATGTGGAAGGGCCATCCCCGTCGTAACTCGAGAATATACCCCAGGTTCCCGGCGCAACTCGAGAAGAACCATGAGACTTCCCCCTCGCCGCGAGATGAGGCCCGATTCCCCTGCACTGCGTGCAGAGCAATTCCGTGTTGCACATCACACATGAAAGGAGCCTTGATTTCCTTGACGGCACTCCAACGAAACCCCAAGAACACTGTTTCAAGGCTAGAGGAATCCTGAGGTCACTGTAGCAACACGAAAGAGCTCTGTGGAACAAAAATCAACTCAAGATGAGAGCTTAGTCCCTGGCTTCGACTCCAGAGGAATACCACCTTACCACAAGCACCTCAAGAGGAGGCTTCTCTCAGCTCTAGGTATGTGAGAGGACCCTGAGTTTGCGGCCTCAAGTGGAATGGACACCGCGATGCCCTGACGCGAAATAAGGCCGAATATCCCTGCAGTGACTTGAATGCAGGCTCGTCTTGCATCTCCCAAGACGAAAGGATGTCTGAATCCCCTGTGGAAACCACAGAGAAAGACCTAGTTCCCCACCTCATCGCGACCGGAGGCCTCACATCCCTTGAAAACTCCAGAGGTACACGGAGATCAGTGCCTCCAAAGGAGACGATGCCTGACTCCTCGTGAAACTTGATAGGAGTCCCAGGATTCCTGTGGCACGTGGAAAGGGACCCTTGGTCTCCCGCCTCAGCTGGAGAGGCGTCCCAATTGCCCTGCCAAGCCTCGAGGAGAATCCCGAGTTGTCCCTCGCAACTAGGCAGGAGTCTGACGTCGCTGAACAAACACGTGGGTGGAAGGGCCATCCCCATCGTAACTCGAGAATATACCCCAGGTTCCCGCCGCAACTCGAGAAAAACCATGAGACTTCCCCCGCGCCGCGAGATGAGGCCCGATTCCCCTGCACTGCGTGCAGAGCAATTCCGTGTTGCACATCACACATGAAAGGAGCCTTGATTTCCTTAATGGCACTCCAGAGAAACCCCAAGAACACTCTTTCAAGGCTAGAGGGATCCTGAGGTCACTGTAGCAACACGAAAGAGCTCCGTGGACCAAAAATCAACTCGAGATGAGAGGTTAGTCCCTGGCTTCGACTCCAGAGGAATACCACCTTACCACAAGCACCTCAAGAGGAGGCTTCTCTCAGCTCTAGGTATGTGAGAGGGACCCTGAGTTTGCGGCCTCAAGTGGAATGGACACCACGATGCCCTGGCTTGAAATTCGGCCGGATATCCCTGCAGTGACTTGAATGCAGGCTCGTCTTGCATCTCTCAAGACGAAAGGATGTCTGAATCCCCTGTGGAGACCACAGAGAAAGACATAGTTCCCCACCTCATCGCGACCGAAGGCCTCACAACCCTTGAAAACTCCAGAGGTACGCGGAGATCAGTGCCTCCAAAGGAGACGATGCCTGACTCCTTGTGAAACTTGATAGGAGTCCCAAGATTGCTGTGGCACGTGGAAAGGGACCCTTGGTCTCCCGCCTCAGCTGGAGAGGCGTCCCAATTGCCCTGCCAAGCCTCGAGGAGAATCCCGAGTTGTCCCTCGCATCTAGGCAGGAATCCTGACGTCGCTGAAGAAACACGTGGGTGGAAGGGCCATCCCCGTCGTAACTCGAGAATATACCCCAGGTTCCTGCCGCAAGTCGAGAAAAACCATGAGATATCCCCCTCGCCGCGAGATGAGGCCCGATTCCCCTGCACTGCGTGCAGAGTAATTCCGTGTTGCACATCACACATGAAAGGAGCCTTGATTTCCTTGGTGGCACTCCAGAGAAACCCCAAGAACACTGTTTCAAGGCTAGAGGGATCCTGAGGTCACTCTAGCAACACGAAAGAGCTCCGTGGACCACAAATCAACTCGAGATGAGAGGTTACTCCCTGGCTTCGACTCCAGAGGAATACCACCTTACCACAAGCACCTCAAGAGGAGGCTTCTCTCAGCTCTAGCTATGTGAGAGGGACCCTGAGTTTGCGGCCTCAAGTGGAATGGACACCGCGATGCCCTGACTCGAAATAAGGCCGGATATCCCTGCAGCGACTTGAATGCAGGCTCGTCTTGCATCTCCCAAGACGAAAGGATGTCTGAATCCCCTGTGGAGACCACAGAGAAAGACCCAGTTCCCCAGCTCATCGCGACCGGAGGCCTCACATCCCTTGAAAACTCTAGAGGTACGCGGAGATCAGTGCCTCCAAAGGAGACGATGCCTGACTCCTCGTGAAACTTGATAGGAGTCCCAGGATTCCTGTGGCACGTGGAAAGGGACCCTTGGTCTCCCGCCTCACCTGGAGAGGCGTCCCAATTGCCCTGCCAAGCCTCGAGGAGAATCCCGAGTTGTCCCTCGCAACTAGGCAGGAGTCCTGACGTCGCTGAACAAACACGTGGGTGGAAGGGCCATCCCCTCGTAACTCGAGAATATTCCCCAGGTTCCCGCCGCAACTCGAGAAAAACCATGAGACTGCCCCCTCACCGCGAGATGAGGCCCGATTCCCCTGCACTGCGTGCAGAGCAATTCCGTGTTGCACATCACACATGAAAGGAGCCTTGATTTCCTTGATGGCACTCCAGAGAAACCCCAAGAACACTGTTTCAAGGCTAGAGGGATCCTGAGGTCACTGTAGCAACACGAAAGAGCTCCGTGGACCAAAAATCAACTCGAGATGAGAGGTTAGTCCCTGGCTTCGACTCTAGGGGAATACCACTTTACCACAAGCACCTCAAGAGGAGGCTTCTCTCAGCTCTAGGTATGTGAGAGGGACCCTGAATTTGCGGCCTCCAGTGGAATGGACACCGCGATGCCCTGACTCGAAATAAGGCCGGATATTCCTGCAGTGACTTGAATGCAGGCTCGTCTTGCATCTCCCAAGACGAAAGGATGTCTGAATCCCATGTGGAGACCACAGAGAAAGACCTAGTTCCCCACCTCATCGCGACCGGAGGCCTCACATCCTTTTAAAACTCCAGAGGTACGCGGAGATCAGTGCCTCCAAAGGAGACGATGCCTGACTCCTCGTGAAACTTGATAGGATTGCGAGGATTCCTGTGGCACCTGGAAAGGGACCCTTGGTCTCCCGCCTCAGCTGGAGAGGCGTCCCAATTGCCCTGCCAAGCCTCGAGGAGAATCCCGAGTTGTCCCTCGCAATTAGGCAGGAGTCCTGACGTCGCTGAACAAACACGTGTGTGGAAGGGCCATCCCCGTCGTAACTCGAGAATATTCCCCAGGTTCCCGCCGCTACTCGAGAAAAACCATGAGACTTCCCCCTCGCCGCGAGATGAGGCCCGATTCCCCTGCACTGCGTGCAGAGCAATTCCGTGTTGCACATCACACATGAAAGGAGCCTTGATTTCCTTGATGGCACTCCAGAGAAACCTCAAGAACACTGTTTCAAAGCTACAGGGATCCTGAGGTCACTGTAGCAACACGAAAGAGCTCCGTGGACCAAAAATCAACTCGAGATGAGAGGTTAGTCCCTGGCTTCGACTCCAGAGAAATACCACCTTACCACAAGCACCTCAAGAGGAGGCTTCTCTCAGCTCTAGCTATGTGAGAGGGACCCTGAGTTTGCGGCCTCAAGTGGAATGGATACCGCGATGCCGTGACTCGAAATAAGGCCGGATATCCCTGCAGTGACTTGAATGCAGGCTCGTCTTGCATCTCCCAAGATGAAAGGATGTGTGAATCCCCTGTGGAGACCACAGAGAAAGAACTAGTTCCCCACCTCATGGCGACCGGAGGCCTCACATCCTTTGAAAACTCCAGAGGTACGCGGAGATCAGTGCCTCCAAAGGAGACGATGCCTGACTCCTCGTGAAATTTGATAGGAGTCCCAGGATTCCTGTGGCACGTGGAAAGGGACACTTGGTCTCCCGCCTCAGATGGAGAGGCGTCCCAATTGCCCTGCCAAGCCTAGAGGAGAATCCCGAGTTGTCCCTCGCAACTAGGCAGGAGTCCTGACGTCGCTGAACAAACACGTGGGTGGAAGGGCCATCCCCGTCGTAACTCGAGAATATACCCCAGGTTCCCGCCGCAACTCGAGAAAAACAATGTGACTTCCCCCTCGCCATGAGATGAGGCCCGATTCCCCTGCACTGCATGCAGAGCAATTCCGTGTTGCACATCAAACAAGAAAGGAGCCTTGATTTCCTTGATGGCACTCCAGAGAAACCCCAAGAACACTGTTTCAAGGCTAGAGGGATCCTGAGGTCACTGTAGCAACACGAAAGAGCTCCGTGGACCAAAAATCAACTCGAGATGAGAGGTTAGTCCCTGGCTTCGACTCCAGAGGAATACCACCTTACCACAAGCACCTCAAGAGGAGGCTTCTATCAGCTCTAGGTATGTGAGAGGACCCTGAGTTTGCGGCCTTAAGTGGAATGGAGACCGCGATGCCCTGACTCGAAATAAGGCCGGATATCCCTGCAGTGACTTGAATGCAGGCTCGTCTTGCATCTCCCAAGACGAAAGGATGTCTGAATCCCCTGTGGAAACCACAGAGAAAGACCTAGTTCCCCACCCCATCGCAACCGGAGGCCTCACATCCCTTGAAAACTCCAGAGGTACACGGAGAAATGTGCCTCCAAAGGAGACGATGCCTGACTCCTCGTGAAACTTGATAGGAGTCCCAGGATTCCTGTGGCACGTGGAAAGGGACCCTTGGTCTCCCGCCTCAGCTGGAGAGGCGTCCCAATTGCCCTGCCAAGCCTCGAGGAGAATCCCGAGTTGTCCCTCGCAACTAGGCAGGAGTCTGACGTCGCTGAACAAACACGTGGGTGGAAGGGCCATCCCCATCGTAACTCGAGAATATACCCCAGGTTCCCGCCGCAACTCGAGAAAAACCATGAGACTTCCCCCGCGCCGCGAGATGTGGCCCGATTCCCCTGCACTGCGTGCAGAGCAATTCCGTGTTGCACATCACACATGAAAGGAGCCTTGATTTCCTTAATGGCACTCCAGAGAAACCCCAAGAACACTGTTTCAAGGCTAGAGGGATCCTGAGGTCACTGTAGCAACACGAAAGAGCTCCGTGGACCAAAAATCAACTCGAGATGAGAGGTTAGTCCCTGGCTTCGACTCCAGAGGAATACCACCTTACCACAAGCACCTCAAGAGGAGGCTTCTCTCAGCTCTAGGTATGTGAGAGGGACCCTGAGTTTGCTGCCTCAAGTGGAATGGACACCACGATGCCCTGGCTTGAAATACGGCCGGATATCCCTGCAGTGACTTGAATGCAGGCTCGTCTTGCATCTCTCAAGACGAAAGGATGTCTGAATCCCCTGTGGAGACCACAGAGAAACACCTAGTTCCCCACCTCATCGCGACCGAAGGCCTCACAACCCTTGAAAACTCCAGAGGTACGCGGAGATCAGTGCCTCCAAAGGAGACGATGCCTGACTCCTCGTGAAACTTGATAGGAGTCCCAGGATTCCTGTGGCACGTGGAAAGGGACCCTTGGTCTCCCGCCTCAGCTGGAGAGGCGTCCCAATTGCCCTGCCAAGCCTCGAGGAGAATCCCGAGTTGTCCCTCGCAACTAGGCAGGAGTCCTGACGTCGCTGAAGAAACACGTGTGTGGAAGGGCCATCCCCGTCGTAACTCGAGAATATACCCCAGGTTCCCGCCGCAACTCGAGAAAAACCATGAGACTTCCCCCTCGACACGAGATGAGGCCCGATTCCCCTGCACTGCGTGCAGAGCAATTCCGTGTTGCACATCACACATAAAAGGAGCCTTGATTTCCTTGATGGCACTCCAGAGAAACCCCAAGAACACTGTTTCAAGGCTAGAGGAATCCCGAGGTCACTGTAGCAACACGAAAGAGCTCCGTGGACCAAAAATCAACTCGAGATGAGAGGTTAGTCCCTGGCTTCGACTCCAGAGGAATGCCACCTTACCAGAAGCACCTCAAGAGGAGACTTCTCTCAGCTCTATGTATGTGAGAGGGACCCTGAGTTTGCGGCCTCAAGTGGAATGGACACCGCGATGCCCTGACGCGAAATAAGGCCGGATATCCCTGCAGTGACTTGAATGCAGGCTCGTCTTGCATCTCCCAAGACGAAAGGATGTCTGAATCCCCTGTGGAGACCACAGAGAAAGACCTAGTTCCCCACCTCATGGCGACCGGAGGCCTCACATCCTTTGTAAACTCCAGAGGTACGCGGAGATCAGTGCCTCCAAAGGAGACGATGCCTGACTCCTCGTGAAACTTGATAGGAGTCCCAGGATTCTTGTGGCACGTGGAAAGGGACCCTTGGTCTCCCGCTTCAGCTGGAGAGGCGTCCCAATTGCCCTGACAAGCCTCGAGGAGAATCCCGAGTTGTCCCTCGCAACTAGGCAGGAGTCCTGCCGTCGCTGAACTAACACGTGGGTGGAAGGGCCATCCCCGTCGTAACTCGAGAATATACCCCAGGTTCCCGCCGCAACTCGAGAAAAACCATGAGACTTCCCCCTCGCCGCGAGATGAGGCCCGATTCCCCTGCACTGCGTGCAGAGCAATTCCGTGTTGCACATCACACATGAAAGGAGCCTTGATTTCCTTGATGGCACTCCAGAGAAACCCCAAGAACACTTTTTCAAGGTTGAGGGATCCTGAGGTCACTGTAGCAACACGAAAGAGCTCCGTGGACCAAAAATCAACTCGAGATGAGAGGTTAGTCCCTGGCTTCGACTCCAGAGGAATACCACCTTACCACAAGCACCTCAAGAGGAGGCTTCTCTCAGCTCTAGGTATGTGAGAGGGACCCTGAGTTTGCGGCCTCAAGTGGAATGGAGACCGCGATGCCCTGACTCGAAATACGCCGGATATCCCTGCAGTGACTTGAATGCAGGCTCGTCTTGCATCTCCCAAGACGAAAGGATGTCTGAATCCCCTGTGGAGACCACAGAGAAAGACCTAGTTCCCCACCTCATCGCGACCGGAGGCCTCACATCCTTTGAAAACTCCAGAGGTACGCGGAGATCAGTGCCTCCAAAGGAGACGATGCCTGACTCCTCGTGAAACTTGATAGGAGTCCCAGGATTCCTCTGGAACGTGGAAAGGGACCCTTGGTCTCCCGCCTCAGCTGGAGAGGCGTCCCAATTGCCCTGCCAAGCCTCGAGGAGAATCCCGAGTTGTCCCTCTCACCTAGGCTGAATTCCTGACGTCGCTGAACAACCACGTGGGTGGAAGGGCCATCCCCATCGTAACTCGAAAATATACCCCAGGTTCCCGCCGCAACTCGAGAAAAACCATGAGACTTCCCCCTCGCCGCGAGATGAGGCCCGATTCCCCTGCACTGCGTGCAGAGGAACTCCGTGTTGCACATCACACATGAAAGGAGCCTTGATTTCCTTGATGGCACTCCAGAGAAACCCCAAGAACACTGTTTCAAGGCTAGAGGGATCCTGAGGTCACTGTAGCAACACGAAAGAGCTCCGTGGACCAAAAATCAACTCGAGATGAGAGGTTAGTCCCTGGCTTCGACTCCAGAGGAATACCACCTTACCACAAGCACCTCAAGAGGAGGCTTCTCTCAGCTCTAGCTATGTGAGAGGGACCCTGAGTTTGCGGCCTCAAGTGGAATGGACTCCGCGATTCCCTGACGCGAAATAAGGCCGGATATTCCTGCAGTGACTTGAATGCAGGCTCGTCTTGCATCTCCCAAGACGAAAGGATGTCTGAATCCCCTGTGGAGACCACAGAGAATGACCTAGTTCCCCACATCATCGCGACCGGAGGCCTCACATCCTTTGAAAACTCCAGAGGTACGCGGAGATCAGTGCCTCCAAAGGAGACGATGCCTGACTCCTCGTGAAACTTGATAGGAGTCCCAGGATTCCTGTGGCACGTGGAAAGGGACCCTTGGTCTCCCGCCTCAGCTGGAGAGGCGTCCCAATTGCCCTGCCAAGCCTCGAGGAGAATCCCGAGTTGTCCCTCGCAACTAGGCAGGAGTCCTGCCGTCGCTGAAGAAACACGTGGGTGGAAGGGCCATCCCCGTCGTAACTCGAGAATATACCCCAGGTTCCCGCCGCAACTCGAGAAAAACCATGAGACTTCCCCCTCGCCGCGAGATGAGGCCCGATTCCCCTGCACTGCGTGCAGAGCAATTCCGTGTTGCACATCACAAATGAAAGGAGCCTTGATTTCCTTGATGGCACTCCAGAGAAACCCCAAGAACACTGTTTCAAGGCTGGAGGGATCCTGAGGTCCCTGTAGCAGCACAAAAGAGCTCCGTGGAGCATGAATCAACTCGAGGTGAGAGGTTAGTCCCTGGCTTCGACTCCAGAGGAATACCACCTTACCACAAGCACCTCAAGAGGAGGCTTCTCTCAGCTCTAGGTATGTGAAAGGGACCCTGAGTTTGCGGCCTCAAGTGGAATGGACACCGCGATGCCCTGACTCGAAATAAGGCCGGATATCCCTGCAGTGACTTGAATGCAGGCTCGTCTTGCATCTCCCAAGACGAGAGGATGTCTGAATCCCCTGTGGAGGCCACAGAGAAAGACCTAGTTCCCCACCTCATCGCGACCGGAGGCCTCACATCCTTTGAAAATTCCAGAGGTACGCGGAGATCAGTGCCTCCAAAGGAGACGATGCCTGACTCCTCGTGAAACTTGATAGGAGTCCCAGGATTCCTGTGGCACGTGGAAAGGGACACTTGGTCTCCCGCCTCAGCTGGAGAGGCGTCCCAATTGCCCTGCCAAGCCTCGAGGAGAATCCCGAGTTGTCCCTCGCAACTAGGTAGGAGTCCTTCCGTCACTGAACAAACACGTGTGTGGAAGGGCCATCCCCGTCGTAACTCGAGAATATACTGCAGGTTCCCGCCGCAACTCGAGAAAAACCATGAGACTTCCCCCTCGCCGCGAGATGAGGCCCGATTCCCCTGCACTGCGTGCAGAGCAATTCTGTGTTGCACATCACACATGAAAGGAGCCTTGATTTCCTTGATGGCACTCCAGAGAAACCCCAAGAACACTGTTTCAAGGTTGAGGGATCCTGAGGTCACTGTAGCAACATGAAAGAGCTCCGTGGACCAAAAATCAACTCGAGATGAGAGGTTAGTCCCCGGCTTCGACTCCAGAGGAATACCACCTTACCAGAAGGACCTCAAGAGGAGGCTTCTCTCAGCTCTATGTATGTGAGAGGGACCCTGAGTTTGCGGCCTCAAGTGGAATGGACACCGCGATGCCCTGACTCGAAATAAGGCCGGATATCCCTGCAGTGACTTGAATGCAGGCTCGTCTTGCATCTCCCAAGACGAAAGGATGTCTGAATCCCCTGTGGATACCACAGAGAAAGACCTAGTTCCCCACCTCATGGCGACCGGAGGCCTCACATCGTTTGAAAACTCCAGAGGTACGCGGAGATCAGTGCCTCCAAAGGATTCGATGCCTGACTCCTCGTGAAACTTGATAGGAGTCCCAGGATTCCTGTGGCACGTGGAAAGGGACCCTTGGTCTCCCGCCTCAGCTGGAGAGGCGTCCCAATTGCCCTGCCAAGCCTCGAGGAGAATCCCGAGTTGTCCCTCGCAACTAGGCAGGAGTCTGACGTCGCTGAAGAAACACGTGTGTGGAAGGGCCATCCCCGTCGTAACTCGAGAATATACCCCAGGTTCCCGCCGCAACTCGAGAAAAACCATGAGACTTCCCCCTCGACACGAGATGAGGCCCGATTCCCCTGCACTGCGTGCAGAGCAATTCCGTGTTGCACATCACACATAAAAGGAGCCTTGATTTCCTTGATGGCACTCCAGAGAAACCCCAAGAACACTGTTTCAAGGCTAGAGGAATCCCGAGGTCACTGTAGCAACACGAAAGAGCTCCGTGGACCAAAAATCAACTCGAGATGAGAGGTTAGTCCCTGGCTTCGACTCCAGAGGAATACCACCTTACCAGAAGCACATCAAGAGGAGGCTTCTCTCAGCTCTATGTATGTGAGAGGGATCCTGAGTTTGCGGCCTCAAGTGGAATGGACACCGCGATGCCCTGACTCGAAATAAGGCCGGATATCCCTGCAGTGACTTGAATGCAGGCTCATCTTGCATCTTCCAAGACGAGAGGATGTCTGAATCCCCTGTGGAGACCACAGAGAAAGACCTAGTTCCCCACCTCATCGCGACCGGAGGCCTCACATCCTTTGAAAATTCCAGAGGTATGCGGAGATCAGTGCCTCCAAAGGAGACGATGCCTGACTCCTCGTGAAACTTGATAGGAGTCCCAGGATTCCTGTGGCACGTGGAAAGGGACACTTGGTCTCCCGCCTCAGCTGGAGAGGCGTCCCAATTGCCCTGCCAAGCCTCGAGGAGAATCCCGAGTTGTCCCTCGCAACTAGGCAGGAGTCCTTCCGTCACTGAACAAACACGTGTGTGGAAGGGCCATCCCCGTCGTAACTCGAGAATATACTGCAGGTTCCCGCCGCAACTCGAGAAAAACCATGAGACTTCCCCCTCGCCGCGAGATGAGGCCCGATTCCCCTGCACTGCGTGCAGAGCAATTCTGTGTTGCACATCACACATGAAAGGAGCCTTGATTTCCTTGATGGCACTCCAGAGAAACCCCAAGAACACTGTTTCAAGGTTGAGGGATCCTGAGCTCACTGTAGCAACATGAAAGAGCTCCGTGGACCAAAAATCAACTCGAGATGAGAGGTTAGTCCCCGGCTTCGACTCCAGAGGAATACCACCTTACCACAAGGACCTCAAGAGGAGGCTTCTCTCAGCTCTATGTATGTGAGAGGGACCCTGAGTTTGCGGCCTCAAGTGGAATGGAGACCGCGATGCCCTGAATCGAAATAAGGCCGGATATCCCTGCAGTGACTTGAATGCAGGCTTGTCTTGCATCTCCCAAGACGAAAGGATGTCTGAATCCCCTGTGGAGACAACAGAGAAAGACCTAGTTCCCCACCTCATGGCGACCGGAGGCCTCACATCGTTTGAAAACTCCAGAGGTACGCGGAGATCAGTGCCTCCAAAGGAGTCGATGCCTGACTCCTCGTGAAACTTGATAGGAGTCCCAGGATTCCTGTGGCACGTGGAAAGGGACCCTTGGTCTCCCGCCTCAGCTGGAGAGGCGTCCCAATTGCCCTGCCAAGCCTCGAGGAGAATCCCGAGTTGTCCCTCGCAACTAGGCAGGAGTCTGACGTCGCTGAAGAAACACGTGTGTGGAAGGGCCATCCCCGTCGTAACTCGAGAATATACCCCAGGTTCCCGCTGCAACTCGAGAAAAACCATGAGACTTCCCCCTCGACACGAGATGAGGCCCGATTCCCCTGCACTGCGTGCAGAGCAATTCCGTGTTGCACATCACACATAAAAGGAGCCTTGATTTCCTTGATGGCATTCCAGAGAAACCCCAAGAACACTGTTTCAAGGCTAGAGGAATCCCGAGGTCACTGTAGCAACACGAAAGAGCTCCGTGGACCAAAAATCAACTCGAGATGAGAGGTTAGTCCCTGGCTTCAACTCCAGAGGAATACCACCTTACCAGAAGCACATCAAGAGGAGGCTTCTCTCAGCTCTATGTATGTGAGAGGGATCCTGAGTTTGCGGCCTCAAGTGGAATGGACACCGCGATGCCCTGACTCCAAATAAGGCCGGATATCCCTGCAGTGACTTGAATGCAGGCTCGTCTTGCATCTCCCAAGACGAAAGGATGTCTGAATCCCCTGTGGAGACCACAGAGAAAGACCTAGTTCCCCACCTCATCGCGACCGGAGGCCTCACATCCTTTGTAAACTCCAGAGGTACGCGGAGATCAGTGCCTCCAAAGGAGACGATGCCTGACTCCTCGTGAAACTTGATAGGAGTCCCAGGATTCCTGTGGCACCTGGAAAGGGACCCTTGGTCTCCCGCCTCAGCTGGAGAGGCGTCCCAATTGCCCTGCCAAGCCTCGAGGAGAATCCCGAGTTGTCCCTCGCAACTAGGCAGGAGTCCTGCCGTAGCTGAAGAAACACGTGGGTGGAAGGGCCATCCCCGTCGTAACTCGAAAATATACTGCAGGTTCCCGCCGCAACTCGAGAAAAACCTTGAGACTTCCCCCTCGCCGCGAGATGAGACCCGATTCCCCTGCACTGCGTGCAGAGCAATTCCGTGTTGCACATCACACATGAAAGGAGCCTTGATTTCCTTGATGGCACTCCAGAGAAACCCCAAGAACACTGTTTCAAGGTTGAGGGATCCTGAGGTCACTGTAGCAACACGAAAGAGCTCCGTGGACCAAAAATCAACTCGAGATGAGAGGTTAGTCCCTGGCTTCGACTCCAGAGGAATACCACCTTACCACAAGCACCTCAAGAGGAGGCTTCTCTCAGCTCTAGGTATGTGAGAGGGACCCTGAGTTTGCGGCCTCAAGTGGAATGGAGACCGCGATGCCCTGACTCGAAATACGCCGGATATCCCTGCAGTGACTTGAATGCAGGCTCGTCTTGCATCTCCCAAGACGAAAGGATGTCTGAATCCCCTGTGGAGACCACAGAGAAAGACCTAGTTCCCCACCTCATCGCGACCGGAGGCCTCACATCCTTTGAAAACTCCAGAGGTACGCGGAGATCAGTGCCTCCAAAGGAGACGATGCCTGACTCCTCGTGAAACTTGATAGTAGTCCCAGGATTCCTCTGGAACGTGGAAAGGGACCCTTGGTCTCCCACCTCAGCTGGAGAGGCGTCCCAATTGCCCTGCCAAGCCTCGAGGAGAATCCCGAGTTGTCCCTCGCACCTAGGCTGAATTCCTGACGTCGCTGAACAAACACGTGGGTGGAAGGGCCATCCCCATCGTAACTCGAAAATACACCCCAGGTTCCCGCCGCAACTCGAGAAAAACCATGAGACTTCCCCCTCGCCGCGAGATGAGGCCCGATTCCCCTGCACTGCGTGCAGAGCAATTCCGTGTTGCACATCACACATGAAAGGAGCCTTGATTTCCTTGATGGCACTCCAGAGAAACCCCAAGAACACTGTTTCACGGCTAGAGGGATCCTGAGGTCACTGTAGCAACACGAAAGAGCTCCGTGGACCAAAAATCAAATCGAGATGAGAGGTTAGTCCCTGGCTTCGACTCCAGAGGAATACCACCTTACCACAAGCACCTCAAGAGGAGGCTTCTCTCAGCTCTAGCTATGTGAGAGGGACCCTGAGTTTGCGGCCTCAAGTGGAATGGACTCCGCGATTCCCTGACGCGAAATAAGGCCGGATATTCCTGCAGTGACTTGAATGCAGGCTCATCTTGCATCTCCCAAGAAGAGAGGATGTCTGAATCCCCTGTGGAGACCACAGAGAAAGACCTAGTTCCCCACCTCATCGCGACCGGAGGCCTCACATCCTTTGAAAACTCCAGAGGTACGCGGAGATCAGTGCCTCCAAAGGAGACGATGCCTGACTCCTCGTGAAACTTGATAGGAGTCCCAGGATTCCTGTGGCACGTGGAAAGGGACCCTTGGTCTTCCGCCTCAGCTGGAGAGGCGTCCCAATTGCCCTGCCAAGCCTCGAGGAGAATCCCGAGTTGTCCCTCGCAACTAGGCAGGAGTCCTGCCGTCGCTGAACTAACACGTGGGTGGAAGGGCCATCCCCGTCGTAACTCGAGAATATACCCCAGGTTCCCGCCGCAACTCGAGAAAAACCATGAGACTTCCCCCTCGCCGCGAGATGAGGCCCGATTCCCCTGCACTGCGTGCAGAGCAATTCTGTGTTGCACATCACACATGAAAGGAGCCTTGATTTCCTTGATGGCACTCCAGAGAAACGCCAAGAACACTGTTTCAAGGCTAGAGGGAACCTGAGGACACTGTAGCAACATGAAAGACCTCCGTGGACCAAAAATCAACTCGAGATGAGAGGTTAGTCCCTGGCTTCGACTCCAGAGGAATACCACCTTACCACAAGCACCTCAAGAGGAGGCTTCTCTCAGCTCTAGCTATGTGAGAGGGACCCTGAGTTTGCGGCCTCAAGTGGAATGGAGACCGCGATGCCCTGACTCGAAATAGGCCGGATATCCCTGCAGTGACTTGAATGCAGGCTCGTCTTGCATCTCCCAAGACGAAAGGATGTCTGAATCCCCTGTGGAGACCACAGAGAAAGACCTAGTTCCCCACCTCATGGCGACCGGAGGCCTCACATCCTTTGAAAACTCCAGAGGTACGCGGAGATCAGTGCCTCCAAAGGAGACGATGCCTGACTCCTCGTGAAACTTGATCGGAGTCCCAGGATTCCTCTGGCACGTGGAAAGGGACCCTTGGTCTCCCACCTCAGCTGGAGAGGCGTCCCAATTGCCCTGCCAAGCCTCGAGGAGAATCCCGAGTTGTCCCTCGCAACTAGGCAGGAGTCCTGACGTCGCTGAACAAACACGTGTGTGGAAGGGCCATCCCCGTCGTAACTCGAGAATATACCCCAGGTTCCCGCCGCAACTCGAGAAAAACCATGAGCCTTCCCCCTCGCCGCGAGATGAGGCCCGATTCCCCTGCACTGCGTGCAGAGCAATTCCGTGTTGCACATCACACATGAAAGGAGCCTTGATTTCCTTGATGGCACTCCAGAGAAACCCCAAGAACACTGTTTCAAGGCTAGAGGGATCCTGAGGTCACTGTAGCAACACGAAAGAGCTCCGTGGACCAAAAATCAACTCGAGATGAGAGGTTAGTCCCTGGCTTCGACTCCAGAGGAATACCACCTTACCACAAGCACCTCAAGAGGAGGCTTCTCTCAGCTCTAGGTATGTGAGAGGGACCCTGAGTTTGCGGCCTCAAGTGGAATGGACTCCGCGATTCCCTGACGCGAAATAAGGCCGGATATTCCTGCAGTGACTTGAATGCAGGCTCGTCTTGCATCTCCCAAGACGAAAGGATGTCTGAATCCCCTGTGGAGACCACAGAGAATGACCTAGTTCCCCACCTCATCGCGACCGGAGGCCTCACATCCTTTGAAAACTCCAGAGGTACGCGGAGATCAGTGCCTCCAAAGGAGACGATGCCTGACTCCTCGTGAAACTTGATAGGAGTCCCAGGATTCCTGTGGCACGTGGAAAGGGACCCTTGGTCTCCCGCCTCAGCTGGAGAGGCGTCCCAATTGCCCTGCCAAGCCTCGAGGAGAATCCCGAGTTGTCCCTCGCAACTAGGCAGGAGTCCTGACGTCGCTGAACAAACACGTGGGTGGAAGGGCCATCGCCGTTGTAACTCGAGAATATACCCCAGGTTCCCGCCGCAACTCGAGAAAAACCATGAGACTTCCCCCTCGCCGCGAGATGAGGCCCGATTCCCCTGCACTGCGTGCAGAGCAATTCCGTGTTGCACATCACACATGAAAGGAGCCTTGATTTCCTTGATGGCACTCCAGATAAACCCGAAGAACACTGTTTCAAGGTTGAGCGATCCTGAGGTCACTGTAGCAACACGAAAGAGCTCCGTGGACCAAAAATCAACTCGAGATGAGCGGTTAGTCCCTGGCTTCGACTCGAGAGGAATACCACCTTACCACAAGCACCTCAAGAGGAGGCTTCTCTCAGCTCTAGGTATGTGAGAGGGACCCTGAGTTTGCGGCCTCAAGTGGAATGGACACCGCGATGCCCTGACTCGAAATAGGCCGGATATCCCTGCAGTGACTTGAATGCAGGCTCGTCTTGCATCTCCCAAGACGAAAGGATGTCTGAATCCCCTGTGGAGACCACAGAGAAAGACCTAGTTCCCCACCTCATCGCGACCGGAGGCCTCACATCCTTTGAAAACTCCAGAGGTACGCGGAGATCAGTGCCTCCAAAGGAGACGATGCCTGACTCCTCGTGAAACTTGATCGGAGTCCCAGGATTCCTCTGGCACGTGGAAAGGGACCCTTGGTCTCCCACCTCAGCTGGAGAGGCGTCCCAATTGCCCTGCCAAGCCTCGAGGAGAATCCCGAGTTGTCCCTCGCAACTAGGCAGGAGTCTGACATCGCTGAACAAACACGTGTGTTGAAGGGCCATCCCCGTCGTAACTCGAGAATATACCCCAGGTTCCCGCCGCAACTCGAGAAAAACCATGAGACTTCCCCCTCGCCGCGAGATGAGGCCCGATTCCCCTGCACTGCGTGCAGAGCAATTCCGTGTTGCACATCACACATGAAAGGAGCCTTGATTTCCTTGATGGCACTCCAGAGAAACCCCAAGAACACTGTTTCAAGGCTAGAGGGATCCTGAGGTCACTGTAGCAACACGAAAGAGCTCCGTGGATCAAAAATCAACTCGAGATGAGAGGTTAGTCCCTGGCTTCGACTCCAGAGGAATACCACCTTACCACAAGCACCTCAAGAGGAAGCTTCTCTCAGCTCTAGGTATGTGAGAGGGACCCTGAGTTTGCGGCCTCAAGTGGAATGGACACCGCAATGCCCTGACGTGAAATAAGGCCGGATATTCCTGCAGTGACTTGAATGCAGGCTCGTCTTGCATCTCCCAAGAGGAAAGGATGTCTGAATCCCCTGTGGAGACCACAGAGAATGACCTAGTTCCCCACCTCAACGCGACCGGAGGCTTCACATCCTTTGAAAACTCCAGAGGTACGCGGAGATCAGTGCCTCCAAAGGAGACGATGCCTGACTCCTCGTGAAACTTGATAGGAGTCCCAGGATTCCTGTGGCACGTGGAAAGGGACCCTTGGTCTCCCGCCTCAGCTGGAGAGGCGTCCCAATTGCCCTGCCAAGCCTCGAGGAGAATCCCGAGTTGTCCCTCGCAACTAGGCAGGAGTCCTGACGTCGCTGAACAAACACGTGGGTGGAAGGGCCATCCCCGTTGTAACTCGAGAATATACCCCAGGTTCCCGCCGCAACTCGAGAAAAACCATGAGACTTCCCCCTCGCCGCGAGATGAGGCCCGATTCCCCTGCACTGCGTGCAGAGCAATTCCGTGTTGCACATCACACATGAAAGGAGCCTTGATTTCCTTGATGGCACTCCAGATAAACCCCAAGAACACTGTTTCAAGGTTGAGCGATCCTGAGGTCACTGCAGCAACACGAAAGAGCTCCGTGGACCCAGAATCAACTCGAGATGAGCGGTTAGTCCCTGGCTTCGACTCCTGAGGAATACCACCTTACCACAAGCACCTCAAGAGGAGGCTTCTCTCAGCTCTAGGTATGTGAGAGGGACCCTGAGTTTGCGGCCTCAAGTGGAATGGAGACCGCGATGCCCTGACTCGAAATAGGCCGGATATCCCTGCAGTGACTTGAATGCAGGCTCGTCTTGCATCTCCCAAGACAAAAGGATGTCTGAATCTCCTGTGGAGACCACAGAGAAAGACCTAGTTCCCCACCTCATGGCGACCGGAGGCCTCACATCTTTTGAAAACTCCAGAGGTACGCGGAGATCAGTGCCTCCAAAGGAGACGATGCCTGACTCCTCGTGAAACTTGATCGGAGTCCCAGGATTCCTCTGGCACGTGGAAAGGGACCCTTGGTCTCCCGCCTCAGCTGGAGAGGCGTCCCAATTGCCCTGCCAAGCCTCGAGGAGAATCCCGAGTTGTCCCTCGCACCTAGGCTGAAGTTCTGACGTCGCTGCACAAACACGTGGGTGGAAGGGCCATCCCCATCGTAACTCGAGAATATACCCCAGGTTCACGCCGCAACTCGAGAAAAACCATGAGACTTCCCCCTCGCCGCGAGATGAGGCCCGATTCCCCTGCACTGCGTGCAGAGCAATTCCGTGTTGCACATCACACATGAAAGGAGCCTTGATTTCCTTGATGGCACTCCAGAGAAACCCCAAGAACAGTGTTTCAAGGCTAGAGGGATCCTGAGGTCACTGTAGCAACACGAAAGAGCTCCGTGGACCAAAAATCAACTCGAGATGAGAGGTTAGTCCCTGGCTTCGACTCCAGAGGAATACCACCTTACCACAAGCACCTCAAGAGGAGGCTTCTCTCAGCTCTAGCTATGTGAGAGGGACCCTGAGTTTGCGGCCTCAAGTGGAATGGAGACCGCGATGCCCTGACTCGAAATAAGGCCGGATATCCCTGCAGTGACTTGAATGCAGGCTCGTCTTGCATCTCCCAAGACGAAAGGATTTCTGAATCCCCTGTGGAGACCACAGAGAAAGACCTAGTTCCCCACCTCATCGCGACCAGAGGCCTCACATCCTTTGAAAACTCTAGAGGTACGCGGAGATCAGTGCCTCCAAAGGAGACGATGCCTGACTCCTCGTGAAACTTGATAGGAGTCCCAGGATTCCTGTGGCACGTGGAAAGGGACCCTTGGTCTCCCGCCTCAGCTGGAGAGGCGTCCCAATTGCCCTGCCAAGCCTCGAGGAGAATCCCGAGTTGTCCCTCGCAACTAGGCAGGAGTCCTGACGTCGCTGAACAAACACGTGGGTGGAAGGGCCATCCCCGTTGTAACTCGAGAATATACCCCAGGTTCCCGCCGCAACTCGAGAAAAACCATGAGACTTCCCCCTCGCCGCGAGATGAGGCCCGATTCCCCTGCACTGCGTGCAGAGCAATTCCGGGTTGCACATCACACATGAAAGGAGCCTTGATTTCCTTGATGGCACTCCAGATAAACCCCAAGAACACTGTTTCAAGGTTGAGCGATCCTGAGGTCACTGTAGCAACACGAAAGAGCTCCGTGGACCAAAAATCAACTCGAGATGAGCGGTTAGTCCCTGGCTTCGACTCGAGAGGAATACCACCTTACCACAAGCACGTCAAAGGAGGCTTCTCTCAGCTCTAGGTATGTGAGAGGGACCCTGAGTTTGCGGCCTCAAGTGGAATGGAGACCGCGATGCCCTGACTCGAAATAGGCCGGATATCCCTGCAGTGACTTGAATGCAGGCTCGTCTTGCATCTCCCAAGACGAAAGGATGTCTGAATCCCCTGTGGAGACCACAGAGAAAGACCTAGTTCCCCACCTCATGGCGACCGGAGGCCTCACATCCTTTGAAAACTCCAGAGGTACGCGGAGATCAGTGCCTCCAAAGGAGACGATGCCTGACTCCTCGTGAAACTTGATCGGAGTCCCAGGATTCCTCTGGCACGTGGAAAGGGACCCTTGGTCTCCCACCTCAGCTGGAGAGGCGTCCCAATTGCCCTGCCAAGCCTCGAGGAGAATCCCGATTTGTCCCTCGCAACTAGGCAGGAGTCTGACGTAGCTGAACAAACACGTGTGTGGAAGGGCCATCCCCGTCGTAACTCGAGAATATACCCCAGGTTCCCGCCGCAACTCGAGAGAAACCATGAGACTTCCCCCTCGCCGCGAGATGAGGCCCGATTCCCTTGCACTGCGTGCAGAGCAATTCCGTGTTGCACATCACACATGAAAGGAGCCTTGATTTCCTTGATGGCACTCCAGAGAAACCCCAAGAACACTGTTTCAAGGCTAGAGGGATCCTGAGGTCACTGTAGCAACACGAAAGAGCTCCGTGGACCAAAAATCAACTCGAGATGAAAGGTTAGTCCCTGGCTTCGACTCCAGAGGAATACCACCTTACCACAAGCACCTCAAGAGGAGGCTTCTCTCAGCTCTAGCTATGTGAGAGGGACCCTGAGTTTGCGGCCTCAAGTGGAATGGAGACCGCGATTCCCTGACTCGAAATAGGCCGGATATTCCTGCAGTGACTTGAATGCAGGCTCGTCTTGCATCTCCCAAGACGAAAGGATGTCTGAATCCCCTGTGAAGACCACAGAGAATGACCTAGTTCCCCACCTCATCGCGACCGGAGGCCTCACATCCTTTGAAAACTCCAGAGGTACGCGGAGATCAGTGCCTCCAAAGGAGACGATGCCTGACTCCTCGTGAAACTTGATCGGAGTCCCAGGATTCCTCTGGCACGTGGAAAGGGACCCTTGGTCTCCCACCTCAGCTGGAGAGGCGTCCCAATTGCCCTGCCAAGCCTCGAGGAGAATCCCGAGTTGTCCCTCGCAACTAGGCAGGAGTCTGACATCGCTGAACAAACACGTGTGTTGAAGGGCCATCCCCGTCGTAACTCGAGAATATACCCCAGGTTCCCGCCGCAACTCGAGAAAAACCATGAGACTTCCCCCTCGCCGCGAGATGAGGCCCGATTCCCCTGCACTGCGTGCAGAGCAATTCCGTGTTGCACATCACACATGAAAGGAGCCTTGATTTCCTTGATGGCACTCCAGAGAAACCCCAAGAACACTGTTTCAAGGCTAGAGGGATCCTGAGGTCACTGTAGCAACACGAAAGAGCTCCGTGGACCAAAAATCAACTCGAGATGAGAGGTTAGTCCCTGGCTTCGACTCCAGAGGAATACCACCTTACCACAAGCACCTCAAGAGGAGGCTTCTCTCAGCTCTAGCTATGTGAGAGGGACCCTGAGTTTGCGGCCTCAAGTGGAATGGACACCGCAATGCCCTGACGTGAAATAAGGCCGGATATTCCTGCAGTGACTTGAATGCAGGCTCGTCTTGCATCTCCCAAGAGGAAAGGATGTCTGAATCCCCTGTGGAGACCACAGAGAATGACCTAGTTCCCCACCTCAACGCGACCGGAGGCCTCACATCCTTTGAAAACTCCAGAGGTACGCGGAGATCAGTGCCTCCAAAGGAGACGATGCCTGACTCCTCGTGAAACTTGATAGGAGTCCCAGGATTCCTGTGGCACGTGGAAAGGGACCCTTGGTCTCCCGCCTCAGCTGGAGAGGCGTCCCAATTGCCCTGCCAAGCCTCGAGGAGAATCCCGAGTTGTCCCTCGCAACTAGGCAGGAGTCCTGACGTCGCTGAACAAACACGTGGGTGGAAGGGCCATCCCCGTTGTAACTCGAGAATATACCCCAGGTTCCCGCCGCAACTCGAGAAAAACCATGAGACTTCCCCCTTGCCGCGAGATGAGGCCCGATTCCCCTGCACTGCGTGCAGAGCAATTCCGTGTTGCACATCACACAAGAAAGGAGCCTTGATTTCCTTGATGGCACTCCAGAGAAACCCCAAGAACACTGTTTCAAGGTTGAGCGATCCTGAGGTCACTGTAGCAACACGAAAGAGCTCCGTGGACCCAGAATCAACTCGAGATGAGCGGTTAGTCCCTGGCTTCGACTCGAGAGGAATACCACCTTACCACAAGCACGTCAAGAGGAGGCTTCTCTCAGCTCTAGGTATGTGAGAGGGACCCTGAGTTTGCGGCCTCAAGTGGAATGGAGACCGCGATGCCCTGACTCGAAATAGGCCGGATATCCCTGCAGTGACTTGAATGCAGGCTCGTCTTACATCTCCCAAGACGAAAGGATGTCTGAATCCCCTGTGGAGACCACAGAGAAAGACCTAGTTCCCCACCTCATGGCGACCGGAGGCCTCACATCCTTTGAAAACTCCAGAGGTACGCGGAGATCAGTGCCTCCAAAGGAGACGATGCCTGACTCCTCGTGAAACTTGATCGGAGTCCCAGGATTCCTCTGGCACGTGGAAAGGGACCCTTGGTCTCCCACCTCAGCTGGAGAGGCGTCCCAATTGCCCTGCCAAGCCTCGAGGAGAATCCGGAGTTGTCCCTCGCACCTAGGCTGAAGTCCTGACGTCGCTGAACAAACACGTGGGTGGAAGGGCCATCCCCGTCGTAACTCGAGAATATACCCCAGGTTCACGCCGCAACTCGAGAAAAACCATGAGACTTCCCCCTCGCCGCGAGATGAGGCCCGATTCCTCTGCACTGCGTGCAGAGCAATTCCGTGTTGCACATCACACATGAAAGGAGCCTTGATTTCCTTGATGGCACTCCAGAGAAACCCCAAGAACACTGTTTCAAGGCTAGAGGGATCCTGAGGTCACTGTAGCAACACGAAAGAGCTCCGTGGACCAAAAATCAACTCGAGATGAGAGGTTAGTCCCTGGCTTCGACTCCAGAGGAATACCACCTTACCACAAGCACCTCAAGAGGAGGCTTCTCTCAGCTCTAGCTATGTGAGAGGGACCCTGAGTTTGCGGCCTCAAGTGGAATGGAAACCGCGATGCCCTGACTCGAAATAAGGCCGGATATCCCTGCAGTGACTTGAATGCAGGCTCGTCTTGCATCTCCCAAGACGAAAGGATTTCTGAATCCCCTGTGGAGACCACAGAGAAAGACCTAGTTCCCCACCTCATCGCGACCAGAGGCCTCACATCCTTTGAAAACTCCAGCGGTACGCGGAGATCAGTGCCTCCAAAGGAGACGATGCCTGACTCCTCGTGAAACTTGATAGGAGTCCCAGGATTCCTGTGGCACGTGGAAAGGGACCCTTGGTCTCCCGCCTCAGATTGAGAGGCGACCCAATTGCCCTGCCAAGCCTCGAGGAGAACCCCAAGTTGTCCCTCGCAACTAGGCAGGAGTCCTGACTTCGCTGAACAAACACGTGGGTGGAAGGGCCATCCCAGTCGTAACTCGAGAATATACCCCAGGTTCCCGCCGCAACTCGAGAAAAACCATGAGACTTCCCCCTCGCCGCGAGATGAGGCCCGATTCCCCTGCACTGCGTGCAGAGCAATTCCGTGTTGCACATCACACATGAAAGGAGCCTTGATTTCCTTGATGGCACTCCAGAGAAACCCCAAGAACACTGTTTCAAGGCTAGAGGGATCCTGAGGTCACTGTAGCAACACGAAAGCGCTCCGTGGACCAAAAATCAACTCGAGATGAGAGGTTAGTCCCTGGCTTTGACTCCAGAGGAATACCACCTTACCACAAGCACCTCAAGAGGAGGCTTCTCTCAGCTCTAGGTATGTGAGAGGGACCCTGAGTTTGCGGCCTCAAGTGGAATGGAGACCGCGATGCCCTGACTCGAAATAAGACCGGATATCCCTGCAGTGACTTGAATGCAGCCTCGTCTTGCATCTCCCAAGACGAAAGGATGTCTGTATCCCCTGTGGAGACCACAGAGAAAGACCTAGTTCCCCACCTCATCGCGACCGGAGGCCTCACATCCTTTGAAAACTCCAGAGGTATGCGGAGATCAGTGCCTCCAAAGGAGACGATGCCTGACTCCTCGTGAAACTTGATAGGAGTCCCAGAATTCCTGTGGCACGTGGAAAGGGACCCTTGGTCTCCCGCCTCAGCTGGAGAGGCGTCCCAATTGCCCTGCCAAGCCTCGAGGAGAATCCCGAGTTGTTCCTCGCAACTAGGCAGGAGTCCTGCCGTCGCTGAACTAACTCGTGTGTGGAAGGGCCATCCCCGTCGTAACTCGAGAATATACCCCAGGTTCCCGCCGCAACTCGAGAAAAACCATGAGACTTCCCCCTCGCCGCGAGATGAGGCACGATTCCCCTGCACTGCGTGCAGAGCAATTCCGTGTTGCCCATCACACATGAAACGAGCCTTTATTTCCTTGATGGCACTCCAGAGAAACCCCAAGAACACCGTTTCAAGGCTAGAGGGATCCTGAGGTCACTGTAGCAACACGAAAGAGCTCCGTGGACCAAAAATCAACTCGAGATGAGAGGTTAGTCCCTGGCTTCGACTCCAGAGGAATACCACCTTACCACAAGCACCTCAAGAGGAGGCTTCTCTCAGCTCTAGCTATGTGAGAGGGACCCTGAGTTTGCGGGCTCAAGTGGAATGGACACCGCGATGCCCTGACTCAAAATAAGACCGGATATTCCTGCAGTGACTTGAATGCAGGCTCGTCTTGCATCTCCCAAGACGAAAGGATGTCTGAATCCCCTGTGGAGACCACAGAGAAAGACCTAGTTCCCCACCTCATCGCGACCGGAGGCCTCACATCCTTTGAAAACTCCAGAGGTACGCGGAGATCAGTGCCTCCAAAGGAGACGATGCCTGACTCCTCGTGAAACGTTATAGGAGTCCCAGGATTCCGGTGGCACGTGGAAAGGGACCCTTGGTCTTCCGCCTCAGCTGGAGAGGCGTCCCAATTGCCCTGCCAAGCCTCGAGGAGAATCCCGAGTTGTCCCTCGCAACTAGGCAGGAGTCCTGACGTCGCTGAAGAAACACGTGGGTGGAAGGGCCATCCCCGTCGTAACTCGAGAATATTCCCCAGGTTCCCGCCGCAACTCGAGAAAAACCATGAGACTTCTCCCTCGCCGCGATATGAGGCCCGATTCCCCTGCACTGCGTGCAGAGCAATTCCGTGTTGCACATCACACATGAAAGGAGCCTTGATTTCTTTGATGGCACTCCAGAGAAACCCCAAGAACACTGTTTCAAGGCTAGAGGGATCCTGAGGTCACTGGAGCAACACGAAAGAGCTCCGTGGACCAAAAATCAACTCGAGATGAGAAGTTAGTCTCTGGCTTCGACTCCAGAGGAATACCACCTTACCACAAGCACCTCAAGGGGAGGCTTCTCTCAGCTCTAGGTATGTGAGAGGGACCCTGAGTTTGCGGGCTCAAGTGGAATGGACACCGCGATGCCCTGACTCGAAATAAGGCCGGATATCCCTGCAGTGACTTGAATGCAGGCTCGTCTTGCATCTCCCAAGAAGAAAGGATGTCTGAATCCCCTGTGGAGACCACAGAGAAAGACCTAGTTCCCCACCTCATGGCGACCGGAGGCCTCACATCCTTTGAAAACTCCAGAGGTACGTGGAGATCAGTGCCTCCAAAGGAGACGATGCCTGACTCCTCGTGAAACTTGATAGGAGTCCCAGGATTCCTGTGGCACGTGGAAAGGGACCCTTGGTCTCCCGCCTCAGCTGAAGAGGCGTCCCAATTGCCCTGCCAAGCCTCGAGGAGAACCCCGAGTTGTCCCTCGCAACTAGGCAGGAGTCCTGACGTCACTGAACAAACACGTGTGTGGAAGGGCCATCCCCGTCGTAACTCGAGAATATACCCCAGGTTCCCGCCGCAACTCGAGAAAAACCATGAGACTTCCCCCTCGCCGCAAGATGAGGCCCGATTCCCCTGCACTGCGTGCAGAGCAATTCCGTGTTGCACATCACACATGAAAGGAGCCTTGATTTCCTTGATGGCACTCCAGAGAAAACCCAAGAACACTGTTTCAAAGCTAGAGGGATCCTGAGGTCACTGTAGCAACACAAAAGAGCTCCCTGGACCAAAAATCAACTCGAGATGAGAGGTTAGTCCCTGGCTTCGACTCCAGAGGAATACCACCTTACCACAAGCACGTCAAGAGGAGGCTTCTCTCAGCTCTAGGTATGTGAGAGGGACCCTGAGTTTGCGGCCTCAAGTGGAATGGAGACCGCGATGCCCTGACTCGAAATAGGCCGGATATCCCTGCAGTGACTTGAATGCAGGCTCGTCTTACATCTCCCAAGACGAAAGGATGTCTGAATCCCCTGTGGAGACCACAGAGAAAGACCTAGTTCCCCACCTCATGGCGACCGGAGGCCTCACATCCTTTGAAAACTCCAGAGGTACGCGGAGATCAGTGCCTCCAAAGGAGACGATGCCTGACTCCTCGTGAAACTTGATCGGAGTCCCAGGATTCCTCTGGCACGTGGAAAGGGACCCTTGGTCTCCCACCTCAGCTGGAGAGGCGTCCCAATTGCCCTGCCAAGCCTCGAGGAGAATCCCGATTTGTCCCTCGCAACTAGGCAGGAGTCTGACGTCGCTGAACAAACACGTGTGTGGAAGGGCCATCCCAGTCGTAACTCGAGAATATACCCCAGGTTCCCGCCGCAACTCGAGAGAAACCATGAGACTTCCGCCTCGCCGCGAGATGAGGCCCGATTCCCCTGCACTGCGTGCAGAGCAATTCCGTGTTGCACATCACACATGAAAGGAGCCTTGATTTCCTTGATGGCACTCCAGAGAAACCCCAAGAACACTGTTTCAAGGCTAGAGGGATCCTGAGGTCACTGTAGCAACACGAAAGAGCTCCGTGGACCAAAAATCAACTCGGGATGAGAGGTTAGTCCCTGGCTTCGACTCCAGAGGAATACCACCTTACCACAAGCACCTCAAGAGGAGGCTTCTCTCAGCTCTAGCTATGTGAGAGGGACCCTGAGTTTGCGGCCTCTAGTGGAATGGACTCCGCGATTCCCTGACGTGAAATAAGGCCGGATATTCCTGCAGTGACTTGAATGCAGGCTCGTCTTGCATCTCCCAAGACAAAAGGATGTCTGAATCCCCTGTGGAGACCACAGAGAATGACCTAGTTCCCCACCTCATCGCGACCGGAGGCCTCACATCCTTTGAAAACACCAGAGGTACGCGGAGATCAGTGCCTCCAAAGGAGACGATGCCTGACTCCTCGTGAAACTTGATAGGAGTCCCAGGATTCCTGTGGCACGTGGAAAGGGACCCTTGGTCTCCCGCCTCAGCTGGAGAGGCGTCCCAATTGCCCTGCCAAGCCTCGAGGAGAATCCCGAGTTGTCCCTCGCAACTAGGCAGGAGTCCTGACGTCGCTGAACAAACACGTGGGTGGAAGGGCCATCCCCGTTGTAACTCGAGAATATACCCCAGGTTCCCGCCGCAACTCGAGAAAAACCATGAGACTTCCCCCTCGCCGCGAGATGAGGCCCGATTCCCCTGCACTGCGTGCAGAGCAATTCCGTGTTGCACATCACACATGAAAGGAGCCTTGATTTCCTTGATGGCACTCCAGATAAACCCCAAGAACACTGTTTCAAGGTTGAGCGATCCTGAGGTCACTGTAGCAACACGAAAGAGCTCCGTGGACCCAGAATCAACTCGAGATGAGCGGTTAGTCCCTGGCTTCGACTCGAGAGGAATACCACCTTATCACAAGCACCTCAAGAGGAGGCTTCTCTCAGCTCTAGGTATGTGAGAGGGACCCTGAGTTTGCGGCCTCAAGTGGAATGGAGACCGCGATGCCCTGACTCGAAATAGGCCGGATATCCCTGCAGTGACTTGAATGCAGGCTCGTCTTGCATCTCCCAAGACGAAAGGATGTCTGAATCCCCTGTGGAGACCACAGAGAAAGACCTAGTTCCCCACCTCATGGCGACCGGAGGCCTCACATCCTTTGAAAACTCCAGAGGTACGCGGAGATCAGTGCCTCCAAAGGAGACGATGCCTGACTCCTCGTGAAACTTGATCGGAGTCCCAGGATTCCTCTGGCACGTGGAAAGGGACCCTTGGTCTCCCACCTCAGCTGGAGAGGCGTCCCAATTGCCCTGCCAAGCCTCGAGGAGAATCCGGAGTTGTTCCTCGCACCTAGGCTGAAGTCCTGACGTCGCTGAACAAACACGTGGGTGGAAGGGCCATCCCCGTCGTAACTCGAGAATATACCCCAGGTTCACGCCGCAACTCGAGAAAAACCATGAGACTTCCCCCTCGCCGCGAGATGAGGCCCGATTCCTCTGCACTGCGTGCAGAGCAATTCCGTGTTGCACATCACACATGAAAGGAGCCTTGATTTCCTTGATGGCACTCCAGAGAAACCCCAAGAACACTGTTTCAAGGCTAGAGGGATCCTGAGGTCACTGTAGCAACACGAAAGAGCTCCGTGGACCAAAAATCAACTCGAGATGAGAGGTTAGTCCCTGGCTTCGACTCCAGAGGAATACCACCTTACCACAAGCACCTCAAGAGGAGGCTTCTCTCAGCTCTAGCTATGTGAGAGGGACCCTGAGTTTGCGGCCTCAAGTGGAATGGAAACCGCGATGCCCTGACTCGAAATAAGGCCGGATATCCCTGCAGTGACTTGAATGCAGGCTCGTCTTGCATCTCCCAAGACGAAAGGATTTCTGAATCCCCTGTGGAGACCACAGAGAAAGACCTAGTTCCCCACCTCATCGCGACCAGAGGCCTCACATCCTTTGAAAACTCCAGCGGTACGCGGAGATCAGTGCCTCCAAAGGAGACGATGCCTGACTCCTCGTGAAACTTGATAGGAGTCCCAGGATTCCTGTGGCACGTGGAAAGGGACCCTTGGTCTCCCGCCTCAGATTGAGAGGCGACCCAATTGCCCTGCCAAGCCTCGAGGAGAACCCCAAGTTGTCCCTCGCAACTAGGCAGGAGTCCTGACTTCGCTGAACAAACACGTGGGTGGAAGGGCCATCCCAGTCGTAACTCGAGAATATACCCCAGGTTCCCGCCGCAACTCGAGAAAAACCATGAGACTTCCCCCTCGCCGCGAGATGAGGCCCGATTCCCCTGCACTGCGTGCAGAGCAATTTCGTGTTGCACATCACACATGAAAGGAGCCTTGATTTCCTTGATGGCACTCCAGAGAAACCCCAAGAACACTGTTTCAAGGCTAGAGGGATCCTGAGGTCACTGTAGCAACACGAAAGCGCTCCGTGGACCAAAAATCAACTTGAGATGAGAGGTTAGTCCCTGGCTTTGACTCCAGAGGAATACCACCTTACCACAAGCACCTCAAGAGGAGGCTTCTCTCAGCTCTAGGTATGTGAGAGGGACCCTGAGTTTGCGGCCTCAAGTGGAATGGAGACCGCGATGCCCTGACTCGAAATAAGGCCGGATATCCCTGCAGTGACTTGAATGCAGCCTCGTCTTGCATCTCCCAAGACGAAAGGATGTCTGTATCCCCTGTGGAGACCACAGAGAAAGACCTAGTTCCCCACCTCATCGCGACCGGAGGCCTCACATCCTTTGAAAACTCCAGAGGTATGCGGAGATCAGTGCCTCCAAAGGAGACGATGCCTGACTCCTCGTGAAACTTGATAGGAGTCCCAGAATTCCTGTGGCACGTGGAAAGGGACCCTTGGTCTCCCGCCTCAGCTGGAGAGGCGTCCCAATTGCCCTGCCAAGCCTCGAGGAGAATCCCGAGTTGTTCCTCGCAACTAGGCAGGAGTCCTGCCGTCGCTGAACTAACTCGTGTGTGGAAGGGCCATCCCCGTCGTAACTCGAGAATATACCCCAGGTTCCCGCCGCAACTCGAGAAAAACCATGAGACTTCCCCCTCGCCGCGAGATGAGGCACGATTCCCCTGCACTGCGTGCAGAGCAATTCCGTGTTGCCCATCACACATGAAACGAGCCTTTATTTCCTTGATGGCACTCCAGAGAAACCCCAAGAACACCGTTTCAAGGCTAGAGGGATCCTGAGGTCACTGTAGCAATACGAAAGAGCTCCGTGGACCAAAAATCAACTCGAGATGAGAGGTTAGTCCCTGGCTTCGACTCCAGAGGAATACCACCTTACCACAAGCACCTCAAGAGGAGGCTTCTCTCAGCTCTAGCTATGTGAGAGGGACCCTGAGTTTGCGGGCTCAAGTGGAATGGACACCGCGATGCCCTGACTCAAAATAAGACCGGATATTCCTGCAGTGACTTGAATGCAGGCTCGTCTTGCATCTCCCAAGACGAAAGGATGTCTCTATCCCCTGTGGAGACCACAGAGAAAGACCTAGTTCCCCACCTCATCGCGACCGGAGGCCTCACATCCTTTGAAAACTCCAGAGGTACGCGGAGATCAGTGCCTCCAAAGGAGACGATGCCTGACTCCTCGTGAAACGTTATAGGAGTCCCAGGATTCCGGTGGCACGTGGAAAGGGACCCTTGGTCTTCCGCCTCAGCTGGAGAGGCGTCCCAATTGCCCTGCCAAGCCTCGAGGAGAATCCCGAGTTGTCCCTCGCAACTAGGCAGGAGTCCTGACGTTGCTGAAGAAACACGTGTGTGGAAGGGCCATCCCCGTCGTAACTCGAGAATATTCCCCAGGTTCCCGCCGCAACTCGAGAAAAACCATGAGACTTCTCCCTCGCCGCGATATGAGGCCCGATTCCCCTGCACTGCGTGCAGAGCAATTCCGTGTTGCACATCACACATGAAAGGAGCCTTGATTTCTTTGATGGCACTCCAGAGAAACCCCAAGAACACTGTTTCAAGGCTAGAGGGATCCTGAGGTCACTGGAGCAACACGAAAGAGCTCCGTGGACCAAAAATCAACTCGAGATGAGAGGTTAGTCTCTGGCTTCGACTCCAGAGGAATACCACCTTACCACAAGCACCTCAAGGGGAGGCTTCTCTCAGCTCTAGGTATGTGAGAGGGACCCTGAGTTTGCGGGCTCAAGTGGAATGGACACCGCGATGCCCTGACTCGAAATAAGGCCGGATATCCCTGCAGTGACTTGAATGCAGGCTCGTCTTGCATCTCCCAAGAAGAAAGGATGTCTGAATCCCCTGTGGAGACCACAGAGAAAGACCTAGTTCCCCACCTCATGGCGACCGGAGGCCTCACATCCTTTGAAAACTCCAGAGGTACGTGGAGATCAGTGCCTCCAAAGGAGACGATGCCTGACTCCTCGTGAAACTTGATAGGAGTCCCAGGATTCCTGTGGCACGTGGAAAGGGACCCTTGGTCTCCCGCCTCAGCTGAAGAGGCGTCCCAATTGCCCTGCCAAGCCTCGAGGAGAACCCCGAGTTGTCCCTCGCAACTAGGCAGGAGTCCTGACGTCACTGAACAAACACGTGTGTGGAAGGGCCATCCCCGTCGTAACTCGAGAATATACCCCAGGTTCCCGCCGCAACTCGAGAAAAACCATGAGACTTCCCCCTCGCCGCAAGATGAGGCCCGATTCCCCTGCACTGCGTGCAGAGCAATTCCGTGTTGCACATCACACATGAAAGGAGCCTTGATTTCCTTGATGGCACTCCAGAGAAAACCCAAGAACACTGTTTCAAAGCTAGAGGGATCCTGAGGTCACTGTAGCAACACAAAAGAGCTCCCTGGACCAAAAATCAACTCGAGATGAGAGCTTAGTTCCTGGCTTCGACTCCAGAGGAATACCACCTTACCACAAGCACGTCAAGAGGAGGCTTCTCTCAGCTCTAGGTATGTGAGAGGGACCCTGAGTTTGCGACCTCAAGTGGAATGGACACCGCGATGCCCTGACTCGAAATAAGGCCGGATATCCCTGCAGTGACTTGAATGCAGGCTCGTCTTGCATCTCCCAAGACGAAAGGATGTCTGAATCACCTTTGTAGACCACAGAGAAAGACCTAGTTCCCCACCTCATTGCGACCGAAGGCCTCATATCCATTGACAACTCCAGAGGTACGCGCAGATCAGTGCCTCCAAAGGAGACGATGCCTGACTCCTCGTGAATCTTGATAGGAGTCCCAGGATTCCTGTGGCACGTGGAAAGGGACCCTTGGTCTCCCGCCTCAGCTGGAGAGGCGTCCCAATTGCCCTGCCAAGCCTCGAGGAGAATCCCGAGTTGTCCCTCGCAACTAGGCAGGAGTCCTGACGTCGCTGAACAAACACGTGGGTGGAAGGGCCATCCCCGTTGTAACTCGAGAATATACCCCAGGTTCCCGCCGCAACTCGAGAAAAACCATGAGACTTCCCCCTCGCCACGAGATGAGGCCCGATTCCCCTGCACTGCGTGCAGAGCAATTCCGTGTTGCACATCACACATGAAAGGAGCCTTGATTTCCTTGATGGCACTCCAGAGAAACCCCAAGAACACTGTTTCAAGGTTGAGCGATCCTGAGGTCACTGTAGCAACACGAAAGAGCTCCGTGGACCCAGAATCAACTCGAGATGAGCGGTTAGTCCCTGGCTTCGACTCGAGAGGAATACCACCTTACCACAAGCACCTCAAGAGGAGGCTTCTCTCAGCTCTAGCTATGTGAGAGGGACCCTGAGTTTGCGGCCTCAAGTGGAATGGAAACCGCGATGCCCTGACTCGAAATAAGGCCGGATATCCCTGCAGTGACTTGAATGCAGGCTCGTCTTGCATCTCCCAAGACGAAAGGATTTCTGAATCCCCTGTGGAGACCACAGAGAAAGACCTAGTTCCCCACCTCATCGCGACCAGAGGCCTCACATCCTTTGAAAACTCCAGAGGTACGCGGAGATCAGTGCCTCCAAAGGAGACGATGCCTGACTCCTCGTGAAACTTGATAGGAGTCCCAGGATTCCTGTGGCACGTGGAAAGGGACCCTTGGTCTCCCGCCTCAGATTGAGAGGCGTCCCAATTGCCCTGCCAAGCCTCGAGGAGAACCCCAAGTTGTCCCTCGCAACTAGGCAGGAGTCCTGACTTCGCTGAACAAACACGTGGGTGGAAGGGCCATCCCAGTCGTAACTCGAGAATATACCCCAGGTTCCCGCCGCAACTCGAGAAAAACCATGAGACTTCCCCCTCGCCGCGAGATGAGGCCCGATTCCCCTGCACTGCGTGCAGAGCAATTCCGTGTTGCACATCACACATGAAAGGAGCCTTGATTTCCTTGATGGCACTCCAGAGAAAACCCAAGAACACTGTTTCAAAGCTAGAGGGATCCTGAGGTCACTGTAGCAACACAAAAGAGCTCCGTGGACCAAAAATCAACTCGAGATGAGAGCTTAGTTCCTGGCTTCGACTCCAGAGGAATACCACCTTACCACAAGCACGTCAAGAGGAGGCTTCTCTCAGCTCTAGGTATGTGAGAGGGACCCTGAGTTTGCGACCTCAAGTGGAATGGACACCGCGATGCCCTGACTCGAAATAAGGCCGGATATCCCTGCAGTGACTTGAATGCAGGCTCGTCTTGCATCTCCCAAGACGAAAGGATGTCTGAATCACCTTTGTAGACCACAGAGAAAGACCTAGTTCCCCACCTCATCGCGACCGAAGGCCTCATATCCATTGACAACTCCAGAGGTACGCGCAGATCAGTGCCTCCAAAGGAGACGATGCCTGACTCCTCTTGAAACTTGATAGGAGTCCCAGGATTCCTGTGGCACGTGGAAAGGGACCCTTGGTCCCCCGCCTCAGCTGGAGAGGCGTCCCAATTGCCCTGCCAAGCCTCGAGGAGAATCCCGAGTTGTCCCTCGCAACTAGGCAGGAGTCCTGACGTCGCTGAACAAACACGTGGGTGGAAGGGCCATCCCCGTTGTAACTCGAGAATATACCCCAGGTTCCCGCCGCAACTCGAGAAAAACCATGAGACTTCCCCCTCGCCGCGAGATGAGGCCCGATTCCCCTGCACTGCGTGCAGAGCAATTCCGTGTTGCACATCACACATGAAAGGAACCTTGATTTCCTTGATGGCACTCCAGATAAACCCCAAGAACACTGTTTCAAGGCTAGAGGTATCCTGAGGTCACTGTAGCAACACGAAAGAGCTCCGAGGACCAAGTATCAACTCGAGATGAGAGGTTAGTCCCTGGCTTCGACTCCAGAGGAATACCACCTTACCACAAGCACCTCAAGAGGAGGCTTCTCGCAGCTCTAGGTATGTGAGAGGGACCCTGAGTTTGCGGCCTCAAGTGGAATGGACACCGCGATGCCCTGACTCGAAATAAGGCCGGATATCCCTGTAGTGAATTGAATGCAGGCTCGTCTTGCATCTCCCAAGACGAAAGGATGTCTGAATCCCCTGTGGAGACCGCAGAGAAAGACCTTGTTCCCCAGCTCATCGCGACCGGAGCCCTCACATCCTTTGAAAACTTCAGAGGTACGCGGAGATCAGTGCCTCCAAAGGAGACGATGCCTGACTCCTCGTGAAACTTGATTGGAGTCTCATGATTCCTGTGCACGTGGAAAGGGGCCCTTGGTCTCCCGCCTCAGTTGGAGAGCGTCCCAATTGCCCTGCCAAACCTCGAGGAGAATCCCGAGTTGTCCCTCGCAACTAGGCAGGAGTCCTGCCGTTGCTGAACAAACACGTGGTTGGAAGGGCCATCCCCGTCGTAACTCGAGAATATACCCCAGTTTCCCGCCGCAACTCAAGAAAAACCATGAGACTTCCCCCTAACCGTCATATGAGGCCCGATTCCCCTGTACTGCGTGCAGAGCAATTCGGTGTTGCACATCACACATGAAAGGAGCCTTGATTTCCTTGATGGCACTCCAGAGAAACCCCAAGAACACTGTTTCAAGGCTAGAGGGATCCTGAGGTCACCATAGCAACAGGAATGAGCTCCGAGGACCAACAATCAACTCGAGATGAGAGGTTAGTCCCTGGCTTCGACTCGAGAGGAATACCACCTTACCACAAGCACCTCAAGAGGAGGCTTCTCTCTGCTCTAGCTATGTGCTGAGTTTGCGGCCTCAAGTGGAATGGACACCGCGATGCCCTGACTCGAAATAAGGCCGGATATCCCTGCAGTGACTTGAATGCAGGCTCGTCTTGCATCTCCCAAGACGAAAGGATGTCTGAATCCCCTGTGGAGACCACAGAGAAAGACCTAGTTCCCCACCTCATCGCGACCGGAGGCCTCACATCCTTTGAAAACTCCAGAGGTACGCGGAGATCAGTGCCTCCAAAGGAGACGATGCCTGACTCCTCGTGAAACTTGATAGGAGTCCCAGGATCCCTGTGGCACGTGGATAGGGACCCTTGGTCTCCCGCCTCAGCTGGAGAGGCGTCCCAATTGCCCTGCCAAGCCTCGAGGAGAATCCCGAGTTGTCCCTCACAACTAGGCAGGAGTCCTGACGTCGCTGAACAAACACGTGGGTGGAAGGGCCATCTCCGTCATAACTGCAGAATATACCCCAGGTTCCCGCCGCAACTCGAGAAAAACCATGAGACTTCCCCCTCGCCGCGAGATGAGGCCCGATTCCCCTGCACTGCGTGCAGAGCAATTCCGTGTTGCACATCACACATGAAAGGAGCCTTGATTTCCTTGATGGCACTCCAGCGAATCCCCAAGAACACTGTTTCAAGGCTAGAGGGATCTTGAGGTCACTGTAGTAACACAAAAGAGCTCCGTGGGCCAAAATCAACTTGAGATGAGAGGATAGTCCCTGGCTTCGACTCCAGAGGAATACCACCTTACCACAAGCACCTCAAGAGGAGGCTTCTCTCAGCTCTAGCTATGTGAGAGGGACCCTGATTTTGCGGCCTCAAGTGGAATGGACACTGCGATGCCCTGACGCGAAATTAGGTTGGATATCCCTGCAGTGACTTGAATGCAGGCTCGTCTTGCATCTCCCAAGATGAAAGGATGTCTGAATCCCCTGTAGAGACCACAGAGAAAGACCTAGTTCCCCACCTCATGGCGACCGGAGACCTCACATCCTTAGAAAACTCTAGAGGTACACGGAGATCAGTGCCTCCAAAGGAGACGATGCCTGACTCCTCGTCAAACTTGATAGGAGTCCCAGAATTCCTGTGGCACGTGGAAAGGGACCCTTGGTCTCCCGCCTCAGCTGGAGAGGCGTCCCAATTGCCCTGCCAAGCCTCGAGGAGAATCCCGAGTTGTCCCCCGCAACTAGGCAGGAGTCCTGTCGTCGCTGAACAAACACGTGGGTGGAAAGGCCATCCTCGTCCTAACTCGAGAATTTACCCCAGGTTCCCGCCGCAACTCGAGAAAAACCATGAGACTTCCCCCTCGCCGTGAGATGAGGCCCGATTCCCCTGCACTGCGTGCAGAGCAATGCCGTGTTGCACATCACACATGAAAGGAGCCTTCATTTCCTTGATGGCACTTCAGAGAAAGCCCAAGAACACTGTTTTAAAGCTAGAGGGATCCTGAGATCACTGTAGCAACACGAAAGAGCTCCGTGGACCAAAAATCAACTCGAGATGAGAGGTTAGTCCCTGGCTTTGACTCCAGAGGAATAACACCTTACCACAAGCACCTCAAGAGGAGGCTTCTCTCAGCTCTAGCTATGTGAGAGGGACCCTGAGTTTGCGGCCTCAAGTGGAATGGAGACCGCGATGCCCTGACTCGAAATAAGGCCGGATATCCCTGCAGTGACTTGAATGCAGGCTCGTCTTGCATCTCCCAAGACGAAAGGATGTCTGAATCCCCTGTGGAGACCACAGAGAAAGACCTAGTTCCCCACCTCATCGCGACCGGAGGACTCACATCCTTTGAAAACTTCAGAGGTACGTGGAGATCAGTGCCTCCAAAGGAGACGATGCCTGACTCCTCGTGAAACTTGAAAGGAGTCCCAGGATTCCTGTGCACCTGGAAAGGGACCCTTGGTCTCCCGCCTCAGCTGGAGAGCGTCCCAATTGCCCTGCCAAACCTCGAGGAGAATCCCGAGTTGTCCCTCGCAACTAGGCAGGAGTCCTGCCGTTGCTGAACAAACACGTGGTTTTAAGGGCCATCCCCGTCGTAACTCGAGAATATACCCCAGGTTCCCGCCGCAACTCGAGAAAAACCATGAGACTTCCCCCTCACCGCCATATGAGGCCCGATTCCCCTGTACTGCGTGCAGAGCAATTCGGTGTTGCACATCACACATGAAAGGAGCCTTGATTTCCTTGATGGCACTCCAGAGAAACCCCAAGAACACTGTTTCAAGGCAAGAGGGATCCTGAGGTCACCATAGCAACAGGAATGAGCTCCGAGGACCAACAATCAACTCGAGATGAGAGGTTAGTCCCTGGCTTCGACTCCAGAGGAATACCACTTTACCACAAGCACCTCAAGAGGAGGCTTCTCTCAGCTCTAGGTATGTGAGAGGGACCCTGAGTTTGCGGCATCAAGTGGAATGGAGACCGCGATGCCCTGACTCGAAATAGGCCGGATATCCCTGCAGTGACTTGAATGCAGGCTCGTCTTGCATCTCCCAAGACGAAAGGATGTCTGAATCCCCTGTGGAGACCACAGAGAAAGACCTAGTTCCCCACCTCATCGCCACCGGAGGCCTCACATCCTTTGAAAACTTCAGAGGTACGCGGAGATCAGTGCCTCCAAAGGAGACGATGCCTGACTCCTCGTGAAACTTGATAGGAGTCCCAGGATTCCTGTGCACGTGGAAAGGGGCCCTTGGTCTCCCGCCTCAGCTGGAGAGCGTCCCAATTGCCCTGCCAAACCTCGAGGAGAATCCCGAGTTGTCCCTCGCAACTAGGCAGGAGTCCTGCCGTTGCTGAACAAACACGTGGTTGGAAGGGCCATTCCCGTCGTAACTCGAGAATATACCCCAGTTTCCCGCCGCAACTCAAGAAAAACCATGAGACTTCCCCCTCACCGCCATATGAGGCCCGATTCCCCTGTACTGCGTGCAGAGCAATTCGGTGTTGCACATCACACATGAAAGGAGCCTTGATTTCCTTGATGGCACTCCAGAGAAACCCCAAGAACACTGTTTCAAGGCTAGAGGGATCCTGAGGTCACCATAGCAACAGGAATGAGCTCCGAGGACCAACAATCAACTCGAGATGAGAGGTTAGTCCCTGGCTTCGACTTGAGAGGAATACCACCTTACCACAAGCACCTCAAGAGGAGGCTTCTCTCAGCTCTAGCTATGTGCTGAGTTTGCGGCCTCAAGTGGAATGGACACCGCGATGCCCTGACTCGAAATAAGGCCGGATATCCCTGCAGTGACTTGAATGCAGGCTCGTCTTGCATCTCCCAAAACGAAAGGATGTCTGAATCCCCTGTGGAGACCACAGAGAAAGACCTAGTTCCCCACCTCATCACGACCGGAGGCCTCACATACTTTGAAAACTTCAGAGGTACGCGGAGATCAGTGCCTCCAAAGGAGAAGATGCCTGACTCCTCGTCAAACTTGATAGGAGTCCCAGAATTCCTGTGGCACGTGGAAAGGGACCCTTGGTCTCCCGCCTCAGCTGGAGATGCGTCCCAATTGCCCTGCCAAGCCTCGAGGAGAATCCCGAGTTGTCCCTCGCAACTAGGCAGGAGTCCTGACGTCGCTGAACAAACACGTGTGTGGAAGGGCCATCCCCGTCGTAACTCGAGAATATACCCCAGGTTCCCGCCGCAACTCGAGAAAAACCATGAGACTTCCCCCCGGCCCCGAGATGAGGCCCGATTCCCCTGCACTGCGTGCAGAGCAATTCCGTGTTGCACATCACACACGAAAGGAGCCTTGATTTCCTTGATGGCACTCCAGAGAAACCCCAAGAACACTGTTTCAAGGCTAGAGGGATCCTGAGGTCACTGTAGCAACACAAAAGAGCTCCGTGGGCCAAAATCAACTTGATATGAGAGGATAGTCCCTGGCTTCGACTCCAGAGGAATACCACCTTACCACAAGCACCTCAAGAGGAGGCTTCTCTCAGCTCTAGCTATGTGAGAGGGACCCTGAGTTTGTGGCCTCAAGTGGAATGGACACCGCGATGCCCTGACTCGAAATAAGGCGAGATATCTCTGCAGTGACTTGAATGTCGGCTCTTCTTGCATCTCACAATATGAAAGGATGTTTGAATCCCCTGTGGAGACCACAGAGAAAGACCTAGTTCCCCACCTCATCGCGACCGGAGGCCTCATATGCTTTGAAAACTCCAGAGGTACGCGGAGATCAGTGCCTCCAAAGGAGACGATGCCTGACTCCTCGTGAACCTTGATAGGAGACCCAGGATTCCTGTGGCACGTGGAAAGGGACACTTGGTCTCCCGCCTCAGCTGGAGAGGCGTCCCAATTGCCCTGCCAAGCCTCGAGGAGAATCCCGAGTTGTCCCTCGCAACTAGGCAGGAGTCCTGACTTCGCTGAAGAAACACGTGTGTGGAAGGGCCATGCCCGTCGTAACTCAAGAATATACCCCAGGTTCCCGCCGCAACTCGAGAAAAACCATGAGACTTCCCCCTCGCCGCAAAATGAGGCCCGATACCCGGCACTGCGAGCAGAGTAATTCCGTGTTGCACATCAAACAAGAAAGGAACCTTGATTTCCTTGATGGCACTCCAGAGAAACCCCAAGAACACTGTTTCAAGGCTAGAGGGATCTTGAGGTCACTGTAGCAACACGAAAGAGCTCCGTGGGCCAAAATCAACTTGAGATGAGAGGATAGTCCCTGGCTTCGACTCCAGAGGAATACCACCTTACCATAAGCACCTCAAGAGGAGGCTTCTCTCAGCTCTAGCTATGTGAGAGGGACCCTGATTTTGCGGCCTCAAGTGGAATGGACACTGCGAAGCCCTGACGCGAAATTAGGTTGGATATCCCTGCAGTGACTTGAATGCAGGCTCGTCTTGCATCTCCCAAGATGAAAGGATGTCTGAATCCCCTGTAGAGACCACAGAGAAAGACCTAGTTCCCCACGTCATCGCGACCGGAGACCTCACATCCTTTGAAAACTCTAGAGGTACACGGAGATCAGTGCCTCCAAAGGAGACGATGCCTGACTCCTCGTCAAACTTGATAGGAGTCCCAGAATTCCTGTGGCACGTGGAAAGGGACCCTTGGTCTCCCGCCTCAGCTGGAGAGGCATCCCAATTGCCCTGCCAAGCCTCGAGGAGAATCCCGAGTTGTCCCTCGCAACTAGGCAGGAGTCCTGACGTCGCTGAACAAACATGTGTGTGGAAGGGCCATCCCCGTCGTAACTCGAGAATATACCCCAGGTTCCCGCTGCAACTCGAGAAAAACCATGAGACTTCCCACTCGCCGTGAGATGAGGCCCGATTCCCCTGCACTGCGTGCAGAGCAATTCCGTGTTGCACATCACACATGAAAGGAGCCTTGATTTCCTTGATGGCACTCCAGAGAAACCCCAAGAACACTGTTTCAAGGCTAGAGGGATCCTGAGGTCACTGTAGCAACACGAAAGAGCTCCGTGGACCAAAAATCAACTCGAGATGAGAGGTTAGTCCCTGGCTTCGACTCCAGAGGAATACCACTTTACCAAAAGCACCTCAAGAGGAGGCTTCTCTCAGCTCTAGGTATGTGAGAGGGACCCTGATTTTGCGGCCACAAGTGGAATGGACACCGCGATGCCCTGACTCGAAATAAGGCCGGATATCCCTGCAGTGACTTGAATGCAGGCTCGTCTTGCATCTCCCAAGATGAAAGGATGTCTGAATCCCCTGTGGAGACCACAGAGAAAGACCTAGTTCCCCACCACTTCGCGACCGGAGGCCTCACATCCTTTGAAAACTTCAGAGTTACTCGGAGGTCAGTGCCTTCAAAGGAGACGATGCCTGACTCCTCGTGAAACTTGATAGGAGTCCCAGGATTACTGTGGCACGTTAAAGGGACACTTGGTCTCCCGCCTCAACTGGAGAGGCGTCCCAATTGCCCTGCCAAGCATCGAGGAGAATACCGAGTTGTCCCTCGCAACTAGGCAGGAGTCCTGACGTCGCTGAACAAACACGTGGGTGGAAGGGCCATCTCCGTCATAACTGCAGAATATACCCCAGGATCCCGCCGCAACTCGAGAAAAACCATGAGACTTCCCACTCGCCGCGAGATGAGACCCGATTCCCCTGCACTGCATGCAAAGCAATTCCGTGTTGCACATCAAACATGAAAGGAGCCTTGATTTCCTTGATGGCACTCCAGAGAAAGCCCAAGAACACTGTTTCAAGGCTAGAGGGATCCTGAGGTCACTGTAGCAACACGAAAGAGCTCCGTGGACCAAAAATCAACTCGAGATGAGAGGTTAGTCCCTGGCTTCGACTCCAGAGGAATAACACCTTACCACAAGCACCTGAAGAGGAGCCTTCTCTCAGCTCTAGGTATGTGAGAGGGACCCTGAGTTTGCGTCCTCAAGTGGAATGGACACCGCGATGCCCAGTCGCGAAATTAGGCCGGATATCCCTGCAGTGACTTGAATGCAGGCTCGTCTTCCATCTCCCAAGATGAAAGGATGTCTGAATCCCCTTTGAAGACCACAGAGAAAGACCTAGTTCCCCACCTCATGGCGACCGGAGGCCTCACATCCTTTGAAAACTCCAGAGGTACGCGGAGATCAGTGCCTCCAAAGGAGACGATGCCTGACTCCTCGTGAATCTTGATAGGAGTCCCAGGATCCTGAGGCACGTGGAAAGGGACACTTGGTCTCCCGCCTCAGCTGGAGAGGCGTCCCAATTGCCCTGCCAAGCCTCGAGGAGAATCCCGAGTTGTCCCTCACAACTAGGCAAGAGTCCTGACGTCGCTGAACAAACAAGTGTGTGGAAGGGTCATCCCCGTCGTAACTCGAGAATATACCCCAGGTTCCCGCCGCAACTCGAGAAAAACCATGAGACTTCCCCCTCGCCGCGAGATGAGGCCCGATTCCCCTGCACTGCGTGCAGAGCAATTCCGTGTTGCACATCACACATGAAAGGAGCCTTGATTTCCTTGATGGCACTCCAGCGAATCCGCAAGAACACTGTTTCAAGGCTAGAGGGATCTTGAGGTCACTGTAGTAACACAAAAGAGCTCCGTGGGCCAAAATCAACTTGAGATGAGAGGATAGTCCCTGGCTTCGACTCCAGAGGAATACCACCTTACCACAAGCACCTCAAGAGGAGGCTTCTCTCAGCTCTAGCTATGTGAGAGGGACCCTGAGTTTGTGGCCTCAAGTGGAATGGACACTGCGATGCCCTGACGCGAAATTAGGTTGGATATCCCTGCAGTGACTTGAATGCAGGCTCGTCTTGCATCTCCCAAGATGAAAGGATGTCTGAATCCCCTGTAGAGACCACAGAGAAAGACCTAGTTCCCCACCTCATGGCGACCGGAGACCTCACATCCTTTGAAAACTCTAGAGGTACACGGAGATCAGTGCCTCCAAAGGAGACGATGCCTGACTCCTCGTCAAACTTGATAGGAGTCCCAGAATTCCTGTGGCACGTGGAAAGGGACCCTTGGTCTCCCGCCTCAGCTGGAGAGGCGTCCCAATTGCCCTGCCAAGCCTCGAGGAGAATCCCGAGTTGTCCCCCGCAACTAGGCAGGAGTCCTGCCGTCGCTGAACAAACACGTGGGTGGAAAGGCCATCCTCCTCGTAACTCGAGAATTTACCCCAGGTTCCCGCCACAACTCGAGAAAAACCATGAGACTTCCCCCTCGCCGTGAGATGAGGCCCGATTCCCCTGCACTGCGTGCAGAGCAATGCCGTGTTGCACATCACACATGAAAGGAGCCTTCATTTCCTTGATGGCACTTCAGAGAAAGCCCAAGAACACTGTTTTAAGGCTAGAGGGATCCTGAGATCACTGTAGCAACACGAAAGAGCTCCGTGGACCAAAAATCAACTCGAGATGAGAGGTTAGTCCCTGGCTTTGACTCCAGAGGAATAACACCTTACCACAAGCACCTCAAGAGGAGGCTTCTCTCAGCTCTAGCTATGTGAGAGGGACCCTGAGTTTGCGGCCTCAAGTGGAATGGAGACCGCGATGCCCTGACTCGAAATAAGGCCGGATATCCCTGCAGTGACTTGAATGCAGGCTCGTCTTGCATCTCCCAAGACGAAAGGATGTCTGAATCCCCTGTGGAGACCACAGAGAAAGACCTAGTTCCCCACCTCATCGCGACCGGAGGACTCACATCCTTTGAAAACTTCAGAGGTACGTGGAGATCAGTGCCTCCAAAGGAGACGATGCCTGACTCCTCGTGAAACTTGAAAGGAGTCCCAGGATTCCTGTGCACGTGGAAAGGGACACTTGGTCTCCCGCCTCAGCTGGAGAGCGTCCCAATTGCCCTGCCAAACCTCGAGGAGAATCCCGAGTTGTCCCTCGCAACTAGGCAGGAGTCCTGCCGTTGCTGAACAAACACGTGGTTGGAAGGGCCATCCCCGTCGTAACTCGAGAATATACCCCAGGTTCCCGCCGCAACTCGAGAAAAACCATGAGACTTCCCCCTCACCGCCATATGAGGCCCGATTCCCCTGTACTGCGTGCAGAGCAATTCGGTGTTGCACATCACACATGAAAGGAGCCTTGATTTCCTTGATGGCACTCCAGAGAAACCCCAAGAACACTGTTTCAAGGCTAGAGGGATCCTGAGGTCACCATAGCAACAGGAATGAGCTCCGAGGACCAACAATCAACTCGAGATGAGAGGTTAGTCCCTGGCTTCGACTCCAGAGGAATACCACTTTACCACAAGCACCTCAAGAGGAGGCTTCTCTCAGCTCTAGGTATGTGAGAGGGACCCTGAGTTTGCGGCCTCAAGTGGAATGGAGACCGCGATGCCCTGACTCGAAATAGGCCGGATATCCCTGCAGTGACTTGAATGCAGGCTCGTCTTGCATCTCCCAAGACGAAAGGATGTCTGAATCCCCTGTGGAGACCACAGAGAAAGACCTAGTTCCCCACCTCATCGCGACCGGAGGCCTCACATCCTTTGAAAACTCCAGAGGTACGCGGAGATCAGTGCCTCCAAAGGAGACGATGCCTGACTCCTCGTGAAACTTGATAGGAGTCCCAGGATTCCTCTGGCACGTGGAAAGGGACCCTTGGTCTCCCAGCTCAGCTGGAGAGGCGTCCCAATTGCCCTGCCAAGCCTCGAGGAGAATCCCGAGTTGTCCCTCACAACTAGGCAAGAGTCCTGACGTCGCTGAACAAACAAGTGTGTGGAAGGTTCATCCCCGTCGTAACTCGAGAATATACCCCAGGTTCCCGCCGCAACTCGAGAAAAACCATGAGACTTCCCCCTCGCCGCGAGATGAGGCCCGATTCCCCTGCACTGCGTGCAGAGCAATTCCGTGTTGCACATCACACATGAAAGGAGCCTTGATTTCCTTGATGGCACTCCAGAGAATCCCCAAGAACACTGTTTCAAGGCTAGAGGGATCTTGAGGTCACTGTAGCAACACGAAAGAGCTCCGTGGGCCAAAATCAACTTGAGATGAGAGGATAGTCCCTGGCTTCGACTCCAGAGGAATACCACCGTACCACAAGCACCTCAAGAGGAGGCTTCTCTGAGCTCTAGCTATGTGAGAGGGACCCTGATTTAGCGGCCTCAAGTGGAATGGACACTGCGATGCCCTGACGCGAAATTAGGTTGGATATCCCTGCAGTGACTTGAATGCAGGCTCGTCTTGCATCTCCCAAGATGAAAGGATGTCTGAATCCCCTGTAGAGACCACAGAGAAAGACCTAGTTCCCCACCTCATGGCGACCGGAGACCTCACATCCTTTGAAAACTCTAGAGGTACACGGAGATCAGTGCCTCCAAAGGAGCCGATGCCTGACTCCTCGTCAAACTTGATAGGAGTCCCAGAATTCCTGTGGCACGTGGAAAGGGACCCTTGGTCTCCCGCCTCAGCTGGAGAGGCGTCCCAATTGCCCTGCCAAGCCTCGAGGAGAATCCCGAGTTGTCCCTCGCAACTAGGCAGGAGTCCTGACTTCGCTGAACAAACACGTGGGTGGAAGGGCCATCTCCGTCATAACTGCAGAATATACCCCAGGATCCCGCCGCAACTCGAGAAAAACCATGAGACTTCCCCCTCGCCGCGAGATGAGACCCGATTCCCCTGCACTGCATGCAAAGCACTTCCGTGTTGCACATCAAACATGAAAGGAGCCTTGATTTCCTTGATGGCACTCCAGAGAAAGCCCAAGAACACTGTTTCAAGGCTAGAGGGATCCTGAGGTCACTGTAGCAACACGAAAGAGCTCCGTGGACCAAAAATCAACTCGAGATGAGAGGTTAGTCCCTGGCTTCGACTCCAGAGGAATAACACCTTACCACAAGCACCTCAAGAGGAGCCTTCTCTCAGCTCTAGGAATGTGACAGGGACCCTGAGTTTGCGTCCTCAAGTGGAATGGACACCGCGATGCCCTGACGCGAAATTAGGCCGGATATCCCTGCAGTGACTTGAATGCAGGCTCGTCTTGCATCTCCCAAGATGAAAGGATGTCTGAATCCCCTTTGAAGACCACAGAGAAAGACCTAGTTCCCCACCTCATGGCGACCGGAGGCCTCACATCCTTTGAAAACTCCAGAGGTACGCAGAGATCAGTGCCTCCAAAGGAGACGATGCCTGACTCCTCGTTAAACTTGATAGGAGTCCCAGGATCCTGAGGCACGTGGAAAGGGACACTTGGTCTCCCGCCTCAGCTGGAGAGGCGTCCCAATTGCCCTGCCAAGCCTCGAGGAGAATCCCGAGTTGTCCCTCACAACTAGGCAAGAGTCCTGACGTCGCTGAACAAACAAGTGTGTGGAAGGGTCATCCCCGTCGTAACTCGAGAATATACCCCAGGTTCCCGCCGCAACTCGAGAAAAACCATGAGACTTCCCCCTCGCCGCGAGATGAGGCCCGATTCCCCTGCACTGCGTGCAGTGCAATTCCGCGTTGCACATCACACAGGAAAGGAGCCTTGATTTCCTTGATGGCACTCCAGAGAATCCCCAAGAACACTGTTTTAAGGCTAGAGGGATCCTGAGATCACTGTAGCAACACGAAAGAGCTCCGTGGACCAAAAATCAACTCGAGATGAGAGGTTAGTCCCTGGCTTTGACTCCAGAGGAATACCACCTTACCACAAGCACCTCAAGAGGAGCCTTCTCTCAGCTCTAGCTATGTGAGAGGGAGCCTGAGTTTGCGGCCTCAAGTGGAATGGAGACCGCGATTCCCTGACTCGAAATAAGGCCGGATATCCCTGCAGTGACTTGAATGCAGGCTCGTCTTGCATCTCCCAAGACGAAAGGATGTCTGAATCCCCTGTGGAGACCACAGAGAAAGACCTAGTTCCCCACCTCATCGCGACCGGAGGCCTCACATCCTTTGAAAACTTCAGAGGTACGTGGAGATCAGTGCCTCCAAAGGCGACGATGCCTGACTCCTCGTGAAACTTGAAAGGAGTCCCAGGATTCCTGTGCACGTGGAAAGGGACCCTTGGACTCCCGCCTCAGCTGGAGAGCGTCCCAATTGCCCTGCCAAACCTCGAGGAGAATCCCGAGTTGTCCCTCGCAACTAGGCAGGAGTCCTGCCGTTGCTGAACAAACACGTGGTTGGAAGGGCCATCCCCGTCGTAACTCGAGAATATACCCCAGTTTCCCGCCGCAACTCAAGAAAAACCATGAGACTTCCCCCTCACCGCCATATGAGGCCTGATTCCCCTGTACTGCGTGCAGAGCAATTCGGTGTTGCACATCACACATGAAAGGAGCCTTAATTTCCTTGATGGCACTCCAGAGAAACCCCAAGAACACTGTTTCAAGGCTAGAGGGATCCTGAGGTCACCATAGCAACAGGAATGAGCTCCGAGGACCAACAATCAACTCGAGATGAGAGGTTAGTCCCTGGCTTCGACTCCAGAGGAATACCACCTTACCACAAGCACCTCAAGAGGAGGCTTCTCTCAGCTCTAGGTATGTGAGAGGGACCCTGAGTTTGCGGCCTCAAGTGGAATGGAGACCGCGATGCCCTGACTCGAAATAGGCCGGATATCCCTGCAGTGACTTGAATGCAGGCTCGTCTTGCATCTCCCAAGACGAAAGGATGTCTGAATCCCCTGTGGAGACCACAGAGAAAGACCTAGTTCCCCACCTCATGGCGACCGGAGGCCTCACATCCTTTGAAAACTCCAGAGGTACGCGGAGATCAGTGCCTCCAAAGGAGACGATGCCTGACTCCTCGTGAAACTTGATAGGAGTCCCAGGATTCCTGTGGCACGTGGAAAGGGACCCTTGGTCTCCCAGCTCAGCTGGAGAGGCGTCCCAATTGCCCTGCCAAGCCTCGAGGAGAATCCCGAGTTGTCCCTCGCACCTAGGCTGAAGTCCTGACGTCGATGAACAAACACGTGGTTGGAAGGGCCATCCCCATCGTAACTCGAGAATATACCCCAGGTTCCCGTCGCAACTCGAGAAAAACCATGAGACTTCCCCCTCGCCGCGAGATGAGGCCCGATTCCCCTGCACTGCATGCAAAGCAATTCCGTGTTGCACATCACACATGAAAGGAGCCTTGATTTCCTTGATGGCACTCCAGAGAAAGACCAAGAACACTGTTTCAAGGCTAGAGGGATCCTGAGGTCACTGTAGCAACACGAAAGAGCTCCGTGGACCACAAATCAACTGGAGATGAGAGGTTAGTCCCTGGCTTCGACTCCAGAGGAATACCACCTTACCAAAAGCACCTCAAGAGGAGGCTTCTCTCAGCTCTAGCTATGTGAGAGGGACACTGAGTTTGCAGCCTCAAGTGGAATGGACTCGGCGATTACCTGACGCGAAATAAGGCCGGATATTCCTGCAGTGACTTGAATGCAGGCTCGTCTTGCATCTCCCAAGACGAAAGGATGTCTGAATCCCCTGTGGAGACCACAGAGAATGACCTAGTTCCCCACCTCATCGCGACCGGAGGCCTCAAATCCTTTGAAAACTCCAGAGGTATGCGGAGATCAGTGTCTCCAAAGAAGACGATGCCTGACTCCTCGTGAATCTTGATAGGAGTCCCAGGATACCTGTGCACGTGGAAAGGGACCCTTGGTCTCCCGCCTCAGCTGGAGAGGCGTCCCAATTGCCCTGCCAAGCCTCGAGGAGAATCCCGAGTTGTCCCTCGCAACTAGGCAGGAGTCATGGCGTCGATAAAGAAACACGTGGGTGGAAGGGCCATCCCCGTCGTAACTCGAGAATATACCCCAGGTTCCCGCCGCAACTCGAGAAAAACCATGAGACTTCCCCCTCGCCGCGAGATGAGGCCCGATTCCCCTGCACTGCGTGCAGAGCAATTCTGTGTTGCACATCACACATGAAAGGAGCCTTGATTTCCTTGATGGCACTCCAGAGAAACCCCAAGAACACTGTTTCAAGGTTGAGGGATCCTGAGGTCACTGTAGCAACAGGAAAGAGATCCATGGACCAAAAATCAACTCGAGATGAGAGGTTAGTCCCTGGCTTCGACTCCAGAGGAATACCACCTTACCACAAGCACCTCAAGAGGAGGCTTCTCTCAGCTCTAGGTATGTGAGAGGGACCCTGAGTTTGCGGCCTCAAGTGGAATGGAGACCGCGATGCCCTGACTCGAAATAAGGCCGGATATCCCTGCAGTGACTTGAATGCAGGCTCGTCTTGCATCTCCCAAGATGAAAGGATGTCTGAATCCCCTTTGAAGACCACAGAGAAAGACCTAGTTCCCCACCTCATGGCGACCGGAGGCCTCACATCCTTTGAAAACTCCAGAGGTACGCGGAGATCAGTGCCTCCAAAGGAGACGATGCCTGACTCCTCGTGAATCTTGATAGGAGTCCCAGGATCCTGAGGCACGTGGAAAGGGACACTTGGTCTCCCGCCTCAGCTGGAGAGGCGTCCCAATTGCCCTGCCAAGCCTCGAGGAGAATCCCGAGTTGTCCCTCACAACTAGGCAAGAGTCCTGACGTCGCTGAACAAACAAGTGTGTGGAAGGTTCATCCCCGTCGTAACTCGAGAATATACCCCAGGTTCCCGCCGCAACTCGAGAAAAACCATGAGACTTCCCCCTCGCCGCGAGATGAGGCCCGATTCCCCTGCACTGCGTGCAGAGCAATTCCGTGTTGCACATCACACATGAAAGGAGCCTTGATTTCCTTGATGGCACTCCAGAGAATCCCCAAGAACACTGTTTCAAGGCTAGAGGGATCTTGAGGTCACTGTAGCAACACGAAAGAGCTCCGTGGGCCAAAATCAACTTGAGATGAGAGGATAGTCCCTGGCTTCGACTCCAGAGGAATACCACCGTACCACAAGCACCTCAAGAGGAGGCTTCTCTCAGCTCTAGGTATGTGAGAGGGACCCTGATTTTGCGGCCTCAAGTGGAATGGACACTGCGATGCCCTGACGCGAAATTAGGTTGGATATCCCTGCAGTGACTTGAATGCAGGCTCGTCTTGCATCTCCCAAGATGAAAGGATGTCTGAATCCCCTGTAGAGACCATAGAGAAAGACCTAGTTCCCCACGTCATCGCGACCGGAGACCTCACATCCTTTGAAAATTCTAGAGGTACGCGGAGATCAGTGCCTCCAAAGGAGACGATGCCTGACTCCTCGTCAAACTTGATAGGAGTCCCAGAATTCCTGTGGCACGTGGAAAGGGACCCTTGGTCTCCCGTCTCAGCTGGAGAGGCGTCCCAATTGCCCTGCCAAGCCTGGAGGAGAATCCCGAGTTGTCCCTCGCAACTAGGCAGGAGTCCTGCCGTCGCTGAACAAACACGTGTGTGGAAGGGCCATCCCCGTCGTAACTCGAGAATATACCCCAGGTTCCCGCCGCAACTCGAGAAAAACCATGAGACTTCCCCCTCGCCGCGAGATGAGGCCCGATTCCCCTGCACTGCGTGCAGAGCAATTCCGTGTTGCACATCACACATGAAAGGAGCCTTGATTTCCTTGATGGCACTCCATAGAAACCCCAAGAACACTGTTTCAAGGCTAGAGGGATCCTGAGGTCACTGTAGCAACACGAAAGAGCTCCCTGGACCAAAAATCAACTCGAGATGAGAGGTTAGTCCGTGGCTTCGACTCCAGAGGAATACCACTTTACCACAAGCACCTCAAGAGGAGGCTTCTCTCAGCTCTAGGTATGTGAGAGGGACCCTGATTTTGCGGCCACAAGTGGAATGGACACCGCGATGCCCTGATTCGAAATAAGGCCGGATATCCCTGCAGTGACTTGAATGCAGGCTCGTCTTGCATCTCCCAAGATGAAAGGATGTCTGAATCCCCTGTGGAGACCACACAGAAAGACCTAGTTCCCCACCTCTTCGCGACCGGAGGCCTCACATCCTTTGAAAACTTCAGAGTTACACGGAGGTCAGTGCCTACAAAGGAGACGATGCCTGACTCCTCGTGAAACTTGATAGGAGTCCCAAGATTCCTGTGGCACGTTAAAGGGACCCTTGGTCTCCCGCCTCAGCTGGAGAGGCATTCCAATTGGCCTGCCAAGCATCGAGGAGAATCCTGAGTTGTCCCTCGCAACTAGGCAGGAGTCCTGAAGTCGCTGAACAAACACGTGGGTGGAAGGGCCATCTCCGTCATAACTGCAGAATATACCCCAGGATCCCGCCGCAACTCGAGAAAAACCATGAGACTTCCCACTCGACGCGAGATGAGACCCGATTCCCCTGCACTGCATGCAGAGCAATTCCGTGTTGCACATCAAACATGAAAGGAGCCTTGATTTCCTTGATGGCACTCCAGAGAAAGCCCAAGAACACTGTTTCAAGGCTAGAGGGATCCTGAGGTCACTGTAGCAACACGAAAGAGCTCCGTGGACCAAAAATCAACTCGAGATGAGAGGTTAGTCCCTGGCTTCGACTCCAGAGGAATACCACCTTACCACAAGCACCTCAAGAGGAGGCTTCTCTCAGCTCTATGTATGTGAGAGGGACCCTGATTTTGCGGCCTCAAGTGGAATGGACACTGAGATGCCCTGACTCGAAATAGGCCGGATAACCCTGCAGTGTCTTGAATGCAGGCTCGTCTTGCATCTCCCAAGACGAAAGGATGTCTGAATCCCCTGTGGAGACCACAGAGAAAGACCTAGTTCCCCACCTCATCGCGACCGGAGGCCTCACATCCTTTGAAAACTCCAGAGGTACGCCGAGTTCAGTGCCTCCAAAGGAGACGATGCCTGACTCCTCGTGAAACTTGATAGGAGTCCCAGGATTCCTGTGGCACGTGGAAAGGGACCCTTGGTCTCCCGCCTCAGCTGGAGAGGCGTCCCAATTGCCCTGCCAAGCCTCGAGGAGAATCCCGAGTTGTCCCTCGCAACTAGGCAGGAGTCCTGACGTCGCTGAAGAAACACGTGGGTGGAAGGGAAATCCCCGTCGTAACTTGAGAATATACCCCAGGTTCCCGCCGCAACTCGAGAAAAACCATGAGACTTCCCCCTCGACACGAGATGAGGCCCGATTCCCCTGCACTGCGTGCAGAGCAATTCCGTGTTGCACATCACACATAAAAGGAGCCTTGATTTCCTTGATGGCACTCCAGAGAAACCCCAAGAACACTGTTTTAAGGCTAGAGGGATCCTGAGGTCACTGTAGCAACACGAAAGAGCTCCGTGGACCAAAAATCAACTCGAGATGAGAGGTTAGTCCCTGGCTTCGACTCCAGAGGAATAACACCTTACCACAAGCACCTCAAGAGGAGGCTTCTCTCAGCTCTAGCTATGTGAGAGGGACCCTGAGTTTGCGGCCTCAAGTGGAATGGACACCGCGATGCCCTGACTCGAAATAAGGCCGGATATCCCTGCAGTGACTTGAATGCAGGCTCGTCTTGCATCTCCCAAGACGAAAGGATATCTGAATCCCCTGTGGAGACCACAGAGAAAGACCTAGTTCCCCACCTCATGGCGACCGGAGGCCTCACATCCTTTGAAAACTTCAGAGGTACGCGGAGATCAGTGCCTCCAAAGGAGACGATGCCTGATTCCTCGTGAAACTTGATAGGAGTCCCAGGATTCCTGTGCACGTGGAAAGGGACCCTTGGTCTCCCGCCTCAGCTGGAGAGCGTCCCAATTGCCCTGCCAAACCTCGAGGAGAATCCCGAGTTGTCCCTCGCAACTAGGCAGGAGTCCTGACGTCGCTGAACAAACACGTGGGTGGAAGGGCCATCTCCGTCATAACTGCAGAATATACCCCAGGATCCCGCCGCAACTCGAGAAAAACCATGAGACTTCCCCCTTGACGCGAGATGAGACCCGATTCCCCTGCACTGCATGCAGAGCAATTCCGTGTTGCACATCAAACATGAAAGGAGCCTTGATTTCCTTGATGGCACTCCAGAGAAACACCAAGAACACTGTTTCAAGGCTAGAGGGATCCTGAGGTCACTGTAGCAACACGAAAGAGCTCCGTGGACCAAAAATCAACTCGAGATGAGAGGTTAGTCCCTGGCTTCGACTCCAGAGGAATAACACCTTACCACAAGCACCTCAAGAGGAGGCTTCTCTCAGCTCTAGGTATGTGAGAGGGACCCTGAGTTTGCGTCCTCAAGTGGAATGGACACCGCGATGCCCTGACGCGAAATTAGGCCGGATATCCCTGCAGTGACTTGAATGCAGGCTCGTCTTGCATCTCCCAAGATGAAAGGATGTCTGAATCCCCTTTGAAGACCACAGAGAAAGACCTAGTTCCCCACCTCATGGCGACCGGAGGCCTCACATCCTTTGAAAACTCCAGAGGTACGCGGAGATCAGTGCCTCCAAAGGAGACGATGCCTGACTCCTCGTGAATCTTGATAGGAGTCCCAGGATCCTGAGGCACGTGGAAAGGGACACTTGGTCTCCCGCCTCAGCTGAAGAGGCGTCCCAATTGCCCTGCCAAGCCTCGAGGAGAATCCCGAGTTGTCCCTCACAACTAGGCAAGAGTCCTGACGTCGCTGAACAAACAAGTGTGTGGAAGGGTCATCCCCGTCGTAACTCGAGAATATACCCCAGGTTCCCGCCGCAACTCGAGAAAAACCATGAGACTTCCCCCTCGCCGCGAGATGAGGCCCGATTCCCCTGCACTGCGTGCAGAGCAATTCCGTGTTGCATATCACACATGAAAGGAGCCTTGATTTCCTTGATGGCACTCCAGAGAATCCCCAAGAACACTGTTTCAAGGCTAGAGGGATCTT